>NC_063046.1:29790053-30130053 GCF_018812025.1 Megalobrama amblycephala
CCCGGAGAAGGTCCGTAAGTGTTTTTGTACCCCTTTGTGATGGCACCACAAGGCACCGTTCACTTGCAGAACGCAAGTTTCTGGAGGGCGCATAAGTCTGAAGTGAGTTAAGGTATAGCGGTGCAAAGCCAGCGGTCGTTCTGTAGGCAAACATCAGAGCCTTGAATTGAATGCAAGCAGCTACTGGCAGCCAATGCAGACTGATGAAGAGAGGAGTGACGTGCGCTCTCTTCGGTTCGTTGAAGACAAGTCTTGCTGCAGCATTCTGGATCAGTTGTAGAGGCTTGACAGTGCATGCTGGAAGGCCAGCCAAGAGAGCATTACAATAGTCCAGTCTGGATAGAACAAGAGCTTGGACAAGAATTTGTGTGGAATGCTCCGATAGGAAGGGTCTAATCTTCCTGATGTTGTACAAGGCAAATCTGCAGGACCGGGCCGTTGTCGCAACATGATCTGTGAAGTTTAAACAATCATCCATCATCACACCAAGATTCCTGGCTGTCCTGGAAGGAGTAATGGTTAACGACCCAAGTTGAATTGAAAGGTTATGATGAATGGTGTTGGGTTGGCACCGACCACAAGCAGTTCCGTCTTTGCAAGGTTGAGTTGAAGGTGGTGGTCCTTCATCCAGGCAGAAATGGCTGTCAGGCAGGCTGCAATGCGACCAGCAACCGTCGGATCATCTGGTTGGAATGCAAGGTAGAGTTGTGTGTCAGCAGCATAACAGTGATAGGAGAAACCATGATCCTGAATGACAGATCCTAATGATGACATGTAGATGGAGAAGAGAAGTGGTCCAAGCACGGAGCCCTGAGGTACCCCAGTAGCAAGATGATGTGACTTGGACACCTCACCTCTCCAAGATACCCTGAAGGACCTACCTGAGAGGTAAGACTTGAATCACTGGAGTGCGGTTCCCGAGATGCCCTTTGACATGAGCGTTGACAGGAGGATCTGGTGGTTAACTCTGTCAAAAGCAGCAGACAGATCCAGCAAGATGAGTACTGATGATTTTGAAGTTGCTCGTGCCAGTCTCAGGGCTTCAGTGACTGAGAGCAGAGCAGTCTCAGTTGAGTGGCCACTCTTGAAACCAGACTGGTGGTTGTCCAGGAGGTTGTTCTGTGTGAGATAAGTAGACAGTTGGTTGAACACAACTCTCTCAAGTGTCTTAGCAAATGAAAGGATTCAGAGTGGGTTTTTTAAGCAGTGGTCAGTTGTCATGTGTTAAGAAGACAGATAATAATCTATGAAGTATAAATAATATGCAGTAAACATTTAATCAGTCTATTGCAAAAGCCACTGTATGTGATTCCTCACAACAAGTTTAAAAAGTATTTTCCAGAAGGAATTTAAATCAAATGGAAATTAATCTAAATGGGGACCTCGTCTTTTTTGCTTTCTCATCTTATGCATATGCTATTATTGGTGCACACACCTACCAGAAGATAATCACGGGCCTAGCCTTTGGTCTTTGCATTTCCATAAACATTACAGAGGAAAGCATTAAAATCTTATCACAGTCATATTGCAGTCATTATCCCTAATAATTAGCCTATTGTCATAATTTCAGCATTAAAAAAATCAGTGGATGGTGCTGCCTATAGTGGACAACAAAAAAGGAAATTAAAAATAGAGTGTTCCAATAGGTTTTACTGCATTAAGGCAGAGAATAGGACTTTTATTTGTTGAAAAAAGAGTAGCATGCATTGATCTTACTGTGTCACTGGTCTGTGGTGTTGTTGATTTGCATCTGCATGAAGTCTGACCCTCAAGGAGGCTGATTTTAGTGCTGTCAAGGTTCGTACAAGGTGCTTAATGCTTGAAGTACTGGAATTTGACTTTTTGAAATTGAAGTCCTGGAAAACCCTTGAAAACAGCCATATTTATGAAAAGGTACTTGAAAAGTGCTTGAATTATTGAAAGACATTATGTATGAAATTGTGTTATTTTTTCCATAAGACACAAACAGGGCCGGATTTACCTCATATTGTGACATAGGCAAAATACTTTTTTGTTAACAAAATCAAGCTCAAATGAAGTTACAAAGTTTCTCATCAGTAAATGTCTGATCTTGTCCATCATTAGAACGGCATCAGCCGCATCTTAGGCAGCAAGTGCATCAATATGTCAAAATCTCGTTATAAAAAGATAAAGTGCTATGCACAGGCTATTTAAGACACTCTTCTCCGCTCCTCAAATACACAAATGATTAGCCTTTAAATATAGTGCTTCTTGAGTCAAGAAAACGCTGTTCTTATTCAAACAACCAGTTCTTTTTTTTTACCTTCAAGCAAGCAGATACGATGCAAACTGCGAGCGACACTTCATTCATGATTCAGGAAGCAGGTGGTGTTATGAGGTTTTACCAACAGGTCAAGGAGCCAATGGAGTTACAAGGTTTAGTCATAAGCAGTTTTTAATACTTTTCATTGGTTAAATATTTGCAAAATCCACAAGCAGACCTAAAGAGTGACCAAAAGTAATGATTTATGGGAAAAAAAAGATAAAATATAGAGATACAAGGTTTCTGCCTGACAATATTTTATTGACAATAGTTTATTAATTGAAATAATAATAATTAAAAGATATAATTCTCCTCATTGTAATTGCCAGCTCTGTAATGTTTTTAATGAACACACGACTATGACAATATATGGTTTATCTGAGTTCTTCAAGCCTTCTCGGGTATTTTCATGATAATAAAGTATATATTAATACTTCAATGCTAATCGACAGCCTTTATCACTGTATAGAATACTGTGAAATAATATGCTGAAGCCACATCATCTCACAGAAGGATGTTTTCAAACACTCAACTAATGTTATGAAGTGAGTTTGGAGTAAATCGCACTAAGCCAAATCGGTTTAAGCCCGATTTCATGTTAATTGTGATTTATTGTGCATCCCTAATTAGTATGAATATGTTAGCTTTACTGGTATCTATAAGCCTGTGTGCTCCAAAACAATGACAAAATTCCCATTTAGAAGTTATAAGCATTCAAAACTTACAGTCTCTCACTTCTGTCAATATGAATCAGTGATTTTGGTGACATCACTCTGCACTTCAGCTTCTCATCAGATTTTCTGTCCAATCAAATGCTCTCTAGAATCTAAAGCATCCCACCCCCTACATTATAAATAGACACTGAAGCTGTGGCTAAAATTGTTTTTTACCATTTACTATTTTCTACATGGTGAATGGCACATAGTGCACTATACAGGGGATAGGGAATGATTCACAATGTAAATATGCTTTTCATTTGGGCGAATGAAGTCTGGTTTCACGTTAGTGTCAAGCGAACCACCGCAGCGCACACGCAGTCTGCTCCAGTCCAGAGACACAATAGCACAAAGCGGATCATATGAGCGAGTCGGCGCATACCAGAAAACATATCGGACCCATTTCAATTCTGTACAGAATGCTATATTTTGAAGCGATATGGAGGAGAAGCTGTTAGGGGCCGTTCACACAGAACGCGTCTTTGCGTCTAAAAACGCGAGACGTGGCGCTCAAGTGGTTTTAAAAAAAGCACAGCGTAGAACGCGATGTCTCGAGACGCGCTTTTGAGACATGAGGCAATAAAGGCAATAACGACAATAACGGAAATAATAGAAATAGGCAAACAGCAGAATTGACAGATAGAAGTTTTGACATCAAAAAAAAGAAAATAAGATAATAATGAGCACCTACTCCGCCATGTTGCAGTCATATAAAACAGTTGTCATGCCAACTTGCTACTGTAAACAGAAGCTCGCAGTCGCAACGCTTGCCCCGCCTCCGAGTTCTTCTGATTGGTCCACTGTTTTGGAACTGACATTGATGAGCGGCGCTGCGTGTAAAAGTTGAAATTCTTTTAACTTGACACGGCGTCTTAAAAACGCGGCGCTCATGTGCGAGGCGCTGCAAAAGACGCGAGACGCGAGCGTAACGGTCATGCACGTCCGTCAAGCGCGTGTTTACATAGAAAAACAATGGGAAAGTAGCGCATTGGAATAGAAAAACGCGTTCTGTGTGAACGGCCCCTTAGATTAAGAGGAAACTGTGGCTTTACCGAGCTCAACGCCTCTGGCCAAGCTATCGATATCAATTATTTTGGATGTAGTATATCAGATACAGTACATGGCAAATTTTCTAGAGGAAAAAAATCTCAACTAATGCTGTAAACTACACATGGGAGTCAGTTGGTACTACATTATAATATTGAAGGTTAAAATTAACTTATTTATATACAAACACTTAAATAACACTCAATGATGTTTTTTATAATAGGCCTAAATAAAGTTTAGAATAACATAATCATAATATTTCTACTCCAATTCTTTTTTTTTTCAATATAAACATTTAAATCGTGACTGTCGATTAAAATCGAGAAATCAATATTTTTTACCCAGCCCTACATTGTTTCTCTGTGTGTTAAAAAAACAAATACTAATTATTCCTGCGGTAGAAAATTATGTGGCACCAACAGTTTGCTATAGCCCCAGGACCCTATGTGTTAATGCGGGCCTGCCTATGCTTGTGTAATGTTAAGCGTCACATCATTGTGCAGGTTCAGAGCTTCACCGCTCTTTGCTGTGCGCTTACAGGAACTACAGCAGCAGCCAGGAGGATTTGAACCTCCCTGTTTCCGCATGGAAAGACTATTCACTCTCATTCCTTCTGTCTCTCCCACCCTCTCTCTGTCTTTCTTTCGGTTATTGCCCTGTTGGATTGTTCCTTTGCCATGGTAACTTTAGTTTGGGAATATAAAGGCCGCTTGTTGGCTTGGGTGCATTTGTCTGGGAGAGTGAGAGAGTGACATGGTACTGTCATTCAGGTCTTTAATGACCCTTAACAAAGAGAAAAAAAGTGGAGAATCCCAGTTCTCTATCGCTCTACATCTTTCTCTCTCTCTCTCTCTCTCTCTCTCTGCTTTTTTTCTGTGCTTCTTTTCAGGGGCACTTCAATGGAGCTTGTCCTTTGACTTTCAGCTTTTTTAATAGTGTTAGGGGATATTTCTAATACTTTTTTGGTAATCCAATGAATTTACGGGAAATGAGTACAGACAAAAATATTTCTTAGTTTTCAGAGCTGTTATCAGTGATCCGTTTGTCAGCAGTGCGTCAGCACAGCCGGGTTTAGCGTCATTTGAAACACTCTTGATGGTTTAGTGTGTTCATGGTGTGTGTACATTCAGATGTGAAGCTGTTGCTTACGCTTCCATGATCGTTTGGTTGCCCTCCTCAAACAATAATAACCTGCAATGAGAAATCATGACCTTTGGATGCAGCTTATTTACTCTTCTTCCTCTGTGGACTGTTTCCTCCACCTGAACGAGGATGTATTGATGCAGATTGTTTTCCAGCACATTCAGATCAAGGATGGGTCATAATGATGATGACGATAAACTAATCAACTAGATGTCCAACAACTAACTAGTCGATAAGGGAGGTCAACTAAGGCCTTTTCACACTTGAAATTGTTAATCCTGGGTCATTCTAAACCCCTGGTAAATGAAATCCTGGGTTATCTTTATTCACGTTTCACACTGCTTATACTATACCCGGGGTTAACAGTTAATCCTGGGTATTCATAAGCTATCGTTACACACTGCACATTCCTAAACCCCGGGATAAAGTCCTTATCTGCATATTTGCAGTGTCAGTGTCACTGACTGGACAAACGCAACACGTGACCAGTTTAAAACTCTAGTATTACATGTCCTCATATTAAACATTGCTGACTTGCTAAAGTGAACTTTTTGAATTATAAAATGTCTCTTCTTCACTCCAGTTGTCACGTTTTCCATTGCCGTTTGACATTTTTCCTATCATATGCAGAAACGACTGTTTATACATCATGCAGTGTTTCCAGACTGCCCAAAGCGCGTGAATATAAGGCACGCGATAGGTTGTCGCTTGCTAAGCATCTAGTTGTAACATTCTAACACCGCATCGTTTCACACTGTGCAACTTTGGCACCGCAATGCGTAGTTAACACCACAAAAGCGGTGCTAACCTCACATCTACATCTACAGTTACAAGTGTGAAACGCTCCTTTACTCAGGTTTAAAAGCGGTGTTTAGAACGACGATAATCCGTGGTTAAGTGCAGTGTGAAAAGCCCTCTAGTGTATGTACTGTAGATTTTTACACTACACTAGTCTCTTATGCTAACCAAGGCTATGCTAATCTAAATTGCAGTATAATATATTGTGAAACATTAACACAATTTAAAAGAACTGTTTTATATATATATATATATATATATATATATATATAAATGTAATTATTCCTGTGAAGGCAAAGCATCATTACTCCAGTCTTTAGTGTCACATGATCATTCCGAAATTATTATAATATGTTGATTTTCTGTTCAAGAAACATTTTTAATCAAATGGGCTTCATAGTAAGATCAATAACAGCTGCCTGCACCGTGGACATAATCTGTGTTCAGTGTTCACTCAGGTTTTTCTTTGTAAAGCTCCACTCCTCTCAATCTGAGTGTAGCTGCAGGTTTTGCCAAAGGATGCCATGGACAACAGCCATCAGCATGAGGCTCAGTAATGAAGAGAGCACTGAATCCACACAAATGTTGAACTCTACCCAAAAGCCTTTTTACAGGCACAGAGAGCCGCCAGTGTGGGAATGATTGAACAGAGCAGTGTTTATAGAGATCTAAGGAGAGTTGACCTGAAAATGTGCTCTCTAATCTTGATGCATGATTCCACAGCTTTTGAAACAAACCCAAGTTAGTTTCTAAATGAAAAGCTCCTTAAAGGGATAGTTCACCCAAGAATTAAATTTTTGTCATCACTTACTTGCCCTCAAGTTATTCCAAACCTGTATGAGTTTCTTTCTTTTGTTGAACACAAAAGAAGATATTTTGAAGAATGTTTGGTAATCAAACAGTTGATTGTAACCACTGACTTCTATAGTGGGAAAAAAAATACTTTGGAAGTCAATGACTACCGTCAACTGTCTGGTTACAAACATTCTTCAGAATATTTTCTTTTGTTTTCAACAGAAGAAAGTAACTCATACAGGTTAGGAACAATTTGGGGGTAAGTTTCATTTCTGTTTCATATCTCTTCAAAGGGTTAGTTCACCCAAAAATTCAAATTCTTTTGTCATTAATGAAGATGATTTCATTGAAAACTGAGCTATTTCAGTACTCCATAGACAGCTACGCAACTACCACTTTGACGCTTCAAAAAGTTCATAAAGAGATCCTAAAACTAATCCATATGAATTGAGTGGTTTAGTCTAAATTATCTGAAGGGACACGATCACTTTATATGATGAACAGATTGAATTTAGGCTTTTATTCACATATAAACATTGATCAACGAACATAAACAGAAGCTCAACTCAACCTACAAGAGCTTCTTGGGAAGCTGAAACCTGCTGCGTAACACTTGAGAATGAACCTCATTGGTTCTCGCGTGTGTCAAGCAAACATGATTGAGCTTCTGTTTACCACAACTGATGTGCAATGTTTATATGTGAATAAAAGCCTAAATTAAATGTGTTCATCATATAAAGCAATTGTGTGTTTTCAGAAAATTTGGACTAAACCGCTCGATTCATCTGGATTAGTTTTACGATCTCTTTATGAACTTTTTGAAGCATCAAAGTGGTAGTTGCATAGCTGTCAATGGAGAGTACAGAAATCACTTAGATTTCATCAAAAAGATCTTCATTTGTGTTCTGAAGATGAACTAAGGTCTTGAGTGTTTGGAACGACATGAAGGTAAGTAATTAATGACAGAATGTTCATTTTTGGGTGAACTAACCCTTTATTTTCAGTGTTTCTCAATGTGGGTCAGAATGACTATAGTAGGTGTCATATTAGTGTGATCATTGTAGCACATCTAACAAATAACTCTCTGTTTTTTGTGTGACAGGAATTTTTGGACTGTTGAAGAATCCGTAATTGCATTGCATCACCTTTCATTCAACTTGCACACACAGTGGAACCCTGAAGCCCTCTCCAACAGGACTAGGAGGAGGAACCAGAGTGACGGGAAAAGTACAAAAATAAGAAGGATCATAAAGGACATGCACAGAATGGTGCTGTGGAGGGTAGAGCTGAAGTGTTCTGCACTGGAATGACCTCCCACACACTCTCACATGGTTTCTATGGGAATTTCAGCATAGCCGCACTCTGCTGGCTGGGAGGAGGTGTATTTCTGTGGCATCTGATCACTCTGCTTTGGTAGGCCAGTATTATTTAGTCGCCTCACTGCCTTTGGTCAGAATGCCAGCAAAAGGGAAGTACTTGCTGAACGAGCAGAAGTTGAAACAGGAAGCATTGTACAGGAAATTTTCTGGCATTAGCCAATACCAGCCGTTCGTTCTGTTGCTGGGACTGAGCATGCTCACCTGTGCCACACTGCTAGTGCTCTTCTTCAGCCTGAAACTGGTGAGACGTCACATTCATGCAAATGCACTCACACAGTATACACGCTTACACACTCGAAAGCAGGGGAAGCCAGCCCTGCTCCTGGAGGGCTACCTTCCTGCAGACTTCAGTTCCAACACTGCTCCAACACTCCATCACCCATTTGCTTAAAATTAGGAAAGACACAGCAAAGTCAGTATTCAACATGCATTGCTCTTCTTTCTGGATCAGGTTTGTCCTTGTTGTTCAGATTGTGTCTGATGATTGAAGCAGCCTCTCTTACATAATCCTGCGGCTACTGAGGTGCTTATTCGCTGTAGTTGCGTAATCTGAGGCCTGATGATCACAATGCTGATGTGAACTGGCATTATCCGTGACAGGAAATTGAGTGTTTTAATTGTAGTAATTGGCAGTTTATGCCAAGTCCATTGGAATTGCTTTTTCTTGGGGAATATGTGGCACATTTTATGAAAGTCTCTTTCTCTCTGGCTCTTTTGGCACATTATCACATAAACTTGCACATAAACCTTCTCTGCGGTAAGCTGGATGTAAAGAGGGGCCGTGAACGCTCCTTCCACACCTCTGTTGTTCATTTCTTTAGCAGATAAGCACTATACCATCTGTGAGAACTACTGTAACCTCCTCTCTCTGCACCAACTGGCCGTGGGAGGAGCAGAATTACAACCAGTGTTGCTCTCTGTGTGTGTGGGCGTGTGTGTGTATTTTGTTTTACTATTTATTTGAACCTTCACAAAGCCCATAGGATGATGGGGGTATGTGTAGGTGTTAGATTCTGTATGCTTGTGGACTGAGGTATGTATTTTGTGCTCTGTTTGAAAGTTAAGTATCTCATTGGTAATTCAGAGTGGTTGATTTAAATGGGTGAACATGAGTGGAGGACTCACTGCGGTGAGTGTGTATATTGGTGGGTGGGTGAGTGGCTGGGTCAACCTACCGCTGTGATTTGCCCACACAGGTAATGACTTTTAGTCTGATAGTGTCGTTTAATCATTTTAATAATCCAACTTTATATATGTACTCTATGTGTTTAGAGATTTAGAGATCATACTACTGTTCAAAGTTGTTCAAGGCTGCACTCATTTCATCAAAAATACAGTAAAAACTTTAGTAAAAAAAAATATAGAAAAACAGTAAAATAAATAAATAAATAAAATACTGTAGTCAAATGGCACTCCAGTTTGTATAAGGGTCAATGACGTGATAGGTCTTTTTTTTTTTTTTTTGTCCAAAGGCCTTAATAATAAAAAACAAATATATGACATCCAAAGTATGTAAGGTAGTACAACTAGATCTCTTTTATTGAATCCAAAAGGTTTTAATTAAATTTTGCTACATATTAAGGTACTTTAAAGTCATTCGATTTAACCGTCCAAAGGCCAATAAAGCCATTTCATTTGTGATTAAAATATCTTAAAATGTAATAAATGTATATATATTTTTATTGTGGCATGATTTCATAACATCATATATTAACTGTGAAAAATGTTATTAAAATTTTGTGAAGTCATTGCTTTGTTATGAGAAAGTGAAAAATGAATTTCATTGATGTCATTCGGAATAACCAATATAATTTTTTTTTTATTTTTTATTATTGAACAAGTTTCACATATATTCAACATATATAAATGTTTCACAAATAATGCTTTGATGAATTTGATATCACCATGAATCAGTAATACTTAGTCATATATTGCGAACTATAACATTCATTTGAAAGATATTAGAAAAATAGTTTCAGAAATTGAGGAAAAAGAAAAAAAACAAAGAAAGAAAAAAAAACAGAAAAGGGTATACATGTATATTTAAATTAAAGAAGAGGAATTTAAGTCTTTGTAAATGTCCATAGTTCTGATTGCTTTGCGGTTTGAAAGTCCTTGTAAGGTTTCAAAATAAATCTTCATGTCAGCCTTGGAATAACCAATATAAAGGGACCATTTTGGATCAAGTCATGCGGTCAATATCATGTGACAAGATGTGACATCATTCAGACACCTGCAAAGGACCACATGGTCATGAAGCAAAGTAACAAACTCTCTTTTAACTATTTTAAGCATTCATGTTTTCACTTGCTCATACACATGCCCCGAAACATGAGGTATAATATAATATTTTATAATATTTTAAAAACTTGTAGTAAATATAAAATGTTTGATTGTCCTTTTGCTAGCTAGCTAGATATCTGTCTGTTAGCATTGTTTGAAAATAATGTAAAAAATGACAAAAGCAGTGTTAATTAATTTAAAAACCACATAATCTCATTGTTAACACTTAATAAAACTTCAAAATGAATTATATCTCCATTATGTTTTTTTTTTTTTTTTTTTTTTACAATTTTTAAAAACCTTATCTGTCAATGACCCATATATATATATATATATATATATATATATATATATATATTAGAATAGAGAGTTCAGAATAATGTCATTTATATGAAACAGATTTATTTGTAAAACAAAAGATTTATTTGCAAACAAAAATAGTTCCAAACTGAGCCACAGTAGAATGAACTAAATGAATCAGTGTTTTAGAATGAATCTGCTAAGTGAACAATTAAATGACTCTCATAAGTTATTTGTTTTATTCCTGAATGAATCAATGTGTTTGAATGAATTGGTTGATTGCAGGATTTAAATGACTCACTTGCCGCTCACTACTGTTGTAATGATGTAACCTGTCGAAAGAGTCACTAAAACATCCACGGCCTGTCTGGAATGTGCAAACATCAAATTAGAGGGCTGTAACTAACCTTTTTTTTTTCCTTTGTCATAATTGTGTTGCAGCTATTAATGCTCACTCAGATGGTGTCTGGTTTTAAACTAGAGTTAGTTCTGTGACAGATGGAATCAAGTGATCTCTGGAGCTTTTTGAGGATTTTTGGCTCCTGCATTTTTATGTTTGCATTTTTCTGCCAAATTTCTTTTAAACAGATTTCTTTATTTCTTTGGAAACTTATGCACTCCAGCACATACACCAACTCCCACACACACACACACACACACTGCTTTTTCCTAAACCTTTGAATAAGCTGTCTTGTGTGATATGTGTATTTGCCCTAAACACCTTGCTCTCTCCATGTGTGTATGTGTTTCAGGATGCACATGGCCACGGTGTATTTGTGGGAGTTGTGGGAGGAGCGTTGTGTTTGTTCCTGGCTGTGTTTATATTAGTGTGTACAGAGACCCTCTCTCAGAGATGGAGAACTTTGCTTGGCCTCTCCGTGTGGGCCACACACCTCACAATGGGCTTTGCCTTTATTTTTGGCATTGGAAAAATACAACCATGGGACCAGGTAACACACTAGCTTTAATAATTTACAGAGACTTGCTACTTTTCTCAGCAGGAATTTTCTTATGTTTTCACTGTCATGCATTAAATCGTATGGCCAGTAATCTGTAATTAAATACTGGTCAGTCTTAAATAAATGTTGATGTTGCACTCTTCATCTTGTTCTCTCCAGGTGCCCTTCTTCCTCTTCATCATCATTACAGTCTACACCATGCTGCCATTCCAGATGAGCTATGCTGTAATCCTGAGTATCATCTCCTTTCTGTCTCACATCATTGTTCTTTCGGTGCACCTCACAGTCTCCAAAACCCACCCCAGACACCTCATCACCAATCAGGTAAAATTAAATCCACATTAGGGTTGGTAGAAAGGAAAGCAGGTTTTCAGCTTCAGCAAGTCTGTATGTAAAGAAGCTGAAAAGGATATAACACCTCAATGTTAAAATGTTAAAGTCAGTCTCTCTCTCTCTCTCCCTCTCTCTAGTTGCTGTCAAATGCTGTGGTGTTTGTTTGTGGAACTATAGTCGGGGTTTTTCATAAGGTTCTGATGGAGAAAGCTCTCAGGCAGACATTTCAGGATACTCTTCGCTGCCTCGGCATTCGTATGAAACTGGAGATTGAGAAGAGACAACAGGTGCTCATACGACTTCACCTAAACACATCACAGACACAACCAAAGCAAACATATATATATATATATATATATATATATATAAAACAAATACAAATTATGTTGTTTGTAAATATACATGTTCAAATACACATCACCCATGATATCTTACAATTTATTTGTCATTTCTATTGTCTGGTATGTAAGGGCATCAAACTGTCTGTTTTAGAAAAACTGTATATAAAGTATATTCCATTTGATAGTGTGCATGAACACAGGCGGTCAGCACATGCTTGCTTGAAAGTTTAATCTTTGTCCACTATTGCATTATTTCTCTCCAGAAGTTATGAGCGATAAAAATGTCTGTGTACTTCTTTAAAATAGGGTTGCAGGTATCTCTTATTAACCCCCTCAGACAAGCGCTCATCAAAATGGGCGTCTGTTGTTATTGCTTTGTCCATAAGTTGTTAGTTTGTTGTTCCATCTCTTCTCTTCTATCTGTGAAACAACGGCCCAGCCAGTGTTGCCACATTGCGGAAAAAAAAAACATAAAAATCAAGGCGCTTGTGTGAGCTGATTAGAAAAGTCTGGCTGCACATGTAAAGTATGCACGTACTATGCTGATGATGAAATTTATGTTGCACGCTGTACGAATGCCCTTTGGGCTTAAAGGGTTAGTTCACCCAAAAATCTCACCCTCACCCTCATGTCGTTTCACACCCGTAAGACCTTCGTTCATCTTCAAAACACAAATTAAGATATTTTTGATAAAATCCAATGGCTCAGTGAGGCCTCCATTGACAGCAAGTTAATTTAGACTTTCAAATGCCCAGAAAGCTACTAAAGATATATTTAAAACAGTTCATGTGACTACACTGGTTCAACCTTAATGTTATGAAGTGACGAGAATACTTTTTGTGCACCAAAAAAACAAAATAATGACTTTATTCAACAGTATCTAGTGAAGGGCAATTACAAAACACTGCTTCATAAAGCTACAAAGCTTTATGAATCTTTTGTTTCAAATCAGTGGTTCAGAGCGTGTATCAAACTGCCAAAGTCACGTGAACCATTGAAATTTTGAAACACTTATGACATAACGAAGCCTTGTTTACTGAAATCACATGACTTTGGCAGTTTGAGATCGTTTGTTACATGCTCCGAACCACTGATTCGAACTGATTGATTTTTGGGTGAACTAACCCTTTAAGTCCATCTAACTTAGCACAGTCCTTCAGTCTGTTCTGACATGAGTTGTCATATATTTTCTAATGGATTGGACAAACAGTTTGGCCTTAGCTGACAAACCACCCAGAACACCCTAGCATATACCCATCTTCGGTCCTAGCAACCACTCGGAACCTTGGCCACTGCTTAGCAACACTATAGCAACCACAGCTTTCAATCTACAAATCTCTCTTCAAACTGCCCAAGTATTTGAACTATGCAAGACTGAGATCCTTCAAACGAATTTCTCTTCAGTCTGCCCAGGTATTCGGTCAACATAAGGCTTAATTAACCTTCACTTTATTTATTTATTTTTTAAAAACTTTGAATATAAGCTTTGGGAATTTTCTCTTGCAAACCTTTTTAATTATTTCAATTTATTTAATGCTTCATCTTTACATTTGACAGCTGAGGATTATATTATACATTGAAAATTTAATCAAGGAGGCATACGTTTATCATGGAATAAGTTTATCCTGTTTCTAATTAAACTTATTGTGTCCTTTTACAATCAAAGGAATTGTTGTTTCTCAGTTTGTTATGACTGTTGTTAAGGAAGTGACATCACATAAAGAGAACACTGAAAAGCAGGATAGAGATTAATGGCAGGCTGTTAACCTCCCTGGCAGTGTATGTTCATTATAGTAAAGCTCAGAAACAATGTCCTAATGGTGAACCCTAAAGACAACATTCACACATACACACCGAGCAAAAGTGTCCTTATAAGACAGTGAATACAATGCTTTCTTCATCTGAATGATACCGTATAATCTATTAGTTTCCCATTACCTTCTCATAGTCCAGATCTCAGCCTGGTGACACTTAATCTGTTACAGTCAAACAACAGAAGAAATTGTAAAAGATTAGGACACTTGAGATTAGAGAATGAAATTAATATTACTGTAATTATGGATTCATATGTTCAATTTGCAAAGCAGACTTTAACATTAAACTCAATGTTGTATATATATTATGGGTGTTATCTTAAGTGTGTGTGTGTGTGTGTTTGTTCTGTAGGAAAACCTTTTACTGTCAGTCCTTCCTGTGTACATCTCCATGAAGATGAAGTTGGCCATAATGGAACGCTGCAAGTGTAAAGATAAAGAGGAGCAGCAGCGTATGGTCCAGGACAACAACTTCCACAGTCTCTACGTGAAGAGACACGAGAATGTCAGGTAACATACACACATCATTGTGCATATGCACATATACTCATCAATGCTGTCTTACAATACTAGAGGCATTTGTGCGTTGTTCTGTTTTCATTCTCTAATTTTGCTATTCCTCATTAATCCAGTCCTGATAGTGAATGAATGGTCTGTCTGTTAGTCCTAACTCTCAGAGTGCTCATCATGAGGCCACTCATTTAATTTGTTTTATTTCCCATCAACCCCAAGAGTAGAGAGGGGGGTGGGGTGCATCTATTAATATGTTTTTGTCCATTCTCACAATGCATGGTTCTCAGGCAGCCGTTTATATTTAGATAGACGGCTTACAGCTGCTCAGATAAAACACAGATTCACTCACCTGTGTGTGAGCAAACAATAGCGAGCTGTTCACCTGCTGAGATTTATGGGGTCCGCTCTCTTTTTGAACTTGTTCATTAGGAGTGTGATGACATGGATTGTGTGTGTGTGTGTGTGTGTGTGTGTTTGGTCTTGTAGTCAGCATTGAGAACAGCTGGGTCTTAAAGGTTAATTTCCATGAGCCGTGTTTATGAAGTTTTTATTCTTTCTTGGCCGTTCAGACAGCTGACACTGAGCTGCTGCTGCTGTTGTTCTCCTCGTTAAAAAGGACTCGGCACAAGTCATATCAACTCCTAAATGTCTTCTCTTCCTATTTAACATGACCTGAGATTCAAACTAGCAAGCACTTTTTTTTTCTCCCTCTATTTTAGTTCCAAAACTAACTACTAAAACGCATAACATTTGTCTCTTTTTGTCTTCCCCTTGCTTTCTGCTAGCGTCCTGTATGCTGACATCGTGGGTTTCACGCGTCTGGCCAGTGACTGTTCTCCTAAAGAGCTTGTGATCATGCTGAATGAACTTTTTGGGAAATTTGACCAGATTGCAAAAGTAAGTATGATTATATATGATTGGATGTGTATAGTATAATATAATATAATTATGCTCACCAGTGCTGCATTTATTTGATCAAAAATACAGTAAAACTGTAATACTGTGAAATATAAATATTGTAATACTATTTAATATATTTTGAAATTTAATTCCTGTGATAGCAAAGCTGAATTTTCAGCATCAACTCCAGTCTTCAGTGTCAAATTATCCTTCAGAAATCATTCTAATATGCTGATTTTCTACTCAAGAAACATTTCTTATTATTATCAATGTTGAAAACAGTTGTGCTGCTTTATATGCTTTTTGTGAAAACTATGATACATTTTTTGAACAGAAAGTACAAAAGAACAGCATTTTTTTTTTTTAAATAGAAATCTTTTGTAACATTTTAAATGTCTACTGTAACGTTTGATCAATGAAATGCACCCTTGGTAAATAAAAGTATTAATTTCTTTCAAAAAAATAGAATTGACCTCAAATTTTAGAATGGTACTGTGTATAATTGAATCTATGTAGCATAATATAATTTAACCTAATATAATTCTGATTATCAATGAGTTTTGTTCCTGAACAAACATTTCATTGATGAATTGGTAAATTAGATACTTGTGCTCAGAATTGTACATATTAGATGTCTTTGTTTGTGCTTGTGTTTGTTCCCCTTTAGGAGAATGAGTGCATGCGAATAAAAATTCTAGGTGACTGTTATTACTGTGTGTCTGGCCTCCCCGTTTCCCTGCCAAATCATGCCAAAAACTGTGTTAAAATGGGCCTTGACATGTGCGAAGCCATCAAGTAAGTCTTTATATGTTTATACGACATGTAAAATATACATTCACATCATCATTAGGACAGCATTTCTCCTTATAGTGTTTTTTTCTAGCACTGGCCAAGATATGTGGCAGATGAAAGGCTGATTATTGTTCTAATCATCACTTGCAGGCAGGTGCGTGAGGCAACAGGTGTAGATATTAACATGCGAGTAGGTGTGCATTCCGGAAACGTCCTCTGTGGTGTGATTGGCTTACGGAAGTGGCAGTTTGATGTGTGGTCACATGATGTCACCTTAGCCAATCATATGGAGTCAGGTGGATTACCAGGGTATGAGCAATGAAATCACTTATCAAACGAAAATTGTTGAAGTTGCACGCAGAATATTATCCGTATCATAATGTCATATATCAGGCTTTCTTCATAAGCTGCTACTTTTACTTTTTCTCCATCAGACGAGTTCACATCACAGAGGCGACTCTGAAGCACTTGAACAAAGCGTATGAGGTGGAGGAGGGGAATGGTCACCTGAGAGACCCCTACCTTAAAGAGCTCAACATCAAGACTTATTTGGTCATAGACCCACGGGTAGAAAATTTAACACAAACATTAGCAGTGTGTGCCTGCCATTTATATGTCACTGTATATGAATCTTAATATGTTGGTGTGCCGTTTATGTTTGTGTGTATAGTCAAAAGATCCATCACTGATGGCCCCCAGTGTCACTAAGCCTCGTGTGAATGACGGTTTGAAGATGCGAGCATCTGTGCGAATGACACGCTTCCTGGAGTCATGGGGGGCCGTCAAACCGTTTGCCCATCTGCAGAGCCGAGAGGAATTCTGCACAGATGCTATGGTCAATGGAAAGGGTCGCTGCAAGGTCAGAGATACACACGTTAAAGGAATAGATTGTTCAAAAATGAAAATTGACCTCACAACAGATAAATGACTGACAGCCCACATAGCCAATCAAAATGCGGCGCTGATAAGCCTTGTTGTTATCCGCCAGTTTGCCTGTCAAACTTGCTAAGCTTTCTGTGACATACAAACCCTTCTTGGCAAATTCACATTATTGTGTTGTTATTATACATGTTATTCAAAAACTAGGTATCCACAGAAGCTAGTGAAAAGAGTTTTGTTCGTTCTCGAAACAAGACATAAATCTCTAAGTGTTGGATCAGACTCTACGGTAGATTGCAAAATTAACTAAATTTTGAATGATCATCCAACAGCAAGGAAAGTAAAAAATAGTTGAATGGAGTATGGTGGATCTTTTTAGAAAGGGGAATAACTAATTTATCCAAAATAGAGCTTGTCTGTATTTGACATTGACACATTCATTAATTTTACACGTCCATAATTTGTTTTCTCCATTAAATATAAAGATGTAGTCTTTATATTTAATGGAGAAAACAAATTAAACTATATATATACACTGCAGAAAGTGTTTGTTGCACATTATTCTTGTGTGTTAATGTCAATATTTATACAAAGTTCTGTCATGTTTGTGCATCAGCCTGTGCAGTTCAAGATGGCACAGGCTGATAGGTCCTTAACTCAATCTGCTAGCATTCACATCATTATCTCATAGCACAGCCTGATTGGTTGCTGTTACTCAACATTCAATTACATGGCAGTATTTGCTGTAGCAGTCTGCAGCGCGCTTTCAGAAACCCTCCACCTTCCCCAGCTCCACCTGTATAGATCTGCTACCAGGGGTTATTCATGTATGCTATGTTGTACAGCAGCAGCATCTCTTACTTGCTCACAGCAGCATGTCTGTGAATGTATCGGCAGTAGCAGGTCTCTGTACTTGCTCTGCAGCAGCAACAGCAACAATCAGCAGCAGCACCAGCAGTGTAGCAGATCTAGTCCACCAAGACCAAATACATTACATTGCCATATCCATTACCATGCCAATCTCTCCAAGAGTTGTCATGACAAAAATTACGTCAACTGTCCTACTTCTTGACACTTGGGTAGATTAACCCTTGTCATTTTCTCATCTTCTACCATTATATTTGGTGCAAATTTTCACGATTATAAACTGTGTAGTAATTAGTAATTGATTCTAGAATAATTGGGTACGTAAGCGAGAGAGTAGACTCGCAACATAATTTTGATAGAGTACTTATCCTTCAAAAGCGGTGGCCGTGGTTAAGTAATCGATGTTGTGAGGTCAATTCCTTCATTATTTACACACAGAGGTGCAAGGGTGCAAAGGTTCACGGTCTGTGTGAAAGATGCTCACTTTTGTCTCTTTCTTTAGGACATCCCTCTTAGATCAGTACCGACCAAAATTCCAGAGAGGTGAGTGGGTGTTTGTGTCATCTATTGGTCTGTCTTGTGTGTATCTCAGTTGGAAAAAACAAGGTCTATGGCATGAGGTTTATTTAAAATCAGCTTTTTATAAATCTCCCCTTTAGTAAGTCTTTTGTCTTGCCGACTGAAGCAGTGATGTTGAAGTTGTCTTTCTCACTGTTGCTCTCTGACAGCTTTGATGAGTCTCTTGAGGAGCCCTTCTCTTTACCTGCCCCTCCCTTGAGCACATATAAGTGAGTGGAGCTATACTGGCTCAGGCAGCTCTGTGGGGCCCGTAGTTTCAACACTAACAATGCAAACGCTCAGTTAGCCGCTGCTAACTGTACATATGGTTAGCATGACCATAGCTGCACTCCCTCAGTACATCTACGGTGTGTTTCCAGCCCACAGAGCACTTTTGGCTTAGACAAACTTGTGTTTCTGCTTGCAAAGAGAGAGAAAGGAAACAGCATTTTCCTTTCTGAGCTGTGTTGAGGCACATTGCAAGGGGACTCTCTGTCAGGGTTTAAACTAACACAAGGCATTCTGTCTGCCACAGCCCTCACGCATAAATACACACACACATCACATCCCATAAATGTAATGATGTTATACTGTACAAACCGTATATTCTATCCCCTTACACTAAACCTACCCTTCACAGAAACCTTTTTCAAAACATTTCATTTAGTATAATAAAAAATGTCCCCATAAGCTCAACATTTACTGGTATTACTGGTGGACATTTGGTCCCCATAAGGTAGGGAATACCAGGTACACACACACACACACACACACACACACACACACACACACACACACACACACACACACACACACACACACACTCAATTCTCAACAAAACTACATTAGAATTTTCTCTTATTATCTATTTAGATCCCTTAACTACACAAAGTATTAACTAAAAAACTTGTGAAGTCATACAAACTTTACACATATTCACCCAAGCTTCCCCGTACTGGCTTCATTCAAATATAACTCAATAACAGCATGACAACAGCTATAAACATCTTTCCTGTCCCATAGTGCCCATGCACATTTAGACGTGCATCGTGTGTGTGTTACCTCATGGGTCAAAATGTGTTTTTGTCTCTGTGTTTTTGTCTCTGTGATCTGTGTCTACTGTCCTTGTAGGAATAAATCACAGAAGACTAAGTTTGATGAAGAGCTTCACGACAAGATGACCACCACCATCAATGATCTGAGCTCCAGCAAGTTAGTTTTACATAAACAAGCACATTAAATCATTTTGGATGGAATTAAGTCCAGTTTGGTTAAAGTTGCACATTTAGCATGCATGGAAACGAATGAAGAAAGATTTTGTGTGTGTCCAGGCATTGGATGAAGTCTGAAGAGATCTCCGGCCTCACGCTGTGGTTTACTAAACGAGACTTGGAAAAGCAGGTTAGTGTTTTACTGAGGGCTTCACTTAAATGTAACTTTTGGGATGCATGTATTAGACCGACAGACAAACATTTATTTATTTACACTGTGAGATTTTTGTTGTTTCATACACCATGTGTTGTCTGCATGTTATAAACGAATATTAAAGTGCATGTGTGTTGTTCTCTCAGTACAGGACTATAGAGATGCCAGGCTTTAAATATTACATCGTTTGTGCCACCTTCATCTTTTTATGCATCTACATCATCCAGATGTTTGTTACCAAGCAGTAAGTGGCATGAACACAAGCAAACCCCACTGGCAGACTCAATTTAACACTTTGGTGCTGAACGTGTCTTTATGTGCTACAGTCATTTGCCCTGAGACTGTATAACTCTCTTTCTTTGTCTCTCTGTCTGTCAGGCATAAAGAGCTGTGCCTGGCGTTTGCGGTTTTGGGGTGTTTTCTGCTTTTGATTCTAGGCATCTGTTTTGCGGGTCATATGCAGGTTAGACCACCAATGCACACACATTCAGTTGGCCTGATGGTTTCTGGGGTATTTTTGTTTGCCTAGCACAATAAAAGTCCACCCCCTGTGGTTATATAGATGCACGCAGTGTCTCTTGCTGTGTACACTGCTGTAATGTGGAGAATGTCACATGCTGTGTCCATTGTTGGCACTGACTTATATTAGAATGTGAAATAACTAAAAACAGACTGACATTTGCTAGTGTCGCAAACTTAAATACAGTAGTCAACATTTGAAGTGGATCAAAACCTTTTATCAAAGTTATCAAAACTTAGTTCTTAGGACAACTTTGATGAACTTTTTTGATCCACCTCAAATGTTGACTACTGTACATACATACTGCAACAGAGTCGGACATATGCACAGTGTTCCTCCCAGTGTCCTCTCGGCCCCATTCAAATACACTGTTGCTTTTTCCAACGCACTCTGGTTTCTGTAACCTTGAGCTTTTGCTCAGGTCAAATCTATTTTGCTTTCTCTTTTAACAGTTGTTTTAATCTTCTTTTTCTTGCTCAGAGGAAGTTTCCAGAGAAGTTGAAGTCATGTACGTGGCTCTCGGCTCTCTCAGAAGCAGTGGTTAAGAGACCTTTTCTGCGCCTCCCATTGGCAACTGTGGCCATTGCAGTCATAGTCATCATCGCCGTGTTCAGCTTGGTAATGCTTAGCCTTTCTGTCACTGCAATATAAGTCACACACATTTAGTGTCTCATGCAGTGTAACGCAACAAAAAATACACCAGACAACAGAAACGAGACTTTTTATGCATAGGTCCTCAGACAATATTGTCGGTATATGTGTTCACTGAAGCACTATAAAAGTATACTGCAAAAATGCTTTTCTTACCTTTTGTCTTGTTTCCAGTCCAAATATCTAAATATTTCTTAAATCAAGGTGCATTTACTAGAAAGTAAAATGGCATAAGATATTATCATGGCAATAAGATATATTAAATTGATCTGCCAATGGGGTAAGAAAAATAATCCTAATTCAAGCTGAAACATGTTTTTTTTTTTTTTACCCCATTAGCAGATAATTTAGCTTGTTTTAGGCAAAAACTCTAATTTAATTTTATTTATTATTATTTTTTTCAGAAAACAAGACATAATATCTTGTCGTTTTACTTGTCTAGTATATGCATCTTGATTTAAAATTTTTTAGATATTTGGACTGGAAACGATAAAAATACTAAGAAAAGCATTTTTTTTTTGCAGTGTAGTTCCATCTGTTAACATTTTTTTTCTATCATATTGTCTTTTTCTCCACAGTATTTAAAAAACCCGAAGAGTTTATGTGACACTAATGTGACTGATTCTGAAAAAGAAGACCTTTCGTATTTGCCTGTGAGTAGCAAGCATGTTTATTTAGACATCTAAATGGAGACATACCTTAAACTTCTGTTATTTTTATATACTTCTAATTATAAATAAAACAAACTAACCAAAACCCACATCATAGATTATGTTAGATTATGGGAGTATTATAACTGCTGTCGTGTTTCCAAAAAAAAAAAAAAAAAAAAAAAAAAAGATACAAAAAATAACTTTTATTTCTGTATGGTTTGCCTCTCCAGTACTTGGTATATAATTGTATATTGGCGTTGATCGCCTGTGGCGTGTTTTTGAGGGTGAGTTTGGAGCTGAAGGTGGCCTTCCTCTTCATCGTCTCTACTATTTGCTACATCATCATCTTCTACTCCCAGGAAAACCTCTTCAGCAGCTATAGCTCCCTGCTCTACGGCAACAACACCTGGTACACTCTCACAAATACACATGCATGTGTCTTATACTTGTACTTAGTTGATTTTCATATCATTTTGATTATTGTCTATTTAATTGTAGATGCTCATATTTCCCCTATTTTTACATTTAGTTTAACATTGCCATCATCTACTGCTAACTAAAAGTTATTTTATTAATATTTGAACACTGTTAAATGTAATATTTAGAAAATCAATAATAAATATAATTTTTTTCATACTGGACATTTAAAACAATACATTTATTTAGACAAAATAGTATAGAATTTTAACATAACATAAAAATAATAATCTATATTGGCAAGGATTTTGATATCTGTGCATCTCTGGTATAATCATGTACATTGTTTGTCTGCAGTAGTAAGGATGACAAACTGATACTGTCCAGAGCAGGACTTATGAAGCACCCACAACTCATGAGCTGCATCTACATCACACTCTTCCTCTTTACCATGCTGCTCATATCCCGCCAGGTACACACACACACACACACACACACACACCAGACATACAGTAATACAGTGCAGAGAAAGACACTCACCCTCACTCTGTCCTCTCTCTTCCCCTCAGAATGAGTACTATTGTCGTCAAGACTTCCTGTTGAAGAACAAGAACCTGGCCGATAAGGAAGAAGTCGAGCTGTGCGAAAACCTGAACCGTCTCCTTTTGGAGAATGTTCTCCCTGCGCACGTGGCCGCTCTCTTCGTGGGCGAGAACAAAAAGAATGAGGTGGGGCTGCTGTCCACTATCTCTTTACTAAACTGGAAATACAAGGTAGGAACCGGCTTCGAATGAGTGGGATGAACCTGTATATCATCTGCTTCTGTCTCCCATAAAAGGCCAGACATATACCAGTGATTCCCAACCAGAGGTACCTAAGCCGGTTCCAGAGGGCACTTGGAAAGATTTGGATTATGCTCAATACGTTAAAATAACTATTTATGAATAATGTTATGGTTTTGGACATCTTTTAATGGAAAGGAAACAAAATAATGTGTGTAAAATTAACACTTGCAAGAACCTTACAGATTGGTCTGTGGCAGTACATAAGACAAAAAAGGTTGGGAAACACTGCCATATACCACACAAGATCATATCATACAATACTCCATCATACCATTCC
Source organism: Megalobrama amblycephala (assembly GCF_018812025.1). Classification (NCBI taxonomy): domain Eukaryota; kingdom Metazoa; phylum Chordata; class Actinopteri; order Cypriniformes; family Xenocyprididae; genus Megalobrama; species Megalobrama amblycephala. The sequence goes on from NC_063046.1 coordinate 29,813,543, forward strand.
AATATCATACTGTATGATTACAATGTACACTATACAAAGAATACTAGGTCAGCCAACACTATATTTTATAGTAACACCTCTACCATTTTCTACCACAGTCTACCACATAATAAATAAATATATATATATATATAATTGTTTTTCATTTTGTTTTCTTACTTTCTAATATGGAGATTTTTCATTTGTGAAACAATTCATCCGGTTCCTCTGTACATTTAGTCTTGTTCGACTCCTGATTTTATTCATCCCGAGTTTATTTAGTGGACATTCTCTTAATGTTACTCAAAACGCTCATGTCATGTGTTTTATCAGTCATATCTCGTGTCCTCTGTGAGTCTGTGAATATCCTTTCATAAAACATGTTTTTGTGGTTTCTGTTGTGCCATGTGAATGATTGTTACACAGAAGCATTAAACTCTTGCTGCACGTGTCTTTCCAATCCTCTTCTCCAGGACCTGTACTATAAGTCATATGACTGCGTATGTGTGATGTTTGCCTCGGTGCCAGACTTCAAAGAGTTCTACACTGAGTGTGACATCAATAAAGAAGGACTGGAGTGTTTGAGGCTCCTCAATGAGATCATCGCCGACTTTGATGAGGTCAGAGTGATGTCACATCTCATGCCTCACAGCATGTGTTTGTCCTGCTTTTCACTGATCTCCTTATTTCTTCTCCTCTCATTCCCTGAATGAGTACATGAATCATTGTATATGAATTGTGCTTCTCTGTCAACATCTGAAGAGCTTTCACTTCTAAGGGTGTCACCTCAACTATGATTCGAGTAGTTTGATGAAATGAGGCAGCCATTGTGCAAATGTACATTCTTATCACTTCAGCTGCTTATTTGTGTGAGCTCCTTTTGGATTGAGAATTAAATGGTTAATTCACCCAAAAATGAAATTTCTGTCATTAATTACTCACCGTTATGTCGCTCCAAACCTGTAAGACCTTAGTTCATCTTCTAAACACAAATTAAGATATTTTTGATGAAATCCAAGAGGTTTCTGATAACCAAGAGAAAGCAATGTAATCACCACATTCAAGGTCCAGAAAAGTAGTAAAGACATCGTTAAAATAGTCCACATGACTACAGTGGTTCAACCTTAATGTACGCTGTTTACGTTGTAGACTCTCGGGTTCTACGTCAAGACAGCCGTCTCATTATTGGACGAAGCTGTTCACGTGAGCATTGCATGCGTGTGATGCTGACGCAGGAGAACTGGCCAATAATGACTCGGCGTTTTGACGTAGAACCCAGAAGCCTGCACCTTCTATACAATGTAAACAGCGTAGGTGAATGACAGGGTAGAGATGAATATGATATTTTTGTTTTGTTTTTGCACACAAAAAGTATTCTCGTCGCTTCACAACATTAAGGTTAAACCACTGCAGACACGTCGACTATTTTAACAATGTCTTTACTACTTTTCTGGACCTTGAATATGGTAATTACATTGATTTCTCTTGGGGATCAGAAACCTTTCAAAATATCTTAATCTTAACAAAAATATCTTAATTTGTGTTCTGAAGATGAACGAAGGTCTTACGGGTGTGGAATGACATGAGAGTGAGTAACCCATTAAGCATCAGCGTGAAAAGGGTCAGGAAATGTTGGTGATCACCACCCACTGTTTAGCCCAACAGTTCTGGCAGCAACTCTGTTCACCCAGAAGGATCTAAATACAGGCCCGATCCATGCTTGGCTTGCTTCACTTATTACTAGTGTTAAGTTTCAGGGTGTATGGCTGCTGTCCTGCTTCTTTCAGTTCTCATTATCTCATTCTCTCTCTGCCATTTATCGTAAGATAACATCATGCCGTGGATTTCTACTGCTCTGAAACATTGACATCCACTCATAACTTCCCTCCTCTCCTTACCTGCAGTTGCTATCTAAACCCAAGTTTAGTGGTGTGGAGAAGATTAAAACCATCGGCAGCACGTACATGGCTGCTGCAGGACTGAGTGGACCTCCAGAGCAGAGCAGCCAGGTACTGCACTATGTAAATATCTAGAAAAATCAGAAAATTAATAACTGATGTCAGTGTGTTAACTTCTCAACTTTACCTTTACCTCTTATGCATCTTGTATATTCAATCAAAGAGAGAGAGAAGAATGATGCTCTCTAATACTAATTGGAGGCCACAGTTACCAGTTCATTTTGTGTTTAATTTGTCAGCTTTTGCTGTCATACTTCTGATGTTTAGTAGCTATTATCTCACTTTTTTTTTTTGCATACAGTCAGTTTAAATGTGCTGTATGTCACTATGCACCAATCAGTGATGGTTGCATTTGCATATCCTGAGGCTTTGCTTTAGGATTACTAAAAATAATTGAATGAAAATGAATTGCAAAACCTTATGTGAATTTAGATAACTCTGATTAAGCCACACATTAAAGGTAATTTGAATTCTGTCCAGGCATCTCGGCTTTGTTGTCTCCACCATGTCTCCATTTTTTATAAAGTACAGTTAACTGATGGATTATTATGATTTATACTACGGGGCTGTTGAATGCTCAAATCTGATTGGTTGACATTCAACATTCTAAGGTGTGCAATTATTTTCAGGGAAACGCACGGCTAAAGTAGTTCTAGGCAGGTCTTGACCGCATTGCAGTTCCATATCACTTCGCCAAATGATTTCAGTTATTTCAATAGGTCCTACAGCCTACAACCACGAAAGAACCAAAACCTACAACGACACCGACCAAGCAAATAAATATAGTAAACAATAGGATGAAAACAACAAATTATTGTCATGTTTTTTGCCACAAAATACGCATACTCTCTCCCACTCTCTCTTTCGAACGTACACACTTACTGTATAGTACGAACACACTCTTGCACAGAAACGCTTTGTCATCGCTGCTCTGATGAATTAATCAGTAAAATAGTTTAGCAGCTTAAAAGATACATGAAATTTCTCACCAGTGTGGTAATAACTGTGTGGTTCTTGTGGTAGATAAACTTTCGCTATTAGTAGAGACACTGTTGCTGTTAGAGATGCACAGACTAATTCTCATATGCTTAATCTCGCGGAATAATTTATGATGGGCCGTTGAATTCTTAGAAAATAATGCACGCCCGACGCTTTGCATCATGCCCGCATTACCACCTCGGGTGTGCATTATTTTCTAAGAATTAAATTATTCCTTACTCATTATTCATAATAAACAAAAGGTTCATTAAGTTGTATTGCACACATCAGGATTGCTGTTATGACAGGTGCGTAGAAACATTCTGTTAGGAAAATATTTAAACCTCAAACTTTCATTCTGGAACAAAAATCTTCAATGACGGAATTTCAAAAGCTTCATAGAAACATCTACCACAATATACCACAAAATGGACTGATGAAATTCTTTTTCTTCATCATAAGTCTACACCGCTCCATATAATTACAATGTCATGTACTTGACTTAAGACAGGGGTTCTCAAAGCTTTTTGGTCACGCCCCTCTTTAAATCTTTAAACCCTCCGCCCCAACATTGCATTTTACTTTGAATTGCACAACAGTAATATTTAACACAATTAAGTGAGACATTAAAGGTGCCCTAGATTCAAAATTTGAATTTACCTCGGCATAGTTGAATAACAAGAGTTCAGTACATGGAAAAGACATACAATGAGTTTCAAGCTCCATTGCTCTTTCTTATGTAAATCTCATTTGTTTAAAAGACTTCTGGAAAACACGCGGATCACAACATAACACTGACTGTTACGTAACAGTCGGGGTGTACGCCCCAATATTTGCATATGCCAGCCCATGTTCCCAACATTATTAAAGGCATTAGACAAGGGCAACCAGTAACGTCTGGATCTGCACAGGTGAATCAACAGACTAGGTAAGCAAGAACAACAGCGAAAATGGCAGATGGAGCAATAATAACTGACATGATCCATGATATCATGATATTTTTAGTGATATTTGTGAATTGTCTTTCTAAATGTTTCGTTAACATGTTGCTAATGTACTGTTAACCCTCTGGAGTCTGAGGCTGATTTGGGGCCTGGAGAAGTTTTGACATGCCCTGACATTTGTGCTTTTTTCAGTTGTTCATAAACATATTAATGACACAAGTGTCATTACACTGTATTCAGCACAAACTAGGCTACCATAATATGTGAGGAACATGTGTGTACATGTTTGTGTTTTTGAAGGAATAACGTTTATGCGTGGTTACTGAAAAAACAAAAAACTTAAGTCACTGATATAAGGCCAATAAAAGTATATTAAATCTGTGTTCACAAGACTTTTGGGTATTGAAGGTTGTAGACTAGAGTTTTTGCTTCAAAATTATGTAAAAATTATGCTGACTACTCTTTCATTTATAACAATATACTGATTTAGTTTTTGTAAGACACTTTTTGCCAAGAAACACGGTATGCGAGGAGGCGTGAATCTCCATGAATAATGGCTCATTCTCACCTGTGAAGACAAAAGAATTGAATAGTAATGACCTGAAAAGACTTGCATATTAATGAGGCATTTCAGTCAGGTAGGCTGTGAAAAAAAACTTCTGTGATGTCTCAAGCTCATCATGGTATATGAAACATACAGAAAAATTTTATTACAATATAAAATAATGGTTTTATATTATACTTTAAAATATAATGTATTTCTGTGATGCAAAGAGTCTGAATATAGGCTTTTAGTTTAAAAGCATGCACATTTGGAGAAATATAGGATTCTCATATGTTTATGTCAATTTTCTATACAGAGGAGTTATTTTTTATTTAATATTCATTGTTATCTCTATGAGCGCTGGTGTTTGCAATTCATACTGCAGCCGGAGGGCGCTCTGTGCATTTTAGTCCACAAATTCACCTAAGAAGAAGACGATATTCCATGAATGGTGTTTACCAATTCATACTACAGCCGGAGGGCGCTAAAGAAACAAAAACTCACTTAAAACTTATCAATAGAAGAAAACAAACAGGAATTTACTGAATGTCTTCCAGAGATCGCTAACCATGGCTTTTTCATCCAGATAAACAATTTTCAAGGCAATAAATACACGATTGAGATGATGAATGCATGTGTTGTCTCTGAATTTGCCTGTGAATAGCGCTGGCTCCGTGGGTGTGGCCGCATTAGTGGGTAATGAGCTGAATCACGGACTTCTGACATGGCTCTCTTTTCATACAGATTACATAAACACAGAATGTTTGAACCTGACATTTCAACGTTTTGTTAGACATAAGTATGATTTTTTTGTGATTAGTATTCACTAAGTTACAGTTCATTTTCTGAGAACTATCAGATTGGACTTCGTTCAGAGGGAGATGAGAGATCACGCATCATGTTAGTTTTCTTTATTTTACAAAAAGCACAACATTTTGTTTTTACTCTGAGTGTATACAAATAAAAGGAGATATTCTATAGTTTCAATTGATGTATTACTTATGTTTCTATGACAAAAAATGACAGTATTTTAAGTCTGTTTTGCTGCAATGTGAAAAAAACCTGCAAAACGCGCCGGCGCGTTTTTAGACCTCAGAGTGTTAAATGAGGTTAAAGTTACAATCGTTTCTTACTGAATTCACTGAGACGAGTCGTCGCTATTTTCATTTTTAAACACTTGCAGTCTGTATAATTCATAAACACAACTTCATTCTTTATAAATCTCTCCAACAGTGTAGCATTAGCCGTTACCCACGGAGCACAGCCTCAAACTCACTCAGAATCAAATATAAACATCAAAATAAATACTTTACTCACATAATTTGAAGCATGCATACAGCATGCATGACAAACATCTTGTAAAGATCCATTTGAGGGTTATATTAGCTGTGTGAACTTTGTAAATGTGCTGTAATATAATCGAGAGCTGGTGTGGCAGGGAGCACGCGAATTAAAGGGGCGGCGCGCTGAAAAAATCAGTGCATAGTTAATGATGCCCCAAAATAGGCAGTTAAAAAAATTAATTTAAAAAAATCGATGGGGTATTTTGAGCTGAAACTTCACAGATACATTCAGGGGACACCTTAGACTTATATTACATCTTGTGAAAAAGCATTCTTGGGCACCTTTAAAAAAAAACTGGATTTATTTTACTTTGCATAACAACAGACAAAAAATTGTCTACAATTTGGCTCTTGCTCTTTTTAGCTATGAGATAAGCCTTCTTGAATTTATCAGAAGTCTTGATTTTGTTCATTGTCTTTCATATTCACAATGATGCAGGATAATTTCAGCTATAATCAGTTAACCCTCTTGGTTTTTAGCCTGAGCAAAAGTCTTTCAGATCATTTCAGTCCGTCTTCTAAATCACGCAGGGTTGCATAATGTGCTTTTCTTTTGTCTTTTAAGTGTCTGGATCTATGAGTGAAATACCAAAGAAAACCCAGTTTCATAGAGCTTACAACAGAAGCAGACACATTACACATTGCATACACACCTTATAATCACCACTGCCATTAGCTGCTGTTAACTGCCATTTTTGCGATTCCGTATCTGTTCCGTTTCGATTCCAATAAGGGGAAAATATACTGAACCACTGACTAAAGCCAAATTATAATGATTTTGTTTTTTTGATTATGAATTAGTGAACATTGAAGTGAACATAGTTGAGAAGTTAGCATGCTGAACTTATTTATGAATGTAAATACATCACAAATACATTTGTGATTTAAGATTTCAATTAACCTGACTATATTGTAATGGAAAATGAAAAGAGTCCTTTCAAGAATGACCAGCACTTGATGAATAAGGTGATAAAAATTTGAGGCTGCACATTTTAAAACCGTTCTTTTCATCTATTCAAGTCACTTTATTCTCTGATCCCTGGTCACCCTGCATTTATAAAAGTGTCCTTCAAGCTACATAATTGATGTATCTCTGAGCTTTGTTGTGTGTGCTCTCAGGACCGTGAGAGGCAGAATGCACAGATAGGAAACATGGTGGAGTTTGCCATCGCTCTGATCGGCAAGCTGGACGGCATCAACAGACACTCCTTCAACACATTCAGGCTTCGTGTCGGTAAGTCTGACTACAAAACCTCAGTTCTACATCAACGTTAATGACTCAGTTTTTGCTTGGAGTCCGAATTAATACTCCACCATCAGAATGAAGGACACTTTATCTTGAGGTATTTCAATATATTTCATTTTAGACTTTGCAACTCTATTGAATTAAGGGTTAAAAATGAAACCAATATATACAGGATGTAGCTAAAAAATCTCATTGAAAAACAAAGGCTGTTCATAAGAGAGATCTCAGGCATCTTCAGCAGCTCAGGGATAACAGATGCACCCAGGAACTGGAATGAAACGCTTCATAAACACTCCATTTAAGAGTCTGAGAACATATCGCCAATCTGTGGCAGAGATCTGATAAAATTATAATAACAGACACAAATCCCCTCTAAAAGACTTTATTAGAAAAAGGAAAAACATTCCAGCAGTAACTTTAGGATGAAACTCACTGTCTCACTGGATCTGCTTTATGTTTCAAGTGCAATCATAGCTGTGAGCCAAAATTATATTGAGCTTCATATACTATTTCACTGACACTAAACAACAACAGTCTAGAGCAGGGGCGTCCAAACTCGAGGGCCACTGTCCTGTAGAGTTTAGCTCCAACTTGTCTCAACACACCTGTTTAGAAGTTTCTAGCCAATAGTAAGACCTTGATTAGCTGGTTCATGTGTGTTTAATTAGGGTTGGAGCTGAACTCTGCAGGACAGTGGCCCTCCAGGAGCAGGATTGGACACCCCGGTCTAAAGCTACATGATTAATTGAAATAAAACCAAAATGGTTATCGAATCACAAAGACTGTGATTTAATTAAATAAATAGATGCGTTTCATGTTTTAGAGTGAAGCGCGACACTGTGTTTTTTACATGCAAGCAGCTTCACTCCGGTGTTTTCCGCATCTCAGAGTGGATTGGATCACAGTAAATGCTGCTCCACATGAACTCATCGCTCATGTGTTTGGGTCTCTTATAACAAGCAATTGTGAACGCAACGTGCTAACCATCTTCACATCTTTGAAATGGAGAAATGATGACATCCTTAAATATTAGTATTGTAATTTAACAGTTGTACTATTGTTATCGCACAGCTTATTAGATGTTTTATTTTATAGTGAAATGTTATAGTAATATAACATATTATAATATAGCCCCCCACCCATGCACCATTAGTAGCCCCAGTAAATGACTGCTGGTTGAGCATAAATTCAAATGCAGATACCATGTAAATGTCATGTTTAGAGTTTTTTTTTTTTTTTTTTTTACTTCATTGATCTGCGTGTGTGTGTTTGTGCAGGTATCAACCATGGCCCAGTGATTGCTGGGGTGATTGGAGCCAGGAAACCACAGTATGATATCTGGGGAAACACTGTGAATGTGGCCAGTCGGATGGAAAGCACTGGAGAGCTGGGTAAAATACAGGTAGGAATTGAATCACTCTTACAGTGCTTCATGTCTCAAGATCCGCTGTGATGATAATTCTCCTCTCATTTCTAGATTTTCAAAGTAGCTAAGAGATTTGTCCTCACTAAAACATGAAATGAACATCAGTTTTTGCAATGACATGTGTTTATGTTGCAGGTGACAGAGGAGACGTCAGATGTCCTGCAGAAACTGGGCTACTTATGCGACTGTCGTGGCCTGATCAATGTGAAGGGCAAAGGAGAGCTGAAAACCTTTTTTGTGTGCACAGATTCCAGCAAACAGCAGGGCATCGGTCTGAGCTGAGACCGAATCCTCTGCCGCTGACAGCTTCACACACTCACACACACGCACACAGACTCCGGACCTATATGTGATCTTTGTTTTCTTTCAAGAATGTTTTATTGCTACTGGATGTTTCTTTAGAGCATGTCTAAAGAACTGCACATTCTTTCTGATTTTGACATGTTAGAGTTTGTTTTGGCAGCATTTGGAGACCCAAATCTCTCAGATATGCAGCAACGTATACATACACACATCTCACATGATCCTCTTATGGGACACAGACCACAGACAGTAGGTATCGGAGTTCGCAGAAAAAAAAAATACTGGTTCTCAGTATTGCTCTCAGACTTTCTGGGTACTGCTGTCATAGTGGCCTTGATCCGGTTGGATTTAGACTGATTTGGGATGACTGAGCTGGTCAGAAGAAGGAACATCTGACCCACACAAACCCTTCACAGATGAGCAGATGTGAAAATATCTAGAATTTCTTTAGTCATTTGAAAGAATATGTCCTTTATTATCAACCTTTCTGTAAACTTGTGGACCAACAAAGTGGTGGATGCCTATTCTTGCTTGAATCTACATACTGTGGATGCTTTTTTTGTTTTTCTTTAAAAACAACTGCCAAGTGTTTTGAATGCCAAATTTTGACATGCAGTGTTGATTTGCTGTTGCCTTTGAGTTGAGATTGTGGATGTTGGAGATGGGCCTTCCTTAGCTTCATAATATGCTACAGATTAAAACTATTAAGGAATGTTTACATATACAGGGGAAAAAATGTAAATTACTGAAATTCAGTGATCTTAAAGTGAAAATGTACTTTCATTGATTTCCCATCATTTTTCTCAGATCTTGACCAAATAGCTCTGTGGCTTCTCTCATCTGAAGTTGTAAATTCACAATGTACTGGATGGATGTACTCGTGCATCTTAGCGCACATCGCAGTAAATTGATTTGCTCAAAAGGTCTCTGCTTCTGTTCTGTGAGAATCCTTAGTGAAAGTGTGAAGTATTTGTGTCTAATGAAGCCATAGGCATAAACGTTAAAGGGATAGTTCACCCAAAAATGAAAATTTGATGTTTATTTGCTTACCCCCAGGGCATCCAAGATGTAGGTGACTTTGTTTCGTCAGTAGAACGCAAATGATGATTTTTAACTCCAACCGTTGCCGTCTGTCAGCCGTATAATGTGGGTCAATGGGAACTTCTTTTGTAAGAGTAAATAAAACTTGCATAGACAAATCCAAACGAAACGATTTGTGCGAGAAACCGAACAGTATTTATATCATTTTTTACCTCTAAAACACCACTATGTCCAACTGCGTTCTGCACTCGGTTAGTGAGGTCTGATCGCGCTCTGACAACGGCAGTGATGTCTCATTGAAGTATAAGCACTTCCGTTGTCGAGCGTGAGCATGTGAGCGGTTGGTGTTAAAAATCACCATTTGTGTTCTACTGAAGAAACAAAGTCACCCAAATCTTGGATGCCCTGGGGGTAAGCAGATAAACATCAAATTTTCATTTTTGGGTTAACTATCCCTTTAAATTTAGATTGCAATTAATATGTGCCTCTCTGGGTTTTCAGCACTCAGCGAGTGTTACAGTGTGACTGAATTTACATGGTTTGAGATTATGTGCTGCCTTTCTGTACCGCAGTGTTTGTGAGGAACACTCCTGCTGTCCTCCTCCATTTTGTATGCATTGTTACAGAATAAATCATTTTACACTTAATGTGCTTCCTGTGTAGCATTTTGCCAAATTGTTGAGAAAGAGTTGTACCTGTAGGTCATAGATCACACAAGAAATTCTGCACTGTATAGCAGATTCATTTATAACAGATAAATGACTTTGTTGCCTTACCACAGTAGCAAATCTCAAGAGGGCATTACTAAACATGAACCAACATTATTTCCCTATGGGTGGACTCAGAATATTGCTTTTAATTAAAAATGTGCATTTGCAAATGTTTGTCATTGAAGTTATATCTGACATTGCCAAATATGATGGCTGATTAGAATTACCCATGATTCCTTGTAAACAACTTAAACCTTTATTTTGGCTTCAAATCTAAGCATCAGTGTCTACATGTAATAACATTCAGAGATCTTGGTTTCATTTCCTTTGAGGTTTACTCTTAATTCTCCCAAAGCATGATAGGATTTGTGATCTAGCAGAGAGCACAACTGCCGCTATGAACCACTCTCAGGTTATAGCTAGAATTTTTAAACTGTTTAAAATTTTATTCAGATATTTACAAATGCTACTCGCTGACAGTGTCATCATTTACTCACCCTCATGTTATTCCAAACACACAAGACTTCCATTAAATTTTGTGAATACAATATTTTCAATAGTTTCACAAGTCCACAGAACCAGAACGCATACAAAAAAAAACAAAAACAGACATTATCCTTATGATTTGAGCGGTTTAATTCAAGTAGTCTGAAGAGACATGATCGCCTTATATAATGAACAGATTTAATTTAGGCTTTTATTCATGTATTATTGTTCAACGCACATACATAGAGCACATCACACAAGCACATTTGAGCCTCCGTTTACCATGTTTGATGTGCTCTATGTATGTGCACTGATTAAACATTATTAATACCTGAATAAATTAAATCTGCTCTTCTCCAAAGACTTGGAGTACACCGCTTGATTCATATGGATTACTTTCACAATATCTTTTTGATGCATATACTTTTAATGGTTGGACAAAAAAAAAAGATGAGAAAATGTTACAAATATTTTCATTCGTGTTCTGAAGATGATCAAAGATCTTAGGGTTTGGAACAACCAGAAGGTGAAGGTGAGTAAAATGAACATTTTTGGGAGAACTTTCCCTTTAAATAATCTGTATTAAGTCACTTGCTAATGTTCAGTTTTTGTAACTTAAGAATGGAAATACACAAAATGCTTAAAAAAAAAAAATGGATGTTTATTTAATGAAACAAAAGTAAATCAGAAACAGCACCATTGCGGGATGATCTGGAATAAGCAGACTGATAGACTGCAGTGATGGAGAATCTCATCACACTCCCTCCATGGGTTCAATTATATCTCCCACTGAAACACAGAAAACACCTACCCTCATTATCCTGTTAATGTCAGCTTATGAGTATATGAAGCAGTTTCTTAAGCATGGTCATCAACAGTCACTTCACAAAAAATAAAAAGAAAGTCTAACTTGATGAATATTTATAAAAAAAAAATAAAATAAATAAATAAAAAAAAATTATATATATATATATATATTTTTTTTTACCTGTCGTCAGGTGTATGAACGTATCCTGTGCGGTATCGTTGGGTAGCGAGATTCCCATGGCCTTTCTGATACCATAAAGACTGCACACGTCACCAGGGGTCACCTGACTGGTCAAATGGGCCAGGTTACCTGTAACTTTCTCCGCTGCAATGAGGATGGTGGTGGTTAGAAGTTATCAAAACTGTGCAAAGTATATCTGCTTTTAAACAGCTGCTGAAACCCACAGGTCTGTTAATGTGCAACAATGACTCACTAAAACTCCTTGAACAAGGAAAAACTAAAAACTCATGAGACAGAAGTAATGTTTGTGTTTGCCAAGTATTATCTGAAAAAGTGAGAGAAGTTAACCTGTCATCACAGGTCATATTGTGTGTTTGTGCTTACCAAGCTGCAGCTCTTTAGCTGTAGGAACCAGCAGGCAGATGATGTTTGGTGGCTGTTTGGTGCTCAGTCTCTCTTTCTGAACCTGCTGCAGCTCCCTCAGCAACATGGTCGTCTCATCCAACTTCTGTTGGAAATGTTCTGCTTCTGAGGGAGGAAGAGGATTTTTTCAGCGATAAATCAGTCTGTTGTTAAATAGATGGGAAAAGGGCTCAGGCATGTTACTGATGCGTTGCATTACATTCCACTACTGAGGGAGGAGGATCATAATCAGTTCTCGAGAAGAAAACATTTTGTTAATAAACTGGAAAAGCATGGGGCCTGGATTTTCATAGGGTCTGATCACATCTAAAATGACTAAACAGAATTTATAACCCATATTTTACACTAAACTTTCGGAAACAAGGGATTATCACCTTCTGAGTCAAAGCTCTCAGGAAGCAGGTCAGGATTCAAACCCACAGAACTGAGAGGCGTCACACTATCACCACTGCTGGGTTCCGAAGCAACAACCTACAGAGACATGCGCGAAAAGATGTGAAAAACGGATCATGGACTGACACCAGGCTAGAAAGGTGTTGAAAAATTAAAGAAGAGACAGTCAGAGGACTTATACAGCAGGTCAGTGCAAACATCTCAAGTCAAATCATGCCACTTTTGTGTGTGTTTACACTATGTGTGTGTATACACTACTATTCAAAGTTTGAGGTCGGGAAGATTGTTTAAAATGTCTCCAACACCATTTTATTAAAGATAAAGATAGAAAACAGTAATATTGTAAAATACTACTTGAATTAAAAATATCTTTTTTATTTTTAATATACTTTAAAATGTAATTTATTCCTGAATTTTCAGCATCATTACTCCAGAAATCACATGATCCTTCATAAATAATTCTAATATGCTGATTTGGTGCTCAAAAACATTATTTTTTAATTATTATAAACATTGAAAATGGTTGTGCTGCTTAAAGGGTTAGCTCACCCAAAAATGTCATTTATTACTCATCCTCATGTCGTTCCACACCCGTAAGACCTTCGTTCATCTTCAGAACACAAATGAAGATATTTTTTGATGAAATCGGATGGCTCTGTGAGGCCTGCATTGCCAGCAATGTTACTTCCTCTCTCAAGATCAATAAAGGTACTAAAAACATATTTAAAACAGTTCATGTGAGTTCAGTGGTTCAATATTAATATTATAAAGCGACGAGAATATTTTTGTGCGCCAAAAAAACAAAATAATGACTTTTTAACAATATCTAGTGATGCCCGATTTCAAATCAGTTTTTCGGATCGCGTGTCAAACCGCCAAACTGCTGAAATCACATGACTTTGACATTCCGAACCACTGATTCGATTCGTAAAGCTCCGAAGCTTCATGAAGCAGTGTTTTGAAATCGGCCATCACTAGATATTGTTAAAAAGTCATTATTTAGATTTTTTGGTGCACAAAAATATTCTCGTCGCTTTATAATATTAAGATAGAACCACTGTACTCACATGAACTGATTTAAATACGTTTTTAGTACCTTTATGGATCTTGAGAGAGGAAGTACCACTGCTGGCAATGCAGGCCTCACTGAGCCATCGGATTTCAACAAAAATATCTTCATTTGTGTTCCGAAGATGAACGAAGATCTTACGGGTGTGGAACGACATGAGGATGAGTAATAAATTACATTATTTTTATTTTTGGGTCAACTAACCCTTTAATATTTTTGTGGAAACCATGATAGTTTGTTTATTTATTTATTCATTTATTTTCCAGAATTCTTCTTAGGTTTTTGTAACACTATGTTTTTTACTGTAATTTCTTTAAAATAACAGTGACCCAAAACTTTTGAAAGGTAGTGTTAAAGAAACTGGCAAAAAAAAAAATATATATAACATTAATCACAATTTATTTTATTGTACTGACAGCCATATTATTTACCTGCTCATTCTGATTTGTATAATTTACAAAGCACAATCAAATTCCTTCCATGTGCCTAGATATCCCCGCAGGTGTAAGTACACGGTGTTGGGAATCACTAGGTAAATGCTTGTTGTTCTCCTTCTACCCAACGGTCTTGGGATAAAACTAAATTATCCACTAGATATTTAGACTGCTAAAAACAGTGTTGAACAGTAGCACCACCCTGCTAAGGTATGCTAGCTGAACCACAGTCAAAGACGTCACTCCACACGGACTAAAGCTGCAGTATGTTCACAGACGACCCATGCTTACCTTTCCTTCTACATCTACAGCACCCTCACACACACATACATTAGTGTAAGCGAAGGAGGAAGTCAAAAAACGACAGGGGGAGAGCATGTTTGTGTGTGTCTGGGCAAATATTCTTTCCATTAGTGTGTGAAAGTTGGTTGGTGTTGTTGACACAGCTGCTGCAGAGCAGAGAGTCTGCGGTCCTGACGCTGCCTTTAAATACCAGGTTTGTATCTTCACTTCCACTCATGTGAGCTGTACTCTAGTATGAACTTGTAGACATTTTAATCTTATTCTGAGGATATGAGAGAGTTTTACCTCATCATCATCTGTTGTGTCTACTTTCTCTGCAGGCTCCTCTATGGGTAGATTATCCTGAGGAAAACAAAAATCATCCTATCAAAACCAGAAATAATCAAGAGCAGATTTAAGCAAGCTGTCCAGCTGAAAAGAACTCAAACAGATATAACAATATATACTTTTAGTGGTATTTCATGAATTAAATATGCCAGTAAATTTTGAGTAATGAGCGTGTATTGAGATCTCTTACAGTTTCTGTCTCTTTCAGTTGTTTCGAGTGCTCTCCACTGGTCAAAGCATCCAAGATATTATCTGCTAACCTGCTCATGTGCTCCTCGGATTTAGTAAGGTAATCTGCAATGCTACACACACACACACACACACACACACACACACACAACCAAATTATAACTGTGGAATGGAAGGGGAGTGGTGGAAGGGTGTGAATCGGGCCTTTTCTTTAATAGACTAATGTTCTGCAGAAATGCATGTAGGTTACTGCTCAAAACTGTTTTAAAGAGTAGATGGCTGCTGCTTAATCATCAAAACTAATTCATAGATATATTTCTTTATATGTCTGATTCCATGCATACACACACACACACACCTTTCAGATTCTGGCTGACTGCTGTCCTCTCCATAGAAGGAGTAAATAAGATCGGAGTCCTCTTTGCTGATATTGGAAAAACTGGAGTCACATGTAGGAGCATATGAGCTGAATGGGCCATAATTCATATAGGTAACTGCAAAAAAAAAAGAAAAAAGAAAAAGAGGCATGTGTGACTTTTGCACATTATTTATGGAATGCAGACTGATTCTAGTAATAGTAGTTATATATTTTTAAAATGTTTCAATAAGTAACTGCCACAGCCAGCAGTTAGACTGACAGGAAAGACAGAACACAGTCTAAAACTATGGATCTCAACCTTTACGACTCCATTGTCAGTATTCAGTATTTGAAGGCACCCTACTTCTAGATTGGTTTCTTAAACTTATTTTAAATCTAAGGGTACTCTTATTTCCCACTTTTTTTTAACCAGTGAATTTATAGTGACTCTTCCAGTCATTTGTGATTTACTGGATAAGGACTTTTACAGATTTTTACAAATGTTTTTTACTTACAATTTCTACCTGATTTTAGAGCTTGGTATAACTAAAACAATGGTCATGCTGTTTTAAGATTTTCTTTATTTACAACACTGTTCCAGGTCTTTAAAATAGGCTGAAATAATAAATATCTTGATTTTTAGTTGTTTTAGCTTATTTTAATGCTTGTTTTGTCTTATTTTAAATCATGTTAAGTCACCTTGAGGCCCCCTAGATAAAACCCGGGGGAAATCTAATTCCAGAAAAGTCAGGACATTTTGTAAAATGCAATTAAAATCAATAATCTGTGATTTGTTAATTCTCTTTAATCATTATTTAACTGACAAAAGTACAAAATCCCTTTTTTTTTCCACTGGCCAAATTACAGGTAATTGTATTTTGTAAACAAATTCTGATTTTGATGGCTGCAACACACTCCAAAAAAAGTTGAGACAGAGGCAAAATAAAAGTGAAAAGATTACAGAATATCCAAATAAAGCTGTTTTAAAGGTGCCCGAAGAACATGTTTTTAAAAGATGTAATATAAGTCTAAGGTGTCCCCTGAATGTGTCTGTGAAGTTTCAGCTCAAAATACCCCATAGATTTTTTTTAATTAATTTTTTTAACTGCCTATTTTGGGGCATCATTATAAATGCGCTGATTCAGGGTGTGCGGCCCCTTTAATTCTCGTGCTCCCCGCCCCAAGAGCTCGCGCTTGCCTTAAACAACATAAAAAAAGTTCACACAGCTAATATAACCCTCAAAATGGATCTTTACAAAGTGTTCATCATGCAGCATGTCTAATCACATAAGTATAGTATTTATTTGGATGTTTACATTTGATTCTGAATGAGTTTGATAGTATGCTCCCTGGCTAAAGCTAACATTACACACTGTTGGAGAGATTTATAAAGATTGAAGATGTGTTTATGAATTATACAGACTGCAAGTGTTTAAAAAAATGAAAATAACGACAGTCTTGTCTCCGTGAATACAGTAAGAAACGATGGTAACTTTAACCACATTTAACAGTACATTAGCAACATACTAACGAAACATTTAGAAAGACAATTTACAAACACCACTAAAAATATCATGATATCATGGATCATGTCAGTTATTATTGCTCCATCTGCCATTTTTCGCTATTGTTCTTGCTTGCTTACCTAGTCTGATGATTCAGCTGTGCACAAATCCAGATGTTAATACTGGCTGCCCTTGTGTAATGCTTTGAACATGAGCTTGCATATGCAAATGTTGGGGGCGTACATAGGCAAGGCAATTTTATTTGTATAGCACATTTCATACACAATGGTAATTCAAAGTGCTTTACATAAAGAAGAAGAATAAAAATAGAACATAAGGAATAGAAATAATAGTAAAAACAGAGAATTTTGCTATCTGGATGGATGAGCTAGGAAGTCTCAGGGAGTTTTTTGTTGTTGTTGTTGTTGTCCGTCAGAGTGGATCTAAACGGATCTATCCATCAGAGCAGATCTGAATGGATCTTCCTCACACGACAGGACTGCTACCTGTTAATGCACTTCAAACTGATAAACAAAGTTTCAATCTCCCCTTTTGCCAAGACACCTCAAACGGCACCACACAGCCCTAACCCACCTTCCGGAGATATCTTATCTATGTAACGCAGTTCAAGTTTCCCCTTTGGAAATTTCCCCCTTTGGAAAATGTCCTGACTATAATCCAGAGATATCTTAACCATGCACCACAGCTCAAATTTCCCCATGGTTTGTACCAAATTTTAACCAAATCACAAATGCTTTCAAAATGCTTTCTTCCTAATTCTTCCTAATATTAATTGGGTAATATTAATGTTACGTAACAGTCGGTGTTATGTTGAGATTCGTCTGTTCTTTGGAGGTCTTTTAAACAAATGAGATTTATATAAGAAGGAGGAAACGGTGGTGTTTGAGACTCACTGTATGTTATTTCCATGTACTGAACTCTTGTTATTCAACTATGCCGAGGTAAATTCAATTTTTGAATCTAGGGCACCTTTAAAACAGTCCACAATCAGCAGGTCAATTGGTAATAGGTGAGGGGTATCATGTTTGGGTATAAAAGGAGCATCTCAGCCTTTGCAGACAAAGATGGGTCATGGCTAACAACTTTGTGCCAAATTTCATGAGAGAACTGTCTTTCACCATCTACCATACATAATATTGTGAAAAGATTCCGGGAATAGAGAAATCTCAGTCCATGTAAGGCAAGGCAGGAGACCTCTGTTGAATGTGCCTGATCTTTGAGCCCTCAGATGGCACCGCATGAGAAACCATCACGCTGCTGTGTTAAAAATAGCCACATGAGCTAGGAATTACTTTGGAAAAACGTTGTCACTTAACACAGTCTGCCGCTGCATCAAGAAATTCAACTCGTATCTCTGTTCCTGAAGGAGAAATCTATACATCTGTTCAATGCAGAGATGCTGCCGAGTTCTCTGGGCACGAGCTCATCTCAGATGCTCCAAGAGACAGTAGAAATATGTGCTGTGGTCAGACAAGTTTCAGCATGTTTTTGGGAAAGACAGACACTGAATTCTCAGTACCAAAGACAAAAGGGACCATCCAGACTTTCATCAGCGACAGGTGCAAAAGCAAACATCTGTCTGGTATTTGGGTGCATCAGTGCAAGAAGGAATGTGCTTGACTGGCCTGCCTGTCTTATATTGAAAATGTATGGCCCATCATAAAAAGTTGAATCAGACAACAACGACCATGGGCTGTTGACCAGTTGTCTTGTATAAGGTGAGATTGGGCAAAAATTCCAAATGCAAAACTGCAAAAATTAGTATCCTCAATTCCCAAACATTTAAAAAGTTAAATTAAAAGGAAAGGTGATATGACACAGTGTCTCTGTCCCATGTCATTTTTCTGGAGTGTGTTTCAGCCATCAAAATCAAAATCTGTTTATATTTATAAAATAAAATGTAACATTTTTAAAGCAAGAAATGCCCATGAAAATCCTCAATAGGATGCTGCGAGTGGTTACCTGAGCAGTGCTATGTGGCTGCTTACCAAATCCCTGGCTCCTTAAATGGAACACAGACTGATTCTAGTAATAGTAGTTATATATTTTTAAAATGTTTCAATAAGTAACTGCCAAAGCCAGAAGTTAGACTGACAGGAAGGACAGAACACAGTCTAAAACTATATTTAACAACCTTTTTGACTCCATTGTCAGTATTCAGTATTTGAAGGCAGTATTTTACTTCTAGATTTATTATTTTAAATGTAAGGGTACTCTTATTTCTATCAATTAAAAGTAACTCAAATAATTATACAAATCCTTAAAGGTGCCCTAGATTCAAAAATTGAATTTACCTTGGCATAGTTAAATAACAAGAGTTCAGCACATGGAAAAGACATACAGTGAGTCTCAAACACCATTGTTTCCTCCTTCTTATATAAATCTCATTTGTTTAAACGACCTCCGAAGAACAGGCGAATCTCAACACAACACCGACTGTTACGTAACAGTCGGGGTGTACGCCCCCAATATTTGCATAATGCCAGCCCATGTTCAAGGGATTACACAAGCCAGTATTAACGTCTGGAGCTGCACACAGCCGAATCATCAGACTAGGTAAGCAAGAACAATAGCGAAAAATGGCAGATGGAGCAATAATAACTGACATAATCCATGATAGCATGATATTTTTACTTATATTTGTAAATTGTCTTTCTAAATGTTTCGTTAGCATGTTGCTAATGTACTGTTAAATGAGGTTAAAGTTACCATCGTTTCTTACTGTATTCACAGAGACAAGAGCCGTTGCTATTTTCATTTTTTAAACACTTGCAGTCTGTATAATTCATAAACACAACTTCATTCTTTATAAATCTCTCCAACAGTGTAGCATTAGCCGTTAGCCACGGAGGACAGCCTTAAATTCACTCAGAATAAAACGTTAACATCCAAATAAATACTTTACTCACATAATTTGAAGCATGCATACAGCATGCATGACGAACATCTTGTAAAGATCCATTTGAGGGTTATATTAGCTGTGTGAACTTTGTAAATGCGCTGTAATATAGTCGACAGCTCGTGTGGCAGGGAGCACGCGATTTAAGGGGGCGGCGCCGAGTGTAAATCAGTGCATTGTTAATGATGCCCCAAAATAGGCAGTTAAAAAAATTTATTAAAAAAAATCTATGGGGTATTTTGAGCTTAAACTTCACAGACACATTCAGGAGTCACCTTAGACTTATATTACATCTTGTGAAAAAGCATTCTTGGGCACCTTTAAATAATATTTCTCTGCATAATCCTCACAATTTGAAGTATCATTCATGTCAAAGTGAGGGACAAGAAGTCCTGAATTTTAATATTCAGGGTTTAAAATATGAACAATAGCAATTTTCAACTTAGCAAGTACCACAACTGACAAATTAGAAAATAATAATAAATACAGATGAGTAGAAACTACAGCCCACTGATTCGGAATCGGCAGTGAATTTTTCTCTTGTTGACAGCAGGAACAAATGGATTTTTCTGGCACATAATATTACATTCCTCTGGCAGCTGAACATTAGGTATTCAAACAGAGATTATAGCACACCCTTCCCATGATCTTCTCTGCATGACTGAAGGTAAGACCACAGAGTGAAGCTCATTGCTAATAGAGACATTATATTCATTAAGTCATTTTTCCAGGATAATGAATATAAGTACTGGTTTTAACTGAGCAGTTGAGACTGATACAATGTGATATTCAAGTGGTGGGAAAATGAGTAAAGAGTTAATGTATATTACCTGGAGTGACCATGTTTCTCTTGTCCTCTTTGAAACCCTGAAGGGTGTTTATTCCAGTCTGCAGTCGACCTCCCATCATGCCCAATTTGACTGGGCAGTATCCTGGATCTAGCGTGGAAGCATAATAAACTGTACACATTTTGTACATACGTCTAACAGTTGCTTGATTTCTTTAACAATCATTGTCACAAACCTCCAGCGCTCAGGTCAACAGGGTTCAGGATTCCTAGAGTGGTTGAGCCATCAGATGTCCTTCTTTCAAACTCCAGCTGCTCAAGAAAAGAGACCATTCATCAGCTGTAATCTGACATGCTGAGAGAATGATCTCACATGTGAGTGCTGTGCAATAACACATGGCTCATCTTCTCTGGTGTTGTACTCATACCTCACACTGCAGACTTCTGTTTGAGAGTTTCCCTCCAGACTCCTCAACGACCTTCTTGATCTCCTCCAGGTCTTTCTCTGCTTGGTTCTTCTGAGCATCATCCTTACTGTCCCTGTTACACAAACATTGCA
The DNA here is from genome assembly GCF_018812025.1 of Megalobrama amblycephala. NCBI lineage: Eukaryota > Metazoa > Chordata > Actinopteri > Cypriniformes > Xenocyprididae > Megalobrama > Megalobrama amblycephala. The sequence continues at coordinate 29,834,756 of NC_063046.1, forward strand.
AGTGTGTCATCAGTAATACTCCCACTTTACAGTAAATAAATCCACACATACAAGGCATATCATTCTTGAAACTCCTAATGAATGTGATGTCATAGCAGTGATTGGATAAATTATGAATAATTTCTTAATAGATCAATGTGTGGTTCTTGTGGGCCTGTTCTCAAGCCTCTACCAAATCCTGCAGAGTAGAGTGCAGGAAGATGATTTATCTTTTCTGGAAAGCTACAAAGCGAGTGTCTGTGTGTATCTCAAGGGCTACAAATGGCCTACAAGTCACAACATGTTTAAGCATTCCAAGTCTCTTGCCCACTGCAGCAGCCAAGCCAATTTACGTAGGCAACCAACAAAAAGAGAGAGTAAAATAAAGAAAGACAGCGAACACCCCGGCAACACCTTGGAATGTCTCACCGGCTTTAGTGCAGCAGCAGAAGACCTAAATGCAGCTAAAGCCAATGTGAATAGCTGCACAGTTAGAAAAGAAAAAAAAACATGGAGAAAAAAAACATTTCATTATCAATTTAAATCATTTTACTGATCATATCACCCATTTGAGTACAGTCACACTCTTTTTTCCAGTCAGACAAGACATCAGGACTAGAATCAATTTTAGTTTAATGGCAGCCAATTCTTCACAGTGATTAAGGTCTGGTATCAACTTTCTAACTATTTCTAGCCACACATACTTTATGGATACAATTTTATTTTGCATTATTTTTCAAAATTGAATATTTTATATATGTGTCTCAATGTGGAGTTCTGAAGAAAAAGAAGCTGTACCCTCAGACGTTTATCTAGAATGAAAGGCTGTCATAAGACACACAAGTTGAGACAGATTTTTTATATATATGTTGCGTCTGTCTTTGCTCACGTCACTTAGATCAGCAGCGATCAGACTTTCGGTCTTTAAACACGCATTATGTCGAAGTAACCTGCCAACTGGCGAAAAACCTGCAAGCAATTTTACTCCCATTTGGCAGTTGGCAGGTGATTCATATCCTGCCTGTGATTAATATGAACCATTATTTTAAAAATTATTCTGAAAAAAAGGAAACAGATTTGTTCATTTTCTAAGCAATATCAAGATCAGACTAATTGAAAGGAAGTTTCTCCCAACTCCGAACTGAAATTACCTTTGATGACCAGAGAGGATTAAGGCCTATTCACAATAAGAACAATAACTAAACCCATAAAGTTTTAAAGACTGTTAATAATAATAATAATAATAATAATCGCGCATATACTTCAATGAGTGCTAGACATTACTTCCGTTGTCAGAGCGTGATCAGACCTCACTAAGCGAGTGCTGAACGCAGTTGGACATAGTGGTGTATTAGAGGTAAAAAATTATATAAATACTGTTTGGTTTTTCACACAAACCGATCGTTTCGTGTCTTAGGACATCAATATGTCGTCACGAGCCGCAGGGTTTAATTTGGACTTGTCTATGCAAGTTTTATTTACTCTTATAGTAGAAGTTCCCATTCACTAGCATTATTTGACTGACAGACGGCAACGGCAAAATCATCATTTGTGTTCTATTGAAGAAACAAAGTCACCTACATCTTGGATGCGCTGGGGGTAAGCAGATAAACATCAATTTTTCATTTTTGGGTGAACTATCCCTTTAAATAACAAGGAGTTCAGTAAATGGAAATGACATACAGTGAGTCTCAAACACCATTGTTTCCTCCTTCTTATATAAATCTCATTTGTTTAAAAGACCTCCGAAGAACAGGCGAATCTCAACATAACACCGACTGTTACGCAACAGTCGGGATCATTAATATGTATGACCCCAACATTTGCATATGCCAGCTCATGTTCAAGCCATTACACAAGGGCAGCCAGTATTAACGTCTGGATCTGTGCACAGCTGAATCATCAGACTAGGTAAGCAAGCAAGAACAATAGCGAAAAATGGCAGATGGAGCAATAATAACTGACATGATCTATGATATCATGATATTTTTAGTGATATTTGTAAATTGTCTTTCTAAATGTTTCGTTAGCATGTTGCTAATGTACTGTTAAATGTGGTTACCATCGTTTATTACTATATTCACAGACACAAGACTGTCGTTATTTTCATTTTTTAAACACTTGCAGTCTGTATAATTCATAAACACAACTTCATTCTTTATAAATCTCTTCAACAGTGTGTAATGTTAGCTTTAGCCACGGAGCACTATCAAACTCATTCAGAGTACTGTACTTACGCAATTAGATGTGCTGCATGATGAACACTTTGTAAAGATCCATTTTGAGGGTTATATTAGCTGTGTGAACTTTGTTTATGGTGTTTAAGGCAGTCGCGAGCTCCGGGGGCGGAGAGCACGAGATTTAAAGGGGCCGCGCAAGGAATCGGTGCATATATAATTATGGCTCAAAATAGGCAGTTAAAAAAATGTATAAAAAAAATCTATGGGGTATTTTGAGCTGAAACTTCACAGACACATTCAGGGGACACCTTAGACTTATATTACATCTTATAAAAAGACGTTCTACGGCACCTTTAAAGCACAATCTGCAAGAAACATAACTGCAGCGCGCAATCGCAGCTGGGGTGGAGGCTAATATAGTTTTAGTTTTTGTTCTTGGTGTGAACCGGGCTTTATTCTACACAAACTAGTAATAGATAAGAAGTATAATTATATATATATATATATATATATATATATATATATATATATATATATATATATATATATATATATATATATAGAGCTGCACGATTAATCATATCGCAATCGCAATGGCGATGTCAAGCTTGTGCGATTATATGACGCAGAATGCTGCGATTTTATTAAATAAAATAAAATACAATAATAAATAAATAAACAAATAAATGTGTGTGGACACGACAACCCATTCTCTGAGAGCTGTTTGCCCATTTTATACACCGCTAATAAAAAGAAGACCAGTCAGTTTCAGTTTAGGCAGTGGCACGTGTGGCGCGCATGGTCATGTCATTACTTTTTCCGGTGTGCAGCGCAGAGAATGGGTAAAGATGGATGCGGAGCAAACGGTCAGAGAACTGTTGGCAAGAAAAAACGCTACCTCTGTTATATGGCGATATTTTGGCTATAAGATTATAAACCCAGATTAAAGAAACAAACATCTTAAATGGGATTATAACAAGTTTGCAGTAATGCAAAGATGTTATTTAATTTGAATATTTTAATATTTTAATTTGAAAACGCTGTGCATTTGTTTGTTGTTGTTGCTAGTTTGAGTTGAGAAATACACATTTCAGCATTATCAGTAATCTGTGTGTGCATTTTCATTGAGAACCAAGCAAGATGACTCATGATACTATTTGTTTATTATATCGCTATCGCATAACGCAATCGCAATATTGACCTCAATAATCGCAATATGACATTTTCCCCAAATCGTGCAGCCCTAATATATATATATATATATATATATATATATATATATATATATATATATATATATATATATAAATTCATACCTTGGAGTATCTTTATTGCCTACACGGGGTGACTGGGAGTTGTCACTTGTGTCCATGACAGATGAATTCTCTTTGGCAGGGTCAGACGTTCCGCCATCCTCATCTCCATCCTCTGCTGAATGACTGCTGGATGTCTGCAGGCCAGCCATGAACTCTATGCTTTGCTTTAAACTGTCCAGTCTCTCCTAAACATACACAGAAAGTTAATTTTCATATGTGCAACTTTGCCGGTTTGATAGATTTGAACAGGTATAAGTGAACAACACTTTCCTACAACAATACTTATAATAAGATCATATTGTACAAGGCACATCAGCGCCCTCTGGTGTGAAAACGGAAAATTGAGAATACATTTGGTTTCACCAACTACAACTATACCTCTTTATGTAAATACATCTCTAAATGTAATACAAGTTCCAATACAATTTTCCTGTTTTTTCCACTCACTGTGCTCAGGATCTTCATGCCAGAGTGGAGGAGTTTCTTTGCTGCTTTGTAGTAAATCGTCTCTGGTTTGTTGTAGATCATGGCATTCTCACACATCACTCTGAAATCCAGCTGTGGGGAGAACAGGACAGCATCACCTCACCAGCTCTTCAATTCTAAATGGCCTGATTGTAAGTAACCCTTCTTTTTACAATTATATTCCTCTGAACTTCTCCTCTTTGGTAATATATGAGCCATCTCACTTTCTACAAATGTCCCGCTTTGCTCAAATCTCTCTCCTCCCCCACCATGGCTACAAAAGAGCTTTTGGTGGTGGATGGATCAGTCTGATCCACTTTGTTTTTTCTCCTTTTTACACAGCCAAGACTATGTAAAACCCCTTTTTTCCAGCACATACACAGAACAGACATCTAGAAAATATTCACAAATTTGTTTGTTTGGGTGTTGATTTTTTTTTTTTTTTTTTTCCCACCAAAAAAATCAAATTTCTGACATTAATTACTCACCCTCATGGCCTCTGTTCATATTTGGAAAACAATTTAAGATATTTTTGATGAAATCTGAGAGGTTTTTTATCTCCCATAGAAAGCAGCGATTTTACCACATTCAAGGTCCAGAAAAGCAGTAAAGACACTGTTAAAATAGTCCACATGACTGCAGTGGTTCAACATTAAAGGGTTAGTTCACCCAAAAATGAAAATTATGTCATTAATGACTCACCCTCATGTTGTTCCAAACCCGTAAGACCTCCGTTCATCTTCGGAACACAGTTTAAGATATTTTAGATTTAGTCCGAGAGCTTTCTGTCCCTCCATTGAAAATGTATGTACGGTATACTGTCCATGTCCAGAAAGGTAATAAAAACGTCATCAAAGTAGTCCATGTGACATCAGTGGGTTAGTTAGAAGTTTTTGAAGCATCTAAAATACATTTTGGTCCAAAAATAACAAAAACGACGACTTTATTCAGCATTGTCTTCTCTTCCGGGTCTGTTGTGTATATCCGCTTTCACTCCACAGTGACGCTGCTTCTTCTTCTTTCCTGTTTTACGGCGGTTGGCATCCAGCTTATTGGTGCATTACCGCCCCCTTCTGCTCTGGACAGTGATGCGATTAGGACATCTGCGACATGCACACCTACACACACCATTTTAAAAAATATAGCAATACCAAAATACAAACAATGTAGAATAGCTTGAATACAGCGTGCATCTCCCTCAGACTGTAAACGAAGCTCGGGCGCACCGGATAACACGTCAGCAGCGTCACTGTCCGGAGCAGAAGGGGGCGGTAATGCACCAATAAGCTGGATGCCAACCGCCGTAAAACAGGAAACAAGAAGATGATTTCTGATTTCATGGAACTTAATTTGTGTTCCAAAGATGAACGAAGGTTTTGCAGGTTTGGAACAACATGAGGTTGAGTACTTAATGACAGAAATTTTTATTTTTGGGTGAACTAACCCTTTTACCCTTTGAACTAATTTTTAACAGCATTTCTCAGAAATTGCTTACTGCACCTTAGTGTCAGTCTGTGTCCTAGTTACAGCTGTGATGATGATCATATTACCTTGAGCTCCTCAAGTGACTGGTATTGCTCCTTCTTCACTTTCTCCTTCATAGTGCTGAAGTCCATGGGTCTCTTTATAATGAGAGAGTATCCTGGGGCGATCAGGTCCGTCACAGGGAATGAGAAGAATGCACTAGGGTCCTTCCTGCAGTAATCAGCAGCGTTCAGCTCTCATTCACAGTAATTATAGACATGATTATGATAATACACAACAGGAATATAAGACCCAAAACACAGATCTAATAGGATACTCAGACTAAGAATATTGATGCAGAATCAGGTCATTTGTATAAGCCTCAGAGAAGAGTTTATTCAAGATCAGCAGTGAATTTATATATTAAGTTTGGTGTCAATAAGTTAAGTTTTTTTGTAAGAAATTAATACTAATTAATTAATATTAATATTTATTCTGCAAGGACATATTAAATTAATCAAAAGTGACAGTAAATAAATGTATAATATTACAAAAGACTTCCATTTCAAACAAATGCTGTTCTTTTGAACTTTTGAAAAATGTATCATGATTTCCAAATAATAATAATAATAAAAAGCATCAGAACTGTCTTGAACATTGATAATAATAAATGTTTTAAATCAGAATGATTTCTGAAGGATCATGTGACACTGAAGATGCTGAAAAATTAGTTTTGCCTTCACATGAATATGTATATTTACAAAAAAAAAAAAAGGGTGTTATTTTTAATTATAATAATAAATGACATTATTATTTCACAATATTTAATTTTTTACTATATTTTTTTAAATAAAATTAAAGGGTTAGTTCAACCCAAAATTAAACTTATGTTATTAATTGCTCACCCTCATGTCATTCCAAACTCGTAAGACTTTCGTTAATCTTCGGAACACAAATGAAGATCTTTTTGATAAAATCTGAGAGGTGTCTGTTGACTGCCTGTAGTTCATAAAGAGATTGGAAAACTAATCTGACCAAACCTGAATGATGCACAAGAACAAACCTCTTCCAGAAACTCAAGCATGCTGCGTAACCAGTGAGGTTAATTCTTGTGTGTTGCACAGCACGTTTAAGCTTCCGGAAGAGGTTTGATCTTGTGCGTCAATCAGGTTCGGTTGAGCTTCTGTTTATGTCCGCTGATCAATGTATACATGTGAGTAAAAGCCTAAATTCAATCTGTTCATCATAAAAAGCGATCAAGTCTCTTCAGAAAATCTGGACTAAATCGCTCGATTCATATAGATAAGTTTTATGATCCCTTTATGAACTTTTTGAAGCCTCAAAGTGTCAGTTGCAAAGGCTGTCAATGGAGGAACAGAAAGCTTTCAGATATCATCAAAAAGATCTTCATTTGTGTTCCAAAGATGAACAAAAGTCTTACGAGTTTAGACAGAACGACATAAGGGTGAGTAATTTATAACAGTATTTTCATTTTGGGGTGAACTAACCCTTTAATGTAGCCTTGGTAAGCATAATAATGTAATTCTTTCAAAAACATCAAAAAAAAAAAAAAAAAAACTGAGCAACCCCAAAATCTTTGAACAGTAGTGTACATTAGATATGAATCCACAACCTGTCTAAACAGGTTGTCCTCAGGTTAGCTATGTTTAGTCCTACCTCTGGAGTTGTCGGATGAGCTGACTCAAGGCTTCCTGTAGAGGTGTCTGCTCTTTTTCTGAGGAATTACAAAAGCCATAATCAACAGATAATCAGCACATGCACACAATCCCTCAAAACAATAGCATCGATAATAGATTAAAGGTCCCGTTTTTCGTGTTTTTTTGAAGCTTTGATTGTGTTTATAGTGTGCAATATAACGTGTTCATGTTTCGCGTGTAAAAACACAGTATTTTTCACATAATTTACTTATCTGTATACCGCTGTTTCCACCGTCATAAAAACGGGCTGATGACTTCCATGTTCTATGAAGTCCCTCCTTCAGAAATACGTAACGAGTTCTGATTGTGCCAGCGGTTCCTGTGTTGTGATTCGACAGCTCTGAGCGCACCGTGCCCGGAAAAGTCACGCCTCTTACCATAACGTGGAGATGCACGCGCTCAGTGTTATTGTAAACATGTCTTTAATTTTACCCTATCAATTTGAGCCGGAATCAGACCCAGTGATTGGACTGCGGGATGAAAATAACAGCGTTTCGACGACATGGCGACAAACACACTCTACAAACGCAACTCTTGTGTATTCCTGTGGGCGGAGGTTAGTCAAAAAACTGTTTTAGTGACGTCATTAAAGAAGGAAGTAGAGGGATGTAGTCCAAACTGGCCGTTCGATGTAGGCGACTTCTGTTAAATAAAATATCTCGCTTGGCATTGAACTTTGAGCTTTAAAATTTTACAGATTTTATTTATACTCTAACAACAACATTACACACTAACTAAAGTTTGAAACATGGGATCACGAAGAACGGGACCTTTAAGCCTAAACCCTGAGAAGGTGCACTGCTTTACCTTCCATTTTTGCAAGTGAGGGGGTGAGGGGCTTGTCCTGGGAAACATCAGAGCGAGCAGGAGTTCTGCTCTGTTCATCCCAGTCTGGATCCACAGAGTCTGGGCCCTTCCTTTTTTTGGTCACCTATAAGACACACGCATTGCCTAGGATGTAGTAAGTGCATAAACAACTCAAGAAAAACACACACACACTAAAGTAACTACTACTAAAAAAAGTAGTCACGTCTCACCTTTTTCTTTTTGTCATCCGGCGACACTGGAGGACTGGCTCTGTCCTTCTCGTCCTTCTTTTTCTTCTTCTTCTTCTTGTCTTTGTGTTTGTCGTAATCTACCTGGTCGTCATAAACGCTCTCAAGGCTAGGGCTGCCTGTGGTGACCTCATTCCCCGCCACTTTTAACACCAGCTTCAGAGGACGCTCAGTGAACTCTTCAATGCCAGAAACACAAATTAGTTGACTACTTTGAACACCTGATATATCCAATTTTTTTTCTCTAACTCTTATGTGACCATAAGGTCCTATGCTAAAAACCTAATTAATACAGAAAACCTAAATATATTTTTTTCTGTCATTGTTATCACTAATAAATAGCTGCATCTTTTGATAAGAATTATACTTTTATATAGTATAAAAGAAGTATAATTATCTCATAAACCACACAATGTATCATGTTATGAAATGTATTCCAAACCTACATACAGTACAGTTCAAAAGTTAGGAACCACTAAGATTTCTAATGTTTTTAAAAGAAGTTTCGTCTGCTCACCAAGGCTACATTTATTTAATTAAAAATACAGTAAAAACAGTAATATTGTGAAATATTATTACAATTTAAAATAACTGTTTTCTATTTGAATATATTTCACAAAGTAATTTATTCCTGTGATGGCAAAGCTGAATTTTCAACATCATTACTCCAGTCTTCAGTGTCACATGATCCTTCAGAAATCATTCTAATATGCTGACCTGCTGCTCAATTTAATGTGTACAATTGTACAAAATATTTGTGTACAATATTTTTTTTCAGGATTATTTGATGAATAGAAAGTTCAAAAGAACAGTGTTTATCTGAAATCTAATCTTTTGTAACATTATAAATGTCTTTACTGCCACTTTTGATTGATTTAATGCATCCTTGCTGAATAAAAGTATTCATTTCTTTAATTTCTTGTCAAAAAAATAAAAATAAAAATTCTTACTGACCCCAAACTTTTGAACGGTAGTGTATAATGCTACAGAAGCTTTGTATTTAAGATAAATGCTGTTCTTTTGAACTTTCTATTCATCAAGGAATCCTGAAAAAAAAAGCACACAACTGTTTTCAACATTGAAAATAATCCTAAATGTTTATTGAGCAGCAAATCAGCATATTATAATGATTTCTGAAGGATCATGTGACACTGAAGACTGGAGTAACGATGCTGAAAATTCAGCTTTGCATCACAGGAATAAATTACTTTGTCAAATATATTTAAATAGTACACAGTTATTTTAAATTGTAATAATATTTCACAATATTACTGTTTTTTTTACTGTATTTTTAATTAAATAAATGTAGCCTTGGTGAGCAGACGAAACTTCTTTTAAAAACATTAAAAATCTTAGTGGTTCCAAACTTTTGAACTGTACTGTTATTCAAAATTACTGAAGCCTAATGCCCCATCATCTGGTTCTAGCAGGGATTAGATTGAAGACATTTATGGAAAAAGAATCCAAAACAAACGAATTGTGACTATTCTAAACTATTCTGATACTGCCTTGGTTATTCTGATGTGTTGAGCAACAGCTGCTAGTATTCCAGAGCAAAACAACCAAACAATCAGCTCGGTACGGTAGCCTTTAAATTAGGCTACTGAAAGAACACACATTATTCTATGTGAACCGACTCAAATCGGAACATTTACTGCATTAACACCACATTATGTTCATCAGATATCCGGCTGCTACTCGTCCACTGGCAGCATCCGATGCTGAGTGCTGCTTCATAGTAAATGTGAGTTTATCATGTAATTTAAAACAGGCTTTCGGCTTACAGGGGGAAAAAAACTCTCCAGGCTGATTAATAAATCGTGCGTGACCTACCGTCGTGTGTGTGCTTGTCTGATTTGTGTTTCTTGTGCTTTTTGCCCATAATTTAAAGTTAAGCCGGTGGTTCTGTCAGCTCGGCTCAGTGCTTGACCAGTCTGCTCTCTTTGTTTTGTGTCGGTAAAGACTTCAGAGCGCCTCTTACGGAGCTACTAATTTTAAACAGCGGCGCCTAGTGTTCGGTGGTGTGAACTATATTTTACACCACGAGATCATATTTATGTCCTAATCTGACAATAAACTGACTGCAGCTCCAAACACAAGTAGTTACATATAAAATAACAGAGTGAATAAAAAATAAATAAATAAATAAAAACATAAAAAAACACGAGGGAAAAAATCATCCGGGGTAAAAATGCACACAACTGAATACAGCTATACCGCTAAGAGGCACCATTGCTAAACATTCAGAACAACAGCGATGCAATGCAAAACCTCAAACAGGTAACTTTAAGAGCTTTTTTTGATGTTGTGACATTGAAAGTGCAGTTATTACTCAAGTTTTTCCATCTAAATTACATACAAGGAATGTAAATAAACCATCAGCACTTTGCCTTATCCTAGCAATTACAACATATTTTTGAGCTCATGAGAGCTCAAGAGATTCAATTTCCAAAGCCAGTACATGGTGTTGAAGTTTGAAATAAGATCAGTAAAGAAACATAAATGCATCCAGAACTTTGGGGTTACAAAAAAGTCATATATGATTTAAAAAATAATGCTGTTTTTTAGTTTACTTAATGAAGTCATATCTGTTCACATTTAGCTGAAATATTTAAACTCTAACTTCATTTAAATTTGCATTTTGTGTATAAAATGACCCATGACCCTAGTCTATCCTTGTTTGGTATGGCTTAGGCTTTCCAAAAGCTGCCATTATTGCTAAACTGGAACTCCCTCGGGCTGTTCTCCAGGCAGTCTGTGATGTGATTTAACTCATCTTGTCTCATATACTGTAGCTTTTGCTCTTATCTCTCATAGAAAGACACACGCACACACACTGATTTAATGGCCATATAAGCTATGCTGTATCTATTTGCAACAGGCCTTAAATCTGAGGGAAGCTATCCTTGTTTGAATACACATGTTGGACTTAATCTTCTTTTCCATCACATACTTTTTGTAATGCCATTTCACACGGGCTCTGGCTTGCTTTAAATCCCTTGAATAATTATTAGTAATATTACAGCTATCACCATTAGAAATTAATCCGTCATTGTAAAAAGTCTTATTTTAAAAACCATGGCATTGATGTTCCCTTTGTTCATCTTATAAAATGTGCGTTGTGTAACTTTGTGTTGTTAAATATGTACATGAAGTCATTATCACTCTCTCCCACCAGTGTTGTTATTGTAAACTAAAACTAATAAAATTGTTTTTGCTAATTGAAATGAAGCTGGAATAAAATATAAATATTAGATGAAAAACTTAAACTTCGAAAACACTGCCTTGGCAACTAACTGAAATAAGTTAAAGAACTAAAATCAAAGACTATAGAATGCTAAAATTACAAAAACTGAAATAAAAATAAAGAGAAATTGAAATATTTAAAAAGAAAAAATTAACAAAAATGAAAACTGAAAATATAAAAATAAAAGATCATTCAAAATTGTAATAAATGCTATAATAGTATATAAATAATACTAAAATAACTGTCTCTCAAAACGTCTGACTTGCTCTAATGGCAGTCATCCTCTCAATATGCTAGTCATTCTATAATAGCAGAAATGGTCTTAATTCTTTGAATCATATTCCAGGTTTTATAAATGTGCAGTGGGAACATGAAGCTACACTTATGGAAAACTAATGGAAATTGATGACTAACTTTGATGAAGAGATGGATCTTAAAGCACAAGAGCACAGTGAGGTGGGTCAGTTTCATTTTCTCCAACAAACAACTGGCTTTCAGTGTCTTTTGAAAACAGTGCCTTGAATGGATTTCTCATCAAAGTAGCCACAAGCCCTTGGGGACAATCATCACATTTGTTCTGGTGATTCATTTTACCGTTAATATCTAACACAGGGCTGGTCTTGATTTTCTCTCAACTTTGAACATTAAAGGGACCCAGAAGGATGACACGGCACAATTCTGTATCAGTTACACTGACACACCAAAATATATGCAATCATCTCATAAAAACTGCCTAAACTGTGAAACTCATTTCCACTGTTTACTCAGCTGGTTTCTTAAGAACTGGTGCTGTGAGTAATTTAATTTGCTAGAATGTATTTGTGTGGGGTAGCACTTGCTTTCTATTTTCCACGTATCTGTGTAAACACTGCTAATAGCGATTCTGTGATTGGGATTGACACTAGCCCTATTTTTTTTATGTTGGACATGTTCCATAATTGAACTAAATAAAATTTGGATTTCTAGGATTCTTGAAGTCTTGAAGTCCAGCCTGAGGTAACTGTAGGCCTGCTCAGCTTGGCTTTAGATTTATAGCGATTTGTTTTAGCTTGGCAGGTTAAAGCTAGGGTCCTGGTTCTGCTTAGGACGGTAACTGTCTGTGTCTGGTACTCTTAAGCCCGCATAGAGACAGACTCCTTCATCAGGTGCACCCGAGGTGCATTATCTGTCTCTGCTGACATGAAATCTTAGAGCTCTGCTCTGTGAGGTTTTAGTTTACCTTGGCTCCCAAACATGGTACTCTGCTCCAACAGGAGAAGCTATCTTTAACTCGTTCCCCAATCCAATCAAATGATAGTGGATTAAACACTCAAAGTGATTCATTATAGCAACACTCCATTCCTTACCCAAGCCATGGACAAAATTAGCTTTCCTCCATTACATCAGGCCATCATAGTGTCATGTTAAGCATCATGTTCATACAGCATTAATGAATTGTCATGGAGTGGCTATCTACCTATTCTTCTATAATCGCCGAGCCAGGGTTATTATAGTTAACTAAAACTAAAAATCAAAATATTCATAAAGATTATAGTAGTATCTCAATGCTACTAAAATAACACTGTAGGTTTCCGATATTGTATTCTCCCATAGCAAACTGAACAGCTAATTCTATTATATTGTAATATAGTATATTCTATATATTAATGTTTAAGTATATTATATTAACACAATACAACATTTTAGTAATGAGTTTCAGAAGCTTTAATTTCCTTAGTGGATCATATGAATATTTTGTATCAATCAAGATTAATTTTGTGTTTAATTTTCACACTGTGCTGCACCAGAATTTGCGGTGGCCACCGAGGCTAAATGCAGAAGCAATCGAATACAACTGAACAACAAAATCAAGTCATGTATGTTGAATTTACAAAAGGGGGGAAAATGCTATATTTTCCATCGGATGAAATTGCATGGGGATTCGGTTAATTTGATGACATCACAAGTTCATGCATTTCCTGGGAATCAAACCCATGACTTTGGTATTGTTAGCCCCATGCTGTATTAATAATAAATGATAATAATACATTTTATTTAAAGGCGCCTTTCAAAACACTCAAGGACACTGCACAGTTGAATGATAGTCATAAAACAAATCAAGACACAATACAACAAAACAACAGCTATGTAACATTAGATATTTAAAATTGACCAGAAAAAGCTAATTTAAATAGGATAGTTTTAGGACGTGATTTAAAAGTAGCCAGTCAATCACTGAGCAGCACAGCTGAACGCCCTGGACCCCATAGCGACCAAACGAACAGAGGGTACAACAAGAGAAACAGATGAAGAAGATCGAAGTGTACGCTTCAGGGTGTAGATATGAAGCAATTTGGAGAGATATGAGGGTGCAAGATTGCAAAGAGCTTTAAAAGTGAGAAGCAGAATCTTGTACTCGATATTTAACAGGAAGCCAATGTATGGAAGAGGTTTTAGTGATTATACGGGCAGCTGAGTTCTAGACCAACTGAAGTTTATGAAGGAGTTTGTGAGATAACCCAAATAGAAAGGAGTTGCCATAATCAATGAGTGAAGTGACTAGAGCGTGTACAAGAATGGCTGTGGAATTGGATGTGAGAAATGGACGAAGACGGCTGATGTTCCTTAGGTGGAGATATGCAGAACGAGTAATATTGTTCACATGCATTTCAAAAGACAAAGTACTATCAAGGACGACACCCAGACTCTTAACCTGAGAAGATGGAGAGATTATAGAATTATCAATGGAAAGTGAAAAGCTTTGTGCGAAAACCAGGATTTAATCTCTTCTAAACAATCCGAGAGAGAGTAAGACAGAAGAGTAGAATTTGGCTTGGCTGATAAATAGAGCTGGGTGAAAATATAACCAAGGGGTAATAAGTAAATGATAAATAAAAGAGGGCCCAGAACAGAGCCTTGAGGAACACCAGTGGTATCAGATGAAGAGTATGACCTCAACATTTTTGGAGAAATTGAGTGCATCTGGAGAGATAAGATCTGAACCAGGGCCCTCATTTATCAACGGTCCGTACGGACAGATTTGTGCGTAATAGGTGCGTAAGAACAGTTTCATGCAAAGTGTGGGATTCACCAACTTGTACTTATACGTAGAAATGTGTGTAAATATAAGCACACCTCTGAGCATACTTACACAGAGAATCTACACTACACATAAAAAGCATTTAAGAGTGTCACAGTATGCATTAAGCAATCCACATATGTCCTGTGTTTTCTTTAATTATGAAACACTCATTTTATAATTTGTCTAGTTTTAAACATGATGCGTAATTGGTGTCAAACCCTATAAAAGACAGCTGTGAAAAATGTTTTTCTCGGTGCATTGGCTTATCTTGCTTTATTGGAAAACTTGGTAAACAATGTGTTTCGCAGAGACCGCGTTTTTTTTTAAAGATCGTGCTGATCTGCTTGGCGAGAGCACAGTGGTCTGTGATTTCTAGAACTGTAAAAGTAAATTAATAACATCTTATAACTCCATGGGCATTTTATACATTTTTTGTAGTTTTGCCAAACTCCAGAATATTTTTTTTTGTAAATTGTGAGTAAAAAAATCCTTAACGTTGCCCTAGAACCAGTTTTAACAAGATGTAATATAAGTCTAAGGTGTCCCCTGAATGTGTCTGTGAAGTTTCAGCTCAAAATACCCCATAGATTTTTTTTTTTTAATTAATTTTTTTAACTGCCTATTTTGAGCCATAATTATATATGCACCGATTCAGTGCGCGGCCCCTAAATCTCGCGCTCCCCCGCCCCCGAGCTCTCGACTGCCTTAACCAGCATAAACAAAATTCACACAGCTAATATAACCCTCAAAATGGATCTTTACAACGTGTTCGTCATTCATGCCGCATGCATGCATCGATTCCTGTGAGTATTAGTATTTATTTGGATGTTTACATTTGATTCTGAATGAGTTTGATAGTGCTCCGTGGCTAAAGCTAACATTACACTGTTGGAGAGATTTATAAAGAATGAAGTTGTGTTTATGAATTATACAGACTGCAAGTGTTTAATAATGAAAATAACGACAGCTCTCTTGTCTCCGTGAATACAGTAAGAAATGATGGTAACTTTAACCACATTTAACAGTACATTAGCAACATGCTAACGAAACATTTAGAAAGACAATTTAAAAATATCACTAAAAATATCATGATATCATGGATCATGTCAGTTATTATTTTACGCTATTGTTCTTGCTTGCTTACCTAGTCTGATGATTCAGCTGTGCAGCTCCAGACGTTTTGCCCTTGTCTAATGCCTTGAACATGGGCTGGCATATGCAAAAATTGACTGTTACGTAACAGTCGGTGTTATGTTGAGATTCGCCTGTTCTTCGGAGGTCTTTTAAACAAATGAGATTTACATAAGAAGGAGGAAACAATGGTGTTTGAGACTCACTGTCATTTCCATGTACTGAACTCTTGTTATTCATCTATGCCGAGGTAAATTCAATTTTTCATTGGATGGCACCTTTAATCCTTATAGAGTAAATCACAAACAATTTCTGAATGATGTGGACAATGGGGGCCCTTTGAAATAAAAAAGGTTTAGAACCATCGATCTTATGTTTAACGCTGTGGATCTACAGTAATTTATTTGAGAATTACAGTTTAGGATACCATGAAAATTATCAGTGAATGATGACTTAAAAATCAGTCTGTTCTTCACACAAAACTATCGTTTGACTTCAGAAGAGAGTAAATATAGCACACAAGTCAGAGACCACATTTATGTTGCTTTTTTGATATTTTTGGAGCTTGACTGCCTCAGCCAACATTCACTTTCATCAAATTCACATATCCATCGAAGAAAGAAAGTCATACAGATTTGAAACAACATGAGGCTGAGTAAATGATGACTGAATTTTCATTTTTATTTATTTATTTATTTGTGAACTATCCCTCTAAGCTTACCGCAAACCAGATTTCACCTAATTTAGCCATGATAAAGAGACTGAGACATCCACATAAGAACATACAATCACAAGCACCATGTGGAAGTCCCATTCTAATGGTGGGTAACTGCTTCCTCTTGCTGCAGCCTGGGTTCAATTGAAATATTTGGTCTCATCCCCTGGCCTCCTCAAAGGAAACGATTATCTTTTTATCTGGCCAGCACACAGTGAACCAAACCAGATCGCTAAGGATGGGTTCAAAGAGTCGTTTTCATCATTGTGAAGGACAGTTGGACATTGCAGCAATGAAATACTGTATGACTCTTTCTGCTATATCCATATTCCAGCATCCAAGTATGAAAATTGCAAGGAATTTTGATGTAGACCTGTACAAACTGCATTATAGTTTTTTTTTTTTTTTATTAATGCAAAATCATTTGAGATGAATGGAGGCCACCTGCCATTTTTCAATGTAAATGATTGGGGACCCCTTCTCCCTGACTAATTTATTTTCACTTTTTTTTTCACATGAGACACAGTGGACTGATTGGTAGGTAGGGTATTAAAACATTTCTGGTTCTGTATCAGTTCAGTGTTTATAATTCTAATACACATGCTTGCCGAAATGGCTCTTTGTGAAACATACAAATCAAATAGACAAAGTTTGTTTATAACCAGGGGTGCACATTAGAGGTACGCAGGTACGCATGCGCGGTAAAAATAAACTATGCGTAGCAGAAAACATGGAGGGAAGCGCTTTTGAGTACCGGTTCACAGGGATACGTTTACTTACTGGAGTAGGATTTTTCTCCATCTCTGGTAAGATAGCAATCATGATAATATGTGTGTTCTTTAATTATTAGGTGTGCAACGGATCGCAGTTAATCCGTGATCCATACGGATAAGGTCCAACGGTTCGGCACGCATGTGATTCGCGGATTAACTGCTATATTTAACCATCATAGAGTGAAAGTTTGTAATTTGGACGTGTTTTGTCTCGCCAATTAACACATTCAAACGACTTTAAAAGCGGAAGAAGAGGCGAAAATCGGGACTCGCGAACTGTAATCTGTGCGCACAGCCCCCCGAAACGCGCGCATGATGAGAGTCAGACAGCGCTCGAACACCGAATTAATTCCGCTTTCGCGTTTACTTGCGCTTGAAAGGAAACATACACACAAAATTATGTCAAAATACCTGTCTCGGCAAGTATTCTCTCGGTTATGTCATAAGTGAAGTGTTGAGAAAGAAACCGGATGTGTGTCAGTTATTCGGTCCGTGCTTTCCTTCTTAAAGTGACAGCAGCCTTTGCTGTCATTAATGTTAGTAAAAAAAAAAAAAAAAAAAAATCATTATCATCATCTACCATGTTCGAGAGAAAAGAAGATAGTGAGGAGAGCAGTCAGGAGGAAAGTGATTAGGACAGCTTTTAGGATGTGTCATGTAAAGTGTGAGTACCAAGCAACATCTCCAGGTACTCCCTTGAGAACCAGACCAAAAAAGTTATGTGCACCCCTGTTTATAACATTATGTCAAATGGTTAGTTCACCCAAAAAAGAAAATTCGTTTACTCACTCTCACTCTCAAAAAAAAAAATTATATATATATATATATATATATATATATATATATATATATATATATATATATATATATATATATATTTTTTTTTTTTTTTTTTTTGCCAATATTGACAAACTGTTTGGTTAACAACATTCTTTAAAATATCATTCCACAGAAAAAAGAAATTCATACAACATGAAAGTGAGTAAATTATGACAGAATTCTCTCTTCTTCTTTTTTTTCAAAAAATGACAGTTAGTACTTGTTATTGCTAATTTTAAAATTTTATGTCAAATTATTATCTGTTATAAATTATTATTAATAATGATCTCTTTTGGAGTTGTATTATTCTAGATAGATGAAATAATATCCACAAAGAAAGTGATAATTGTCCTGGAAGCTTTATTCTTCAATCTAACATTGACAGTTTGCAGATTTGCAGATTGGTGTGTATTATTAGATCTTTACAGACCATAAATGCCTGTAACTAGGAACATCATCCCATATCCTCTGAAATTCCAGTGAAGTTTTTCCTCCATGAGAGGTAAACAGGCTTCAGCAGTCTAGGCATTAGACATGGAGAAATGGAGGATGAAAGCTAAAATCAAATAAACTTCTAGATTTGACTTGCCACATGGATCTGATACACTGTCATCGTCAGCAACATACATTTCCAGTAACTCTCTCACATGCTGCTGCTCTCTGATCCAATTACTCTAATTAATATTTTATTTTACTTTCTTATTGTTTTTGTAGCAGGCTATATCTGATGGTTTAAGCTTTTTAATGTATTATTCTGTTTCTAAGGTCTCTTTATAATGAAAGTAGTGGGCTTTTTAACAGCCTGTTCTGATGAGAGACACTGTGGGGGAGGCAAGCAGTGTGTGTGTGTGTGTGTGTGTGTGTGTGTGTGTGTGTGTGTGTGTGTGTGTGTGTGTGATGAAGAAAAGGAGGGTGGGGGGTACTGATAGCTGTCGCTCGAGGCCTTTCTTCTCTGTGAGCCTCTGAAGGCAGAGGCCCTTTGGAGAGGAGAATTCACAGGAGAATAACCGTTCAAAGCCAAGGAGCGCCATGATGGTCTTCCACCAGATTCAGAGACGTTTGAAAAGTTCACACAAACTGTGATGCTGCCATTGGGAAACGTTTTTAACACACACAACGCTCTGGTGTGCTTCAGTCTGCGACTCGCTGTGTTTATCGTGAAGAGGAGGGCAGGAGAGGAAGAAAAAAAGGCAAAGAAGTAGAGGGTGTGAGGAAGAGAGGGACAGAGTAAGAAAGAGAACGGAAAAGGCAGAAAAAGACAGATTAGAAGAAATAGCTAGCTGTGACCCCAGCAGCACTTACTATAAAGGCCACTCACGGTCTGTTTGAAAACTCTTTTAACTCAAATAATCAGAAACCTTAAAGGAAAAGTTGCATATCATGTGATTCCCTTCAACATGCAAGTCTTTCTGCTTAGAGTAGATTAATGTTCACAAAGGTAACAAAATATGCCACAAAATCCATTTTTAATGTAATTGTAGATTTTGTAGGTTTTGGGGGAGGGGGCAGATAGGGTTAGATGCCCCACCCTTATTTTTCCTCTTTACCATGTCATTTAATCTCTTGTCAACACATTTATTGAATTATGCTGTTATTATTCGTGACTTTTCATTAACATTAATATTTTTGAGATTAATTCCATCTCAACAGTTTTAAGGTTGATTTTTCTTTTTTTCGTTTTAAAGCCATCTTTTGTAATTGGATTGAATGATAGTGATCTGTGAATTAAGTTGGTATGTCTGTCTGATTTGTGGACACTGTAGAACATTTCGATTTGTAGAGTTAAAATATAGCTTTTATTTTGAAGTGAAAAGTTAATTTGAGACCCCTCTGGTAGATGCCCCCTCAGAATTAGGGCAGAAAGTTACTAGTGTCTTTTATTATCTAACTTAATTATTACAATTCAGGGAGTTATTTAATAATTCCACTAATTAGATGTACATTACAAACATCTTTTACATCACAATTATAACATCTGAGGCTGACTCCCATTCAGCCAGACACCAGAGAGAGTCCTCTCCTGAGCACAAACTGCTTCTTTGTTGGTTATTTCCTGTTTGCCACATGTATAAATAGCCATGTTCCTGTCACGATACTTTGCGATAGTGATGGGAGAAGCTTTTCAAAGCTTTGATTCACTGTTTTGAAGCTTTTGAAACACCATGCACTGGTGACCCCATTGGTCAGAACAGTATAAATACATCAAAAACTCAGGCCAAACATGT
Organism: Megalobrama amblycephala; assembly: GCF_018812025.1. Classification (NCBI taxonomy): domain Eukaryota; kingdom Metazoa; phylum Chordata; class Actinopteri; order Cypriniformes; family Xenocyprididae; genus Megalobrama; species Megalobrama amblycephala. The sequence continues at coordinate 29,854,904 of NC_063046.1, forward strand.
ATAAAAACACCTTTTACAAACCGATTGCAAATGTTTTATTGAAAGTTAAATCTAATGCAAAATCAAATGCAATTAACTAATCATTTAATAAGATTAAATATCAAGTGTCTGTATAATATGAGTTCTTTTGTCAATTTTCAGGGCTTGTTTTGTTTGTTCCATGGATGGCTAAGCTAAACAGGCCAATAGGAGACTGTTAACTACAATTATTCCTTTTAATTATACTAATGTCTCATTAAAACGTCTACAAATATATAAAACTGATCAGACCTCAGGTAAAAAAAAAAAAACATATACACTTGTTCAATATGATTCGCCAGTGGTAAACCATTAAAATTTCTAAACATTTTGAAACAGTTCTGATGTAACGAAGCCTTGTTTACTGAAATCGCGTGAGTTTGGCAGTTTGATACATGCTCCGAAACACTGATTTGAAACAAAAGATTTGTAAAGGTTTTGAAGCATTGTTTCAAAAGCGCCCATCACTACTTTCCTACTGCCTTACCGTAGGGCTGTCGTGTGTGTGCGTGTGTGTGTGTGTGTGTGTGTGTGTGTGTGAGATCAGACAATGCTCCACTTGAAGTCACTGAGCTTCTTCATGAGTGTGCAGATTCATTGCGGATTCACTGATGATGCCTTCTTTTTGACCATCCTTCCGCTCTTCTTGCTTTGCACCTTCCCATGGCTTTCTTTTATGCCCCTCTCAGGATTAATGTCAATGAAGATTCTGAAAACAATGTGGAACAACAAAAGTATTCTTTTTTTCAGGCTATGAAAGTGACATATCAAAGTAGAGCCTGTTCAGTACAAAGCAGTGGTGCACAAAATTGAACCATATGATTGTACTATTTCACTAAACAGGCATGTATTGTTTCATGTCAGTTATTAAGTTAAAAAGAAGAATCTAATGGAAAGTAAATAATAACAGCCATGACATTATTAGTAGAGACAGCATTAATGTTTGTAGTTTCTGTTCTTGTTTCAGAAGCACCAATGGCTATCAGTAGATTAGTGGACAATGAAAATGTCAATCAAGTCAAGCTGTTTGGTTCAATATGTGAAAAGCGCCCTACCTCTGAATGAATTCCATTGTGCATGCTGCATCATGTTGATACTGAAGGTCGAAATTGTAGTAGGAGAAGAAGACTACAGCAAGCCCAAGCACAAAGACCTTCATCCATTGCTGATTTGTCTGTCATTTTACCTGAAAAAAAGACTACAGATTAGAAAAACACAACAGTTAAAGGTGCAATATGTAATATTTTTGCAGTAAAAGATCCAAAAACCACTAGGTCAGTGTTATATATTTTGTTCACTTGAGTACTTACAATATCTCAAATGTTTCCAACTATTTATAAATCGTGAGAAAATTGCAGTTTTAACCAAGGCTGCGGGACGTGTGAGGAGTCGCCTGTCAATGGCGTCATACCCGCGTTAACCCTCGGTCTGCCTCGGTTTCTGGTTTTATACCAAAGACGCTTTAATATATTACATGTTTTAATCGACAAGGGAACAACTGTTTTGATATATTTATAGACAGAAAACTAATTGTTGTTATATAGCTCAACACGTTTAGTCATATTGTAATGTATTGAAATCAATCTCTTCTGGTTGATTATGTTCATATAAAAACTGTGGTAAGTGAGTTACTTAAAGGTGCCATCAACGTTTTTTTACAAGATGTAATATAAGTCTAAGGTGCCCCCTGTGAATGTGTCTGTGAAGTTTCAGCTCAAAATACCCCATAGATTTTTTTTAATTAATTTTTTTAACTGCCGCCCACGGAGCTCGTGCTTGCGAGGGATAGTTCACCCAAAAATGAAAATTTGATGTTTACCCCCAGTACATCCAAGATGTAGGTGAATTTGTTTCTTCAGTCGAACGCAAATTATGATTTTTAACTGCAACCGCTGCCGTCTGTCAGTCAAATAATAGCAGTGGATGGGAACTTCTACTGTAACGACAGCTCTTGTCTCCGTGAATACAGTAAGAAATGATGGTAACTTTAACCACATTTAACAGTACATTAGCAACATGCTAACGAAACATTTAGAAAGACAATTTACAAATATCACTAAAAATATCATGATATCATGGATCATGTCAGTTATTATTGCTCCAGCTGCCATTTTTCGCTATTGTTCTTGCTTGCTTACCTAGTCTGATGATTCTGCTGTGATTCAGATCCAGACATTAATACTGGCTGCCCTTTAATGTGGTTAAAGGTAGTTTATTACTGTATTCACGGAGACAAGACTGTCGTTATTTTCATTTTTTAAACACTTGCAGTCTGTATAATTCATAAATAAATAATGTTTGCTGTCAGACACCACATCGGTGGATACTGTACTTCGGAATCACAGATTCAACGTCTTGGAAGTATGATCAAAATAAGAATTTTCACCGTAAAATGTCTGAACAAGTAAGTAACATGTCTGCATGTCTACCACTTTTGTTCTGACCAACTGAGGAAAAAAGCATTAGGCCTACAATAAATTGTTAATGTTAACAACATAAGCATTGCGCGATTTTGTGTATTTAGTGTATATTAGCGTTACCTGTAGATTTCAATTTCTGTAGCCACTCTGCAGTCCGAAGTCTTTTGCTTTTGAATCTCCAGTTGTCACTGATGATTGTCATTTGGACCTTTCTGTATTACAATCCGCCATCAAAATGATAAGTTTATTTATTTTAGCTGTTGTGAGAAAAGGCTGTAAATGATCCACTACCAGCAGCATCCTATATGCATAGTCTACTAGCTGGTACTCCTTCCTTTCTGTTTACAGATGTGACATAATGGTGCAAAGATGAATGGCTGCATGCTCGGATTTCCCGTGGAAATCCACCAGTACTGATTTTATTTTAAAACATTATTACAAGCTTACTGTTGTGAATCGGCTAAGGTAAGGAGATAGTTTTGAACACTTGCTGGTTATGTACTTGCTCTAAAATTGATTTTGGATCATTTTTAACCAATAAAAGTTACAGACTGCAGCTTTAATGTTCCCAGAACGTTAGTTTTTGGCTCACAGAACGTTATTCTAACATTAATCTAACGTTCCCAAAAGTTAGTGTTTGGCTTGTTAATTTGGAAGTTAATCTAACATTCTCATAATGTTATTCTAATGTTAATCTAAAGTTCTTAGAACGTTAGTTTTTGGTTTGTATAACATTATTCTAATATTAATCTAACTTTCCCAGCATGTTAGTTTTTTTTCATCAAGATGAAAAGTCCTGACACCATTGTTTATGAACAAGATAGTCAAATGGCTTTGTCATGTTTTCATTATGACAGTTTACTCTGTTTTCCAATGCAAAAAAGTCAGATCTTGGTGACACTACCTGAAAATGCTCAAGACAGCACTATATACTATTTGCACAGCCATTTGAAAAATACAGTAAAGTTACACATTACTGTATTTAGTGAGGTAACTTAGTACAAGACACTGAATATGTATGTTTCACATTTTTACTGCATATGCTCTTTGCAATTCTAATTTGTTCACAGCATTGTGCAAAAGAAAAAATACACCCTTATTTGCAACAAACATAAACTCCCTTTGGGTAGAGCTGTGCACAACTGTAAACAATATTGCAGTACATATGGCAAATCTTTACTGTAACACTACTGTACACTACAATACACTAAATGTGTGATGCAGTAAAGCTGTACGTCTAAATGTAAAATGTACAGTGACAAGTTCTTGTCCCACTGCAAGCTTCATGTATGACACGATGACAGTAGTGCAGTGCAGATTGTTTAGTGCTGAATTACTGTCCATTTATACACACCTGTTCTCCCAACGAAATGTTTGAATAATTGAATTTACAGTGGTTCTCCCAACATTTGGCTGCACCCTTCGACCAGCCTCAGCCATTGTGAGGCCGTGACTGACAACATGATCCACAATTGTCTGCCTATTGGCCTCTTCTTCCTCTTCCCCTGTTTTGTCCCCTTCCCCTTCTTCCCCGCACCCTTACCCCTTTTCCATGAGGCTGACCTTACACTTCTGTGTCACAGTATTGTAGAAATGGTACACACTATGTCCTGCTTGGTTCGTATATGCTTGTAAAATGGGGGTTTATGGGATTCACCTCTGACAGTGATTGTAGAGAAGTGGCTTATCATTGGTTGCAACTAATGCTTCACACACCCCTTCTCATCAGTGAAAGTTGAGATTCACTTGAGAGAAATTGTTCAATTTAGGAGACATTTTCAGGAAAAAAAGATTTTAAAAAAATGTGTAAAATTTGCTTGACAGATTTTGACAACTAGTTCAACATTTTTGTATGTAATGACTCAAGCAATGAAATGAGGACTATTAGTTTTATATGGAATGACTATTCAGCATTCACAAGTATAGTTAATTTTGACTGACATGACATAAGCAAATGATAATGTTATAAAACAGCAGAGAGTTGTATGAAAGCAATTAATGCATGTCCAAAAGCATTTGCAATTAGTTCGAAGGAATGAGAAACTGCTACTATGATGTGCACAAATGACTAAATGTTGTGGAGGTTGAACTAACTGTTGTGCAAATGTAAATAGTGATGTGAGAAATGCACCAAAGCGACTGAGAAAAACTGTAATCTAACATTCCCAGAACGTTAGTTTTTGGTTTGTATAACGTTATTCTAAAGTTAATCTAACGTTCCCAGAATGTTAGATTTTGGTTTGTATAACATTATTCTAAAGTTAATCTAATGTTCTCATAAAGTTGTTCTAACATTAATCTATCGTTCCCAGAACATTAGTTTTTGGTTTGTATAACGTTATTCTAACATTAATCTAACGTTCCCAAAAGTTAGTGTTTGGCTTGTTAATTTGGAAGTTAATCTAACATTCTCATAATGTTATTCTAATGTTAATCTAAAGTTCTTAGAACGTTAGTTTTTGGTTTGTATAACATTATTCTAATATTAATCTAACGTTCCCAGCACGTTAGTTTTTGGTTTGTATAACATTATTCTAAAGTTAATCTAACATTCACATAATGTTATTCTAACATTAATCTAGCATTCCCAAAATGTTATTTTTTGGTTTGTATAACATTATTCTAAAGTTAATCTAACATTCTCATAACGTTATTATAACATTAATCTAATGTTCCCAGAACGTTAGTTTTTGGTTCCCAGAACATTATTCTAATGTTAATCTAACATTCCCAGAACGTTAGTTTTTGGTTTGTATAACGTTATTCTAAAGTTAATCTAACGTTCCCAGAATGTTAGTTTTTGGTTTGTATAACATTATTCTAAAGTTAATCTAATGTTCTCATAAAGTTGTTCTAACATTAATCTATCGTTCCCAGAACGTTAGTTTTTGGTTTGTATAACGTTATTCTAACATTAATCTAACGTTCCCAGAACGTTAATCTAACATTCCCATAACGTTAGTTTTTGGTTTGTATAACATTATTCTAACAAATGACTTTGCCGTAATTCTCCTGTATTTACTTGCTTACATGCATGTCGCCCACTGTTCACTGTTTTCCTGAAGCCAATGGGTGGCGGTGAGCCCTGGTGCGAGGGCCCTTACATCGCTGCTTGCAGCTTTAATGTAAATTGTAGTCTTAGCCACTAAAAAGTGTCACTGGCCATATTTTATTCCCACTCAAAATCACATACTTACCAAGCACAATCAGATGCAGGGTTTCAGCCAGTGGGACATTCAACTGTACAACTGCTGGCAGACACCTTAAAAAAGCACAGTAACAAAATGAGAAATTAGACCATGCAGATGCATGCTGATTGATATTGAGTGAATTTTAATAATTTTAGAATAATGAAAAAAAAGACCCAGTTTAATTGAAGAAAACTCTAACATTGTTTAAAACAGACACTGTTACAAAGATCTTGAAATCAGTTTGGATGACAAGAGCATCCAGTGGTTCCTTACAGTGTGCCATTAGAACCTGCAGGATGTTTGAAGTGAAAGAACAGCTTTTACATCTTTTTTTTTTTTTTTTTAAGAATTCAGTGATGTTTCTGCCCTGCTCTTCAAGAAAAGCCTCAATCTTTCAGACAACTGGAATTCGGTCAACATTTCAAAATGACTGCACATACTTCTGGGGGAAAACAAATATGGCCATTGCTGCTTCACTTCCTCCAAAGTTGCCGCTGGATTAGCATTTAGCATTTTGCATTGCAAGTAATATGTTTCCATAAGCTTTAACATTTTTGCCCGTTCTGTTCCTTGAGGGACCTTCATGTAAAAAGAGCTCCATCAGCTTTTGTCTCTTATTTCCCAGAGTCTCCTGAGGTGGAAGCTCAGGCTGCCATAGTGTGTTTGTTTGTTTGTTTGTTTTATTTAACAAAATTTAAAACATAATACAAAAAAGTCCAAAAACAGACTAGTTCATACACATTTCAAAATTGTTGAGGATAAAATACACAAAAAAGCCTTAGGCTTATTTCCATTGTGGTCCTGGATATCTTAAAAAAATGGACGAACAATCATCATTTATGGAGTACAACTTACAGAAACTCAATAAACACAACTTTAAATTCAAACATCAATGATAAAACAACTAATTTTAACTTCCTTTTTAAAAATACTCTCATCTTGTATCTCTTGGATACATCTAGGTAATTTATTCCAAGCAACAGAACTAGTAAATAGAAAATATTTTTTTCCCATTTCACTCTTAAACCTACAAGGATATATATCATTTTTACAGATATATCATTTTTGCAGCCATAAGTGTCTGTAGGTCCTCATTGTGGTGTAGCCCCATTTGCACGCTTTGTTGTTCTGCAACAAGCGAGGGTGTTGTTTCTGTTTAAATGTTCTATGCGTGTTTTTACTTGACACAGAAGTGATTAATAACCTGCCCCTTCAGTTGTTCTTCCATCATTCATTGTATCCATAAATGACTGGGAATACTGTTGCACTATGTCCCTTGCATTGATGAGATACAGGGCTCTGCTTGGATTCACTTCAATTTTCTGCATGTCACCAAGTTCGCAAATCATCTGTCTTCTATTTGCAGGTGAAGGCTTTTTTCCATTCTGGGTGGCTGTGAATAGACTGGGGAGCATTTTGTCCCAGTTTACTTTAAACGTGTCAGGCCAGTTTGCCCTTCTAGGCAAGGGAGGAGAGGAAATGGGACTGCTTGAAACTAAAGAGCTTTGGTCCAGTGCAATGCATGTGAACATCTGCCTTGGTGGGGCAGAAATTGGCACAGGCTCTGGAATGGTCTCTGCACATCATGTTCTCTTATATGTTATCATATAGAAATTATTTTGGAAATAAGATGACATGACTAGCATCTGAAACCTTAATTACCTTTATGTTTCCAGGCATCTAGAAGTTTTCTGCACTAAATGGGTTTTATGAACTCGTCGGTCTTGCTCTCTTATATACTGCAGGTCTTCCTTTGTCTCTACTCCTTAAAATATCAGCTTCTCCAACATACGGCGTAGTGTCTCTTCGTGGATACTCAAAAGTGTGTAGAGGATGCCCTCCCTGATCAGATCACTAGGTTCCAGCATCCTATAAGCATGGAAAAGACTGGTGGTGTGAGATCACTGACAAGCCAAGCATATTACACTTTGGCAGATGATAGTAGTCTAGAACACTTTTATGATCAGTGCAGACATGGTTTGTACTTTCTGTGAGGCAATAGATCAAAAAGACAGACAGATTGGGATTTTTCTGTGACAAAGTAGATAGCAGTAGCACTGTGAATTAAAATGAACTTAATCCTGCCTAAGACAAGTCCTTCATCATTTTTCTCCAGAAAAACGCACATTCTTTTTATAGTGTCCCTTTAACAGAAACTCAATTTTTTCGCAATTATCTCAAGAAGGTGAAGAAATCATTCTTCCCTTTCCTTGACCTCCCTCTCTCTCGGTTGCTAATTGATGTCTTCTTTCTTCTCTTTCTCTGGCTTCTTGTTCCTGTTGTCTTTCTCTTTCTTTTAGCTCTTCTCCATTTCCCACCATCGTCTCTCCACCCTCTCTGTTGCTTCTCTCTTTCTCACCTTCCCTCTCCTGGATTAGGTCTTCAAAGTTTTTTTCTTTTGGTTCCTGCTTTCTCTGGCTCTGGGCTCACTGAGGATGGTGTGGTCACAGCAACAGCTGGGCTAGATGAGGCAATAAGGGTAGGTGGACTAATAGAAGGTCTGCCCCCAATTGCCTCATCGTGGCAGCATACAACTTCCAGGATGCTGCTGTGAGCTCATTGTTCTCAGTGCTCTGCATTAGTAGTAACAAAAACATTTATATTTCTGTTGAGGATTTTCCCTTTTTTCCACAAATGTTGCTGTCACTTTGCCTTTTAGGTTTTGCTTCACCACAAAAGATTTGCAACAAGTGATCAGAAATCAAGAATCGTAAAGTGCTGTAATAACTCTGGTTAAAATGACAACATTATGACAACAAATATGACATTTTTTTTTCTATAGTATACTTACGTAAAACCTTTTGATAGCAGCATTCCTCTTTCCAGTGAAGAGGGCATCATTAGCCACTCACTGGATAAGGCTGTGTGTGTGTTCATCTGTCCCTGTAACATCCAAACAAGATTTAATGTTAGATCTGTGAGGTGTATATTTTGATAGCTGATTTGTTAGCTTGCTTTTCATCCAACACAAATGATCCTGAATTTGTCAATGTGTGTAATCATAGACAAATAAAATCTAAAATTTATCTTCAGTTATGTAAATCTGTTTATTTAAATTGGTAAAGCATTTATTTGTGTAATGCAAAGTGTTGACAAAAGTTGAGGTAAAATCGAAGACATTATATAACACATACAACACTCACATGGCTATTTGGTGTGTTTCCATCTGGAAGATGTATTTTGTTTAAGAGTTTTATCTGTCATACTGTAAGTCTGTAAAATGTCCCCTGTCAAATGTTAAATACATTTAGGAAACGTCACATATGGTTAAGAGTGCATCCACACTTTTTTTCGTCGTTCAACTTACTGTGAATTCAGACATATGACTCTTTCTATATAGTAGGGAAGTGTGCGATTTCAGATGCAGCCCAGTTCTGCACAGCATGCCCACTTTAGGCACACTAATGCATTTTCATTTTAAAACATAACTTTTTGCTTTGCATAACTTCTACACTACTCCGTAGTTCCTGACCCTCGAAGACGGAGACTTTTGGAAATGCCGTAGACCCTGTTTTAGTTTGAAAACTCTAGGGTTGAGAGTTTTAGTTTGAAAAATCTGGGGTTTGAAAACTCAGTGTAAACGGACCAAAACTGAGACTTTTGAAAACGAATGCACTAACAGACCAGAACCATCTTTCTCAACGGCTCTGTAACAGACCAGTCTTGACGCCCTTGTAACATGGAGATGAAGTGAAAGCTTTGCTGACTTTGTTGTCATTTTTAGCAGCCATTGTGCAGTTAAACTCTGCATTTTATAATATTGCAGCTGCCTGCGCAAGAGGCAAGCTTATTATTAGAGCAATGCAGCAACTACGTGCATACCCGGTGTGCACGAATGGTCATGTAAAATGTGTTTTTGGTTGTGTAGTGTGGATGAAGAGCTTTTCTGAAACGCCAGCATGGACGAGGATCGTTTTCATTTTAAAACGCTGTGTTAAAATGAATACGCACTAGAGTAAACAGGTTGGCATACATGGAAGAAGGAAAGATCATTGAATTTTGAATCAAATTTGATGCCTCCAGATGATTTTAAGCCTGTTGTAACCAACTGATGCACATGGCCATTGTAGGAATCAGTTGTGCTGATTAGGGATTTTGCCAAGGTAGAAGAAGTGAATGTTTCATGATCAATATCACAGAATCTGCAGAAGTGATTATTCTTGCTAAAGTTCTCACTAAAACCACCAATATATTGAGTGATCCCAAGTTATCACCAGCGATTGCACACAGAGTGCCTCTGTACACCTGTACATTACCAAACCATTTTCTTCTAGATCTTTCAGATCTCTTGTAAGAGCGCTAAAGAGTTTGTTGTTGCAAAGTATTTATAATCCTGCTCTCTACATAATAAAGCCAGCTGCATCTGATCCACACTTGTCCTATTGTGTGGAGCCATATCTGCCAGTTAAAAGTACACAGCAAGAACTTTATGCTTCCTCCTGCCTGATCCCAGTGGATTCGCAACTTCAAAGGCATCCTGATACAGGATTAGGCCCAATGGCTTTGGATCAGAATGAAACAATGCATTTTCTGCAACATTCCTAACATCCCATTTGTCGTCCAGTGTGTCCATTGGGTGAGTTGAGGAAAGAATCTGCTGCTTATCGGCATATAGGCCTACTTGTTGCCTGACTGATTCACATTGATAGAGTGACCTGAAAGAGTGTACCCTATTACAGAGTGTCTCTGTAATGGGTACATACTGGGCAAAACATTCAAGGCTTTTTCAGTTTAAGGTAAAACAAAACCAAATAGTTTAAAAGAGGTATTGATCAGCACACTCAGGAAAAACATCAGATTTCTCTTCCTCTTGGTCAACATCATCAAGAACATTCTCTTGCCCCATGTTCTCTGCTTGCTCACCTAAACACTGTCTGCCTAACTGCCCCAACATCTGAGGTCATAGAACTTGAAATATCTCTAATAGAACATTTTTTGTGAGTTCTTGATGAATATGATGAAATCGTAGACACCACAAGGAACCTTTTGTCACTGGACAAGAAACTGTCATGCCCTCTCTAATGTGTTCCCTTAAATGAGACCATAAATTGGAAATACTGTCACACTTTATAGTGCAAAAATCCACATGACAATACAGTGTGTCATTAACAGTGCACTGGCCTAAAAAGCCACTTTTATCTGATGCCCTTTTGTTCTTAGCTGGGTGATCTCTGTACACATGTACTTTGAAAGCACTTATGAATATATGGTTGCAATCAGGTAGAGCACATTTAAAGGTCAAGTTTTGAACATTCTTATGAATTTTCATATGCCTCACAAATGCAAATTTGGTTTTGCAGATATGACTACTTCACAATTAAACATTTTGAAAAATAAAATGAAAACCAAGTAATTAATGCTAATGCAGTGGATTTTACCTATCTTGACGCACACCTCCAACCCTGGAATTTTGTATGTCTCCCTTATTTGATACACCCACTTCAGGTCTTGCAGGCTCCACTAATGAGCTGATGAGTTGAATCAGGTGTGTTAGATGAGGGAGACACAAAATGTGCTGGGGTGCTCCAGGACACATTTGAAAACCACTGTACTAATGTAAACTGAGACAAAATGCTGACATACTCTAATTTTAGCTATAGGACATTGAAAAAATGAAGCTTTTCATGGCTCTTTTTGCCAGTGTGGAAAATGCAAAACAGTAGGTTAGATGTATTACCTTATTACATTAGTCACTAGAGTTAAATGATCTTACAGCAAAAGCAGTACTGTTGTTTTACTGTTCATGCAAACTGAGACATAATGCTAACCTAAGAGGGTAGAAATGGCATAAATTCTACTGGAGGGTGCCTCACAATGATTATTTCACCTTCCCAAGGTGCTCCTTGAAGTTTACAGTAAATTCCTGTAAATCATGGCATTCCCTAAAAGTGGCATGTAGCAGTTTTATCACCCATATTGCATTGCACAAGATACAGTATGATAATGTTTGAAAGTAATACAGCAGAATGCTGTTCAAATTCACTGTAAATTTACATCACAGTTTTATAGTGTAGGGCGTGAACCTTGTCTTTTATTTCCACCGTAGTGAAATTGAAAATGTCATGGAAAAGTCCTGGAAAATGATCACAGAAAAAGAGTGGGAACCCTTTATTAATTTAATGACACTTCAAAAGAAAATTGAACATAATATCTGATGCATTTTATATATTCAACAAAAACAGATAGCAGTTAGGATAAGTTTACCCCATGGGGGAACTTCTTGCTCAAGGTCATCTTATCCCAGTACTGGAGTAAATTACTTTGCATGAAATAAGGACACAAGGCTTGAATTTTTACTATTGGGGACAGATCTGTTTGTCCCTGAGCTGTTATCACCTTTCAGACTGACATTTTACAGCTCTTATAGCTCAAAGCTCAAAGCTCTGCTTTAATTCCTGGGAGTCAGATTATCAACTACTTGATTACCAAATATCATCTTATATTCCAGGTCTGGGTTGGCCTACTGAGTCTCTTTGGCATTGGGTCTTTCTTTTAAGTTTCTTGGTGAGCCCTACACCATGCAACAAGGTGGAAGATTGTGATAAATGTATACACCAAAGTCCGGATGGCTGCAGTTGAGGCCGATTACTGACCAGCCATTATTTCCTCTTTAGCTCTGTCGGACATCCCGCATTATGCATGTAATTTCCCTCACTCTAAAGCCCCTGGATTGAGATTGAATAGGTGTGTCTTTATTGTTCACAGGACGAAAGGAACATATAAAGCAGATGAGAGGCTTAGGTTCAGCGTGGGGCCTTTCGTCAGTGTGCCGCTCGGTTCTGTGTACGGCAGCAGAAGGCAGGGGTCTGTTCGTTCTGTCACCAGAGACATGAGGAGCCAAAGCTTCAAAGCATCTCTGTAATCTGCCTGAACATCACAGACACCAGGAAGTGACTGTCTAACCGACGCGCTGTCCCCGCCAAGAGTGGTGCAGGCACACATACACACTAATGAAACTGAGATAAAGGGATCATTCACACAGCAAGCACTGGCTGCTCTGATAAAAACAGAGAGAAAATGGAAAATCAGTGGGGTTGTGCTTTTTATCATTATTTCATGTCTTTATAGGGTGTTCTTTCAAGAATTCGCTAGCAGAAAAACGGAATATCCAGGATTTCATTTGTGTGTATGGTGCAAGAGGATGTTTAATTCTTAGGGGCTCTTTACACAACACCGTTTTCAACTAAAAATGGAAAACTTTTTGGCTGTTTACATGGCAACAGTGTTTGGTGGCCTGAAAATGCAAATTTATAAAAAGCTGGTTTCAAAGTTTTTGAAAATGCTACCTTTGTCATCTTCGTGTAAACTGCAAAAACACAAGTCTGTGAAAACGGTGACTTCATGTACATGCGTATTACATGTTTAGTCTATCAACCTTATTTTTCAACGTGTTTTCTGTGAATGTGCGAGACTTCCGATTTATTAGCCGCTATAGGGAAATAACGAGAAAAATATCAAAGTGTAAAAAAAAAGGTGGATAGGCATGCGCGTTTGGCACGAGAGCCCTGTAAAAGAATGCACATGCACATATGCAGTTTTTAGTACATTGTTGTCGTGTAAATGTACCCTCAAAACGGGCATGAAGGTGGTGCTGACATGGGTCTCATTTTCTAAGCATGTTTACGCACATTTTTGCATAAAACCTGCATTTGAAAGTTTTCATACAGGAATAATGATTAGTAAGTTTGAGCTAAAATTTATAATCAAATTTGATTGTGTGTAGTGTAGCTTACACCACCGTTAATAAAAAACAAAAACTTTTTTTGTTTAGTTTTTTTTGCAAAAAGACTCTTATGCTCATCAAGGTTGCATTTATTTTTTAAATTTGATATTTAAAAATGACCTATAATGCTTTTTTACTTTTTAAACTTTCTTTGGTGTGTAGTTTGATCATAAAAAGGGTCTACAAAGTTACAAAGTCCACTTCTATGGGAGTTATTCTTTACATCAGTACTGTTGTAAAGATACATACATCACTGTTCCTAAACTCCCTGAAAAGCCTTGATTGTAGTCTTAAGTTTTCATTCGGATAAGTACACATGACAGTATTCCTGTGGGGGTTCTGGTAAGGGGCGTGACTTTTCTGAAAAACGCTCAAAAGTTGTTGACTAATCACAACGCATTGGTCCAGCTGACCAATCAGAGCATATTGCACAGGGGCTTTATAGAGACTGGAACTAACTTTAATTTGATAAACAATACAGTAAAAATTGTAAAATAACTTTTCCATTTTAATATGTTAAAATGTAATTTATTCCTGTGATGGTCTTCAGTGTCACATGATCCTTCAGAAATCATTCTAATATGCTGATTTGGTGCTCAAGAAACATTTCTTATTTTCAATGTTGAAAACTTTTGATCAATTTAATGCATGCATGCTGAATAAAAGTATCAATTTCTTAAAAAAAAAAAAAAAAAAAAAGAAATCACCCAAACTTTTTGGACTATAGAAATAGATGTTTTTTTGTGAGTCATAATTGGTTTTGAGAATGGTTCTCACTGCACCACTAATTCGCTCTGTATTGACAGACTGCAACCAACAGCAACAAACATGTCAGGTTTTGTGGGATCAGTGTGTTACTCCTGTCAGTGTCTGATGCATTTGGTCAGCACTTGTTTTCATGTTCGATCTGCATTTGTCTGGCTGGGGAATGTCTGAGAAGTGACACACTGTAATATGGTAGTTGTCAATGTTGGTCGGCATTTGTCAGTGCATTGTAAATTAGTCTTAAGACTATGCTGCTCATGTTCTATTTATCCAATTCTATTTAAGTTTATCAATACATTTGATCTTTAATTTTTGATAAAAGATTAAACCCTTCTTTGTGGTTCATCATTTCATCACATTTAATGAGTAAACGCCCAGACATCCATTCTCTCTGATAACTTCAGATAGAGCATTAGTGAGCAATACTCAGTAGAGCATAGACTTGTCTGACTTTACTAAACCTTTCCTTGTGGCTGTCTGTCAACTGGAGTCAGGGGACTTGTTAACGGCATGTAGACCACATTCTACAGGAAGCATACAGGGGGGCTGATTTCCCCTGAGCATCTGACAGATGAATGGACCCACAGCAGCCTGTCAGACACCTTAATTTCTTCTGCTTTCATGGTTTGGGATTTTGACTAAAAAAAAAAAAATAGTATTACTACCTTAAAAGAGAACATGTAGTCATACTTGTTTAAATAAGTGAACACCACACAGTACAAGATGCCTGGAGAAGCTCTAAAATTGTTACTGCATATCGAAATAAAAAATGTAGATGTCACTAAACTGAATATTTCTCCTTGTTGACATAGCATGAGATGACAGCAAATACAGCAAAAAGACTTTCCAGGCTCTTCAGTACAGAATTCCCTTTATCAATGACCACAGCTAAAATATTCAAGAGACAAATCAGTAGACCACAATCATAGATGCAAACTCCTCACCTTTCAGTGAGAACTCGCCTTTCTGAGATCAAAATAGGTGACCAATGGGATTTGCATAGATCCAATGAGAAAGTGTTTTTATGGGGGGGTACTTGTGAATTTACAAGGGTAAATAAAGAACTGGTTGTTTCTGTAAGTACTGTACAGTGTTTCCTTTACTCTTTACTGTAAAATTACTATGTCTAAAATGGGTAATATTTTATGTATTTGAGGTCTGAGATGTGGCAAATATCTTAAATATCCTGCATAGCACTTTGTCTTTTATAACATGAGATTTTAACCAAATGTTGATTTTTGGTAAAATGATGCAACAATATGTTTGTTTTTTTTCATGAAAAATTACAGTTTTGGAAATATAGGGTAATAAACAATAACTACAAATGAGAATGTAAAGCAAATAACTTAAAAAAAAAAAAATCTGTGCCCCGCCCCGCGCAATGTTCTCACCTTTTTTCCCCCTTACCTGTTTGCATTCCTGCACAATGACATGCTGTAAGTATCACACAACATACAACTCTCATCCAACAGACTTTAATTTATGACAGCAGTCATATTTAAATTTGGAAATGGGGAAAAAATAAAGACTAGGTAATGGACCAGTTGAATAAACATAGCTGCTAAGTTAAGACTGTGTCTAGTGTGACCAACTAGCAATTAGTTAGGGCTAATCAGTCTTACTTTTCAGATTCAAATTAGAGCAATCTACCTTTTCATGTAATTGACTTTAACAAAATGTTATGACTAGTCTTGAAGAAAAAATTTAGATGACTAACTTGTAAGAATAGTTTAAGCAGTTTATGCCAAAGTCCCTTTAAGACAAGTAATTTAACTCGGCGGCCATCTTTAAAACGCCTCTCGGACATGCAAGTGCAGCTCCTATCTCTTTGAATGGGGAAACATTAAATTCTTCAAAACTTTTCGCCAAGCTTACGATTAATTTTCATATTTGAAAATTGCCAATAAAATCTGAAAACCGTCTCATAAATTTTGTTTCTAAATGCTCGAATCATGACACAATACTGAATTTTTCAGGCTGGACTAAGCTAATGTGCTCCTTTCTTTCTTTCTTTCTTTCTTTCTTTCTTTCTTTCTTTCTTTCTTTCTTTCTTTCTTTCTTTCTTTCTTTCTTTCTTTCTTTCTTTCTTTCTTTCTTTCTTTCTTTCTTTCTTTCTTTCTTTCTTTCTTTCTTTCTTTCTTTCTTTCTTTCTTTCTTTCTTTCTTTCTTTCTTTCGTTCGTTGAAGTTGTCCAAGTGTTCAGGCCCTCACTAGTTTGTAGACTGTGTGTGTTTTTATGTTAATTACACAGTAATCGACTCCCTGCAGCAAATTCATCTAACATAATTACAGTCGGGTGAATTCACTCGACTCCTGTTGATCTAAATCTGTGTTTTACTGGCCACTAGCCAGTCACTGGCTGTAATGCAGAGAAAGCAGTGAATCTCTGGGTGTCAGCTGACATTCAGTTATAGAAACAGCCACTCTTGGAACTCCCCTCATTCCTGGGGAGCAGAAACAGCCATTCCAGAGTTGTGTAATTAGCTGGAGTTTAATTAAAGAGCGATTTGAAGCAGGGAGGCTGAGAGGCACAATAAAGCTGCTTATAAAACAGAAATTAAATGCTTTACAAGCTCCGTGTTGTCCTTCAAGGCTGTATTGAAATTGCAGAAACTTTACACAAAGGTTTCATGTTTAATGTTTTGCGGCCTTCACGTCTCTCCAATGTTTGCTATTAAAAGAAAATAGGCTTTATCAAAAACACAGAGCAGATGAAATATATTACTGTATGTTGCCACTTAATTTGATATTGAAGTTAAGTAAACAATTAACCAAGACTCAGTGCTGCTAATTAAACAAGTGATTTAATCGTTTAAAATGTTTGTCTTTATATTAAGACAATTTGAGCGAAGCAATTAATATTTTATTAAGCAAAGCAGCTTTTGAATTCACTTGCACAAGAGCTTTGCAATTATTTATTTATTGAATAATGGGTGCTGCGGTTTCTCTCTCTTTCTCTGGCTTAGGAACAGAGGGACATTGTCATACACGTGAGATAATTGCATTAATCCATCATAATAGCCTATATTACTGAGAATTTTTAGATCAATGTTACATAAACCTGTATTCCCCGTGATGCTTCAATTGAAAAAGAGACTAAAAACTTTCTCAAATCAAGGCAAGTAGGAGTTTTAGCATATAGTGAGTCAAATATTTCTCTGAAATATTTTCTAGAGCCTTGCGTTCAAACAGTTGGCTGCAGTCTGTCTGTTTCCTGTGAGATGAAGTGCTCATGTCATTGTTGTGTCCACGGCACATCACACGACTCACAGAAACACTGGGGTTAGGCTGTATTTTAAGGACCGTCTCACTCCGGTGCCAACAAGTTTACTTATTTTGGAATGGATCGCTGCCTATGAAGTGCGGTTAACACTGGTGCCAGCTATAATATAATTTCATGATGGATAGCCTCATATTGTGTGATTTATTTCAGACTTACAGACGTGGGTAGTGGTTAAACCTACAAAAGATACTGCCAAAAGATCAATTTCTGCTACGTAACCCCATTATACTGCATGATCAAATGTGTTCCCTGCTCAGTGACTTGCCAAAAGTTGAGAATAGAAGGCTTGATACGAAACAGATATTTTAATGTGTTTTATGGCACTATGAAGAGCTACTGTTGGACACAAGTGATCAAGGGCACACTAAGACATATTCAGTTACCGGTTAAACGAGGTAGATGTTGCCGTTAGTTTATTAGATCTGTTAAGTCATTTTGTTAAATAAAGGGTGAATTTGTGAAACAGATCCCCAGTGAAAGATAATCACTTTTTGTCCATGAATGAGCCAAGATCACGTTCTGCCTTATGTTTACCAGGACAAGTTCTATTCACCAGACCGCGAGTCTGTTGGGCAGGAGTGTTAATGTAGAATTGCGTCAAGACTAATTAAATGACTAGAAATTATCAAAGCCCAACAAAAAGCGATTAAAACATGATTAATGTCATCTGTCTCATGGGATTTGCCTTTAAGCCTTTTGTTGGAGAAGGACTGAGAACTTCGATGGCTTCAGCAGATGTTTTGGGCTGAGAGTTGTAAAAGGAGCTCAGAAGGCTATTTTTTGTTGCTGTGAAATATTTCACTGCTCTTATTGTCATTACAGATGGAGACATGATGATTTAAGAAGTGATACGTTCAGTAAATGGACTGTTTCGTTGAGTACTTCAACATTATTTCACTTTCCTGTGAGAGGCATCGCCATGTGTTGAAGTGGAATAAAAACCAGACTCTTTGACTGATTTGATTTTTGTTTGAGTTTTCACATCATCTTAAAGTCATCATGAAATCCAAACTGACCATTTTCATTTTTGTGGCATATTAAAAATTGTATCTGTGCACATCATTATTTTTATTATTTTTTTTTTAATTAATGTGTTCACAGCCCGCTTTTACGGAAGAGGATGAGGGCCAAGCAATAATAAAAAAATAAAACTATCTCGAGATTAAAGTTGTTAAATACAGAGAAAAAACTCGTTAAATTTCGAGAAAAAAGTCGAAATAAAATGTTGAGAATAAAGTCATTAAATTACGAGAAAAAAGTCGTTACATTTCGAGAAAAAAGTCGAGATAGTGTTGAGAATAAAGTCATTAAATTACGAGAAAAAAGTCATTAAATTATGAGAAAAGTCGTTAAATTTCGAGAAAAAAAGTCGAGATAAAATCTTGAGAATAAAGTCGTTAAATTATGAGAACAAATTCGTAATTTAGTTTTTTTCTCGTAATTTAACGAGTTTATTCTCAACATTTTATCTTGACTTTTTTCTTGAAATTTAACGATTTTTTTCTCGTAATTTAATGAGTTTATTCTCAACATTTTATCTCGACCTTTTTTCTTGAAATTTAACGAGTTTTTTCTCGTAATTTAACGAGTTGATTCTCAACATTTTATTTCGACTTTTTTCTCGAAATTTAACAACTTTAATCTCGAGATGGTTTTATTTTTTTATTATTGCTTGGCCCTAATCCTCTTCCGTACACAGATATACGTCACAGGGAAGAAAATAATTATTTTGTTTCTTTTATTTTTACACAGAATTTAAAAATCCCTGTGACAGAAACTTTTACTTTCTTTCATTCTCCTCATTTCCCAATTTTTCTGGCTTAAAAATGTTGTCACGCATCAACAGGTGAACAATATGGCTGCAGTTTGAGAGATAATGACCAGTGACAGCTCTACAGCTTTGTAGTGATACATCCAGTGTCTGAAAACAATGCATGCTAATAAACCTGGCTGAAAGTAAGTTTTGCATTTTTTTAAGGAACATTGTAAATGAATGGATTTTTTTTTTCAAATAATTAACATCATAAAATAATAATAATAAAAAAAATGTTATGCACATTTATAAAACTATATTTTGTGTTCTTTTACCCTGGCTGAACTAGTTAACAGCGCTGCGATGGGATTTCTAATAAAGCTACTGAGAGAGTGATGGTAAATATTTCTCTCTTCTGACCACCATAATGAATCAGTCAATCAATCAATCTCTCTCTCTCTCAGAGAAGGTCAGTAAGTCATTCTATCTTACTAACCTCATGTTAACGGGTAAAACATTTAAGTCTTTTAGTCTTTGTATTTTAGCAATTTACTTCCATTGTAGGTTCCTTATTTTACTCCGTTTTTTTGGGTGCCTTATTTCACTCACAACATTTTTTTAGGTGCCTTATTTTAGTTACAACGTTTGTGCTACAAAGTCTGTCAATAATTTAAATTAAAGCTGGAACTTTCCTTTATTTTTTGCCTCAAGAGTCAAGGCCAAGAGACCTAGAGGCAGCTGAACTTATCTACTGGAGCTACAGACGGAACTGTATTCTAAAGAAGTGAATTCAGTAGAGAATGAATGTGTCTGGTTCTACTGAACCATTTAGTCTGTCTAAACAGTCAAATATCAAAGCCATACACTTTCACGGGTTTACTTTCCACTTTCTTTGAGGAAAACGATCCGACACACTGCACACTACAGATCACTGCACGGAGGAGCTGATAGTGAGGCATGTTCTCTCTAATTGGTGCTGAATGAATAGGAGAGTCTATCTTTCCTAACAGATCCAACAGGGTGGGACACAACACCTCGATTTCGGCTCACTCAAACAAATCCCCTCTCTGAAATAAGCTAGCATGACCCTGTTTCCTTAGTTTAAAAAAAAACACAGACACAGAGGGAAAGGGAGGGGAAGATGAGAGAAATAGAGAAAGAGTGAGCGAGTGAGAGGTTTGATGGGGGGGTGCTGAAAAAGGATGGAGGGATAACTTCAAAACCCCACATCAAAAGGAATAAATAATTGTTTCTGCTGGTTGTGTTGTTGTGATAGGGATCTGGAAGAGGGGTGCAGCAGTCTTTGATTGCAGGCTGCTCTCCTGGAGAGGGCTCCTTCTGTCTGCTGCTCCTGTGCTGCGGCAGGACCCGCTGATTAAACCCTGTTTGTTTTAATCTCCTCGCAACCCCATGGGACCCCAGCTGAGGCAGGGGTGAGGTATCTCTTTATGGAAAGAGAGTGAAGCAAGTATAATGATATTGAGATAATGAAAATGGAACATGCGAGAGACAGAGGAGGTTACAGAGGAGGTCGCTCATGCAAAACTCATATTTAAGCTGCACACCCTCATGAAACCAGTCACCGCTTTCATCTTATAAAGAGTTGTATGTGTATATTCTTAAAGGTGGGGTAAGCCATTTTTCAAAAGACGCTTTTGGACATTGTTGATATTTGAAATCAACCTAAACAAACCCACCCCTCTCTTCATTGCTTCGCCTGCAATCCTAACCACCCTGCTCCGAGTCGGTCTCGAACCCCTGCCCGATCGCTGCTGGCAGGCGAGGTGAGTGCACTAACAATGATGCTAAACGCCACATTCTCTAGTGGCCGTCAGTGCACAGTGGTTTACCTGCACAGCTCTCACTGGCCACTTTTACACACACAATGCGAGAGTGGATGTCAGTTTATCACAGCTGACGCGCAACAAAATAATCCTTAACCAAAAATAAAGCACAGTCTTTGCAGTCTTTCTTCAAATCTCCCTCTTGCTCGTTCGCTCTCCTCGACCATCATACCCCCCCATTGCTGATTGGTTACAGGTTTGTTGTTCGTATCGGCCCGACTAACTTCCAAACAGTATTTTTGAAAAATGACTTACCCCACCTTTAATGTTTAGTAAGTCCTTAGTGAATGTTTACTTTATTCGTATCATTTATTTTAGTTTAGTTTAGTTGCATTACCTCACCTGATCTTACCAGTACTAAGTCTTGAGCTTGTCTCAAGCCAAGTGAAGGAAGTACACACTTAAAAATAAATGTTTCAAAAGTGGTTTTCTAAGTGATGCCATAGAAGAACCATTTCTGTATGGAAGTAAAAAAATGCCATATGTTTTTGAAATAAAAAGCATCTTGAATTGCACTACTTGGAAAAAAACTTTTTCAGCCCAAAACTGTATTGCTGAATGTCTAAATATATACATTATTAAGGATATAAATGTATTACGCATATAAATCAGATTTTCAACATTAAAGCTTTCATGTTACTTATAAAGTTTTATTGATTAAGGCAGGTGTTATTTTTAGGTTATCCAGAATATCTATTATCTCCTATCAGGATCACAGTGCATTCAAGTCAAACTTACTTTCTAACATTTGCAGATTTAGCAATTCTATTTCACAATGCAATAATACTGTATGTATGAATCACTTTCTTTAAAAGGCTATTTTCTATACATCGATCTTACTAAAAAATAATTGGATGGGTCAGCATTTCATGAAAGGCTACACAATTCACGCTAAAGAGACCAAATTAAAACTTATGTGCTTGGCTTTTTTGACTTTTAGGTATTTCCAGAAATATGGAAGTATACTAATACCATATGTTTTTGAAACAAAAAGCTTGAAAAAAAAATGAAAAAAAGCATTGCATTAACCGTGCTTGTATTTAAAGCATTGTATTTTTAGGGCTTGCATTTTTATGGGCTGAAATTCAACATAGTTGTAAATTTAAGCTGTGAATATTTCAATTCAAAACAGTTCACACACATTTACATTGTTAAAAATTCAACAATCCATTTTCAATCCAATTTCACTTCCAAAATATTCATTCTGTTTAAAAATACAACCGTATAATATAATATTCAGAAGGCAATTTTCGGTCCATTTTATTTCGCGTCCACAAATTCAGTGGTTCAAATTTAAATTCCGAGCATAATCTCCATCTGCTGTTAGTCGACCTCACCAGCAGGTGGTGCTAGCGCATGTTGAAGAAGAGCAGAGCAGAGCAACAGTTATTCATTCATTAAAACGGATTTACATTAACGGAGCAAGCGGTAAGTGCATGTGTGATGATTATCAGGGACAGTATTATGCAGAAAAGCTGATAAAGACACAAAAGTTGTGTTTACATTTAATTCAGTGTCTTCAATGTTACTTTCCCTGTGTAGCCCATATGTAAGCAGCTTTCTCTACAGTGAACGAGAACGTTATTCCCCGATGCTGATGTACAGTTCAAACGTTAAATCTAAGGTAGACATATAACTTTCCTTAACTTTATATCGTGGCTGTGCTGCAGTACTGGGGTTTTCTTCAATACATCATACTCCAGGACTGCCGTCGGGACAATGCTTAACTTATCTTTATAGACTAAATACAGTGAAAGACCACCAAACTCGCACCTATACTAGGCTATATAGGCTACAGGCAAGCAGGGTGACTCAGAATATGGACATAATGTGCAAAGTTTGACGCTAAGCGTTTCCCAGTGAAATACTGGCATAAAATTGGCTTGACATTGGATGGTCCATGTTTGCAAATTTAGGGACCGTCTCTAAAGTTAGATACAACATTGGTGTACACATTTCTAACTTCAATATCATTTGAAGATAATTGAACTAACATTCATAAACTGTATCGTATAGGTGTCAGGTATGATGCACGCCTTTTAGATTCTTGATATTGAATAAAATAAACAAAAAAATATTGCTAATTTTTACTACTGCATGAGCTCATATTTATTTTAATATCAACAATCTAAAATTATGGTATATAGACTTCTGATATTTAATAAAATAAACTGTCAAATCATGTGTATATTACTATTTTTCACTACAGCATGTATTCATATTTATTATCAACACTCTAAAAGTTGTGCATCACACCTACATGAACACTTTACAGACTGTAATTCATTCTCTTCAAATACCATAGAGCTTTAAATTATGGTATATTATGTGAATGAGCATACAGTAGGCTAAATGAAATATATAGCCTAATGAAATTTACATATGACTTGACAGCTTATTTTATTCAACATCAAGAATCTAAAAGGTGTGCATCATACCTGAAACCTACATGAACAATTTACAGTTTGTTTCATGACTGTAAGTCATTCTGTTCATATGCTATTGAAGTTAGAAATGTCTTGTGTAACTTTAGAGACGGTCCCTAATTTTGCCAATATCGACCGTCCAGTGTCAAGACAACAGAATTTCCCAAAAATGAAAATTCTGTAATTTATTACTCACCCTCATGCCGTTCCACACCCGTAAGACCTTCGTTAATCCTCGGAACACAAATTAAGATATTTTAGTTTAAATCCGATGGCTCCGTGAGGCCTCCATAGGAAGCAATGACACTTCCTCTCTCAAGATCCATAAAGGTACTAAAAACATATTTAAATGTTTTTTTCAACTAAAATATCTTAATTTGTGTTCCGAAGATTAACGAAGGTCTTACGGGTGTGGAACGGCATGAGGGTGAGTTTCTGTTTCTCTGCTCTTCATCAACACACGCTAGCACCACCTGCTGGTGAGGTCGACTAACAGCAGATGGAGATTATGCTCGGTACTCTACTGCTTTTCCTGCAGTTCCTGGATGTGAAATGTTGAAATTTGAACCACTGAATTTGTGGACGTGAAATAAAATGGACCGAAAATTTCCTGCTGAATATTATATTATACGGTTGTATTTTTAAACAGAATGAATATTTTGGAAGTGAAATTTGAAAGGTGAATATCGATTATTTCATTTTTAACAATGTAAATGTGTGTGAACTGTTTTGAATTGAAATATTCACAGCTTAAATTTACAACTATGTTGAATTTCAGCCCATAAAAATGCAAGCCCTAAAAATACAATGCATTAAAATACAAGCACGGTTAATGCAATGCTTTTTTTTTGCAATTCAACAAGCTTTTTATTTCAAAAACATATGGCATTAGTTTACTTCCATATTTCTGGTAATACCTAAAAGTCAAAAAAGCCAAGCACATAAGTTTTAATTTAGTCTCTGAATTGTGTAGCCTTTCACATGAAATGCTGACCCATCCAATTATTTTTTAGTAAGATCGATGTATAAAAAATAGCCTTTTAAAGAAAGTGATTCATGCTACACACATACAGTATTATTGCATTGTGAAATAGAATAGCTAAATCTGCAAATGTTACAAAGTAAATTTGACTTGAATACACTGTGATCCTGATAGGAGATAATAGATATTCTGGATAGCCTAAAAATAACACCTGCCTTAATCAATACAACTTTATAAGTAACATGAAAGCTTTAATGTTGAAAATCTGATTTATATACGTAATACATTTATATCCTTAATAATGTATATATTTAGACATTCAGCAATACAGTTTTGGGCTGCAAAAGTTTTTTATATATAAAAGAAATTGAATCTACTCTTGTCAATCACAACACAAGGATATATAAATGTCTGTTTTCTTTCATCATGCTTTTACCACCACAATCTCACCTTATTTCTATGACTTTTATATAGTAGATGATTGATCTAATATATTAAATTTAGACACCGAGGTGAGTCTTGTGCTCAAGCCATCCAACATGGACAACGAGCCAGATATATTTATCTTTATGAACATGTCATGACTGTTTCTGAACATTACTGACAGGTTATTTCACTATAGTTCATTTACTCCACACAGCCTCTCTCTCTCTCTTTCCCCCTCATTCTCACTTTTCAGAGCTGTGTTTAAATAGGCTGCTGAAACAGATGAAAAGATGAAGCACTTCAAAGCTTCAGCATTGTTTAGAGAATGCCTCCGCTCAAACATGCCCCCACGCCACATTCAAGAACACAGAGCCGTACAGTAATCCTTCTCCAGCTGACCTTGCCACGGAAATAATCCTTCTGCTGCTAAGGTCAGCTGGACCTTTAAAGTTATTTATTTATTTATTGTAAAAAAAATAAAAAATAAAATAACAAGCACATTCCTTCCTCCCACATTGCTATTCTTTTTTTCTTATTCTGTTGTTTTTTTGTGGGTTGTTTTCTCTTTCCATCTGTTATCTGTCTTTACTCTTTGTCTTCTGATCATTTCTACAGCTATAATGTATATAGAGCACATTAGTCTACACCTCGCAGATCACTCTCGTCTCAATGCTTCTCTCTCCTTCATTGAGTAATCGAAATGCGTCTTTGAATAATTAGCGTTCACCAATTCAGTCACTTTCAAAGTCATCAAAGGCAAATTGTCACTTTTTTTAATTTTTTAAATTTTTTTATTACTTTTAATCAATTGGCCCCAAGGTGATTTTTAGTCTATATATGAAGTCTGTTCCCCTTAAGTTCAGAGTAACCACAGGTATAGTTTTTCGGTTACACATTAGATTAGGATCATATTAACTAACTATTAACTATGATTTTTGCCTCAGTATACTCCTAATTACTGCTTATTAATAGTTATTAAGGTGTTTTTTGGGTTAAGGAATGCAGAATAAAGCATTAATATGTGCTTTATAAGTACTAATAAACAGCCAATATCCTAGTAATATGCATGCTAATAAGCAACTAGTAAATAGTGAGAACTGTACCCTAAACTAAAGTGTTACCAGTTTTTCATATGAACCATGAACATGTTCCACAACCAAAACATTTTCAAATATTTTGTTTTGTCTCAGTTTTAAAATGAACTTGATGAATGGTCTACTTGAATATATATATATATATATATATATATATATATATATATATATATATATATATATATATATATATATATATATATATATATATATATATATATATATATATGTGTGTGCGTGTGTGTGCGTGTGTGTGTGAATATAAGGAAAAGTGTACATTTTAGGTGCTGCAACTGGTTACCATTTCCTTAAAGGGTTAGTTCACCCAAAAATGAAAATTCTGTCATGTATTACTTACCCTCATGAATGGCAAGTAAAACAGTGTTTTGAATTCGGCCATCACTATATAAGTCGTTATTTTGGGGTTTTTTTGCCGCACCAAAAATATTCTCGTCGCTTTATAATATTAATATTGAACCACTGTACTCACATGAACTGATTTAAATATGTTTTTAGTACATTAATGGATCTTGAGAGAGGAAATGTCATTGCTGGCTATGGAGGCCTCACTGAGCCATCGGATTTCAACTAAAATATCTTAATTTGTGTTCCGAAAATTAACGAAGGTCTTACGGGTGTGGAACGGCATGAGGGTGAGTAATAAATGACAGAATTTTCATTTTTGGGTGACCCTTTAAAGATCTTAAACCCACTTTTGAACAGTTCTGCAGTGTGACAAATTCCAAATTCTCTCTCTCTCTCTCTCTCTCTCTCTCTCTCTCTCTCTCTCTCTCTCTATATATATATATATATATATATATATATATATATATATATATATATATATATATATATATATATATATATATATATATATATATATATATAATTGCAAATAAAAAATGTCACTGAAAGATCAAAGATCATAGCTGATTTTAATATAAAATAATTGTAAATATGCACTTTAAAATAGTTATATGCACTATAAAATAGTACTGCGTGTCACACCACAGGACGTGTCAAGTATTTTCTGTCAACTACCCATATGCTAATGATGTGTTAGAGTTCACCAAAAAATGTATGCAATTTCTATAACACTAACCCTTCTCTCTTCTGTCATCTTTTATACAGTTGGCGCAGCGCTTCCGTATTTATGTCTGAACGGTGGCTCAGTATTGGCCGACCCTGTTCACGTGTGAGCGGCACGACACATGCGTGTGACACAGGAGCCGGCCAATAATGAGCCAGCGTTCAGACGTAAACATGGAAGTGCTGCACTGCGTCAGCTGCAATACAAGACCGACACGGAAGAGAAGAAATTGTTGAATAAAGTTGTTATTTTTGTTTTGTTTTTTGTGCACTAAAAGTATTCTCGTCACTTTATAACATTAAGTTTGAACCATTGCAGTCACGTTGACTATTTTAACGATGTCTTTACTTTACTACTACTTTTCTGGACCTTAAATGATGGTAATTATGTTGCTTTCTATGGGGGATTAAAAAACCTTCGATTTCATCAAAAATATCTTAATTTGTGTTCCGAAGATGAATGAATGTCTTATGGGTTTGGAACGACATTAAGGTGAGTAATTAATGACAGAAATTTCTATTTTTGGGTCAATTTTTGGGTCAACTAACCCTTTAAAAGCAGAGTATCAGTGCCGACCCGCTGTCTAAAACAGTCATCACTGGGAAGAATCCAGTCAACACTTTCACTTCACTTTCGCTTCATTTGGGTGACACTGATAGGGACAGTGAGAGGTTTGGATATGTTGTGAAAGAGTTAAAAGCTGAGTCTGTAGGGCTCACGAGCGGCTTACATTCTCTATAACACTAACCCTTCTCTCTTCTTTCATCTTTTAATCCTGTGCTCATAAGGTTGCTAGATAAGTGGCCATGACTAACACGTCTCTCTCTGTCTGTCTCTCTCTCAGCCTTTCTAATGGGAAAGAAGGGGAACAGCCCACATAATGAGAGACTTTACCTTCTTTTGAAGACAAATTGGACTGAAATTCCATCTTTGATGAATCTCCCTTTCAAATGAGCAATGTTTAAAGACGGAAGCACAAGACAGAGTAAGAAAAAGGAAGGAAAAGAACGTGGGATACATATACAGAAGGGTAGAAGAGAGAATGAGCTCTGCTTCCTGCTCAGTCTCAGGCTCACATCTTCTGTTTGTTTGTGTCCAGATTTCAAAGCCTTCAGAACCACTGAAGGCTAAACTTAGTCACTTCATGCATCCTGATCGATGAAATTGCTGATTGGCGATACACATTCCACACAATGCAAAATAGATATAATAATAATATTGATTAGGGCTGGGTATTGACACAAATGACAGATGTCAAAATTTTATTTGATTTCAATTCACAAGCTTGCAATTTGATTCGATTCAATATTGATTATTTTGTATTATCTATATTACAAGAACAGAACATGACAGATTTTCTCAAGGGAAAAAAAAATGCTAAAAAACTAATGCAGTATACTATACATGGGAGTCATTTGGTATCTAATATTAAAGGTTCAGATGAACTGATTTGTATAGCCTACAAACAATTAAACCCAAGGAAGTTTTATAATAATAAAGGTAAAATATAAACTTTACAATTATGTAATTATTTTCTACTCCAATGCGTTTTTTTTAACTCTCTACCGCATAGTGTTGCCATATGGCAACATACTCTTTGTGTTCATTTCCTTGCCACTGTCTCTTTAAGAGAACATTCTCGGTTTTTTTTTTTTTTTTTTTGTTGGTAAGAGAAGACCTTAGTTTAGCCAATGATGTGCTTTGGTTAAGTCACATGACATGCAATTTTTTTCTGTGGCGCGATTTCTGACAGACTGCCGTCTCTTGTCGGTAATTGCTGAAAGCAAACTAAAACGTCAGTAACAAACAAGGACCCGCCCATGTCACATTCACAAAAAAATTGTTCATATCATCTCGGGTAAGTTATGATGACATATTCACCACTCAAAAAAGTTTTTATGAAATTAGTTTTTGGTAAATCGATAAAATGTCTGTGTTGCCATATGGCAACACTGCGCGATAATGGAATGACATTATTATAATAGGTTAGCTAGCTAGCAAAGGCCAGCTGCAGTCTGTTAAGCTGTAAAAATAACAACATTTATGCTAGTGATATAATGTTGATTCGTCGTATGGTAAGGACTGCCATGGCATTTGTATTATGGATTAAATCAACATCTGAGACCTGCCTCCACAGCCAGTACTACTGGACCAGACCAACCACTGGCCTACCATTGTGTCTCAAAAAGGCAGGTGCAAGCGGATGTAAGTGTATTGTTAGGGTGAAGTGCACCAAATGTGATGTGTACATGTGCCTCACCTCTGAAAAAAAAGTTTTGTACAGAAAAAAGGTGAGGTTTCAAGGATTATGGAGGGTTCATGTTCTTAACGTTCTTCTCATAAGATTGCGTAATGTTGAATTTTCATGAACTGCAAAGTTTTTGGTTTTATGTCAGTGTTTAATGATACATGATGAACAGTATTATATTTATTTTTAATTTTTGAATTTACCTTGGCATAGTTGAATAACAAGAGTTCAGTACATGGAAAAGACATGCATTGAGTTTCAAACTCCATTGCTTCCTCCTTCTTATATAAATCTAATTTGTTTAAAAGACCTCCAAAAAACAGGCAAATCTCAACATAACACCGACTGTTACGTAACAGTCGGGATCATTAATATGTACGCCCCCAATATTTGCATATGCCAGCTCATGTTAAAGGCATTAGACAAGGGCAGCCAGTATTAACGTCTGGATCTGTGCACAGCTGAATCATCAGACTAGGTAAGCAAGCAAGGACAATAGCGAAAAATGGCAGATGGAGCGATAATAACTGACATGATCCATGATTACATTATATTTTTAGTGATATTTGTAAATTGTCTTTCTAAATGTTTTGTTAGCATGTTGCTAATGTACTGTTAAATGTGGTTAAAGTTACCATCGTTTATTACTGTATTCACAGAGACAAGAGCCGTCGCTATTTTCATTTTTTAAACACTTGCAGTCTGTATAATTCATAAACACAACTTCATTCTTTATAAATCTCTCCAACAGTGTGTAATGTTAGCTTTAGCCACGGAGCATAGCCTCAAACTCATTCAGAATCAAATGTAAACATCCAAATAAATACTATACTCACATGATCCGATCCATGCATGCAGCATGCATGACGAACATCTTGTAAAGATCCATTTGAGGGTTATATTAGCTGTGTAAACTGTGTTTATGCACTGTATAACTGCACTTGAGGGGGCAGGGAGCGAGAGATTTAAAGGGGCTGCGCACTGAATCGGTGTATAGTTAATGATGCCCCAAAATAGGCAGTTAAAAAATTAATTTAAAAAAAATCTATGGGGTATTTTGAGCTGAAACTTTACAGACACATTCAGGGGACACCTTAGACTTATATTACATCTTGTGAAAGAACGCTCTAGGGCACCTTTGACATATCTTCAGGTGTTCAATCATGTTTATTTCGAGCTGTAACTGGTATTAAAGCGGAGGAGATGATCAGCTCACATGCGCTTCGTGCTACCGCCTCCCTTGAACTGAGGCGCTACAGCGATCTGTCACGCCATATTAAACAGCACCAAAACAGTTTTTTAAATTCATAATAAAATGGACAGAATTTGAAATCTGTGACTTTGTTTCATATCAAAAGTAACAAAGCACAATATGTGATGTTGGATGGGAGGCACACTACAATGTTCCATTCATTCATCAACTGAAAAACAGACTAGACTAATCGATTCATGGGATTTAAGAATCGATATCGGTTCGTAAAAATGAGAATCGATTAAAACTGAGAAATCAATATTTTTTACCCAGCCCTAATAGTGATCTATTATTTCTTAGATATGCAGCCTTGCTCTGAAGTTAACTTGCTACACCTGCCACGGTGTGTCAATTGAGAAAATGTACCACTACCAACCATCAATATTTCTATAGAGGGGGGGAGAAATTTGATTTCTTGAACAGAGATGAGCCTGGTTTAGAACCACTAACCCTGAGATGACTATTAAAATTTAATGTAGCCTACCAGTTCCATATAAAATACAGCACTGACCAGCATGTTTTATTTATTCAATTAAGTTAAATTTAATTAAGCCCATTTTTTAACATGCCTTTGGTATTTTTTTTTTAGTTTGGCCGAACACCTGAGATCACCCATGATGAATGTTAATATGAAGTCTAAACAGAGTTAGTAGAATTGTTTTCATATATTCTCTGTAAACACTGTGCTTTGTTGCTTATTCACAGCTACAGTTTAAAAAATTAATCAAATGAAACTTTACATTTTCTTCTTTCCTCATTTTAGGCCCAGACATCTGCTGAGTTTATTATGGCATTTATTTTAAGGGACATCTGTAAAATAGATTTAAACATGCTGACCCGTATAGTCAAAATAGCCACAGTAGTTATTAACAAATATACAAGAGGTGGAGAACTTTGTGAAAGAAAGGCATTTCAGTTCTATGGAAACCATCTTTCTACGGAGTTCAGCGCACACAGATTCCATATAGACCTGCTGATATGTTTCATTTTACACTTATTCTGTTTCTATAGCTTTACACTCATTCTGTTTCAATCTCTCTCTTCACACACACACACACTTTCTCTCTGTCACAGTCTCTCTCTTTCTGGCAGAAGAGTTATTTACATCTCTAATGCTTTCATCTGGTATTCCCTTTGTGTCATTGTTGTGTACCCACAAACTCTCTAAAGTCACATCTTAGAAGTCTTCACTGGCTTAACAAAGACGCCATTTCTGATTTCACCATTTTGATTTTCTCTTTCACCACTCATATCTCGCGTCGTCTCAAATGCATCACGATGGCATCGGAATGATTATAAAGTGCTTTACGAGTAAGGGCAGAGACCCCGTTATGGTTCTGGTTCTTTTCCAGACTGCAGGCCTGGCCGGCACTCTGGGGACATCTAGATATGATATATTATAGCGAGGCACTTCAGAGGAAGTCACAGACGCCTGCTTGCTGTAGCTAAGTCTTTGAAGCTTCTTGAAGTAGAAGAGCGCCATTGTCCTCAAAACCCTGTAGGCATGTTGCAGGAGAGGGAGAAAGAAAGAAAGCTTGAAAGAGAGGGTTCAAGAAAGAGAGGGAGGGAGACTTTTGGAAGACACTGTAAATGTCATCCCCATGTTGACGCAACAGAAAATTCAATGGCCACTCGTGTCTGACTTTGTCCCTTTTGTCCTCTCTAAAGTGCATACAGATATAGTGTTTAGAGCTGTGTGTGTGTGAGAGTAGAAGTTTGTGTGTTATGTCCGGCGGTGCACCTGTTCTGACTTATTAGACTGCTCTACCATGGCAGGCGGATTAAAGTCCTTTACCAGAGCACAGAGGCTGGTAAGCTGCTGTAAAAGTGCCTTGTAATGATACTGGATTATTCATAACTGTTTTTAGCAGCTTTACAGCAAGACAAAAGACAACTGTAGGGAAGGAGAGATTTTATGTGGCAAAGAAGAGTGCTTCTCCTAGTTTGTGAAGAGAGAGAGAGAGAGAGAGAGAGAGACCTGATTCTTGAACTACAGTACAAACTAAACTTATTATATTATATTATATTATATTATATTATATTATATTATATTATACACAAAATCTCTCGATGGAAATAAATGTTGTAATGTTATTTCCATCAAGAGGTGCATAAATTTTTGGTCAAGATCTTGTATTGACAATGCATGAGTGAAGCACTCTGTAAAGCAGTGGTCACCAACCTTTTTAAGCCCAAGATCCCTGACCTCGACCTTTTTAGAAAGACAAGATCTAGCCTACTTGATAGAAAAAGACAGCCCAGATTGGGCTGATTCCTGAAGACTGATCTCCTTTTGAATTCATAATCCCTCATCCCCAATTCAATATTTATATTTTCTTCCTATATTTCGAGCATCGTGAACAGTGAGCTGCTCTGCCTGCTACAGAATTTTCTCCTCTCTCAGACTAATCTGACTGCTTTTGGGGGGATTTGTTTGTTAGTTTAAATAAAAAAAAATCCTGTAAAACCTGAATACCTGTAAAACTTTAAAAACTCTTACATAAGTGTAGGGACAAGCCCCGCCCATGACTGGTGACACTCTGCCCTATTAGTATAGATACCGCCCTGAGAGAGCCGCAGCAGTCCGCCATTTCTGTTTCTTTGATGTAGCAGCTGATGTACAATGTCTGTGCCAAAAAAACATTACAAATGTTCTTTTATTGTTAATTATTATTAATATGTATTATTGAATGTTCTTTACCAATGAACATAAGAGTCTCCATAGACTCCCGGCATCTGATACCGAGTCACTGAGGACACAGTGGTTGAATTTAATTTATGAAGGAAATGTGCCTAAGAAAGTTGGTAAAGTGTTATATATTTGTGCAAATCATTTTACATTGTTGTGATGATTTGTGCTACCCACTCAGATTTTGCTACCTCCCATTAAAACAGTAGGTAGCACAATGCAAACATAGTGTTGGTAGCACAATCTAATAGGAACACCGGACTGCTTCTCAAATGCTGGATTTGCACAAAAGATTAACATGATGGTACATGCTAGTCGATGAGTTGAATCAACTTAACTCCAAAACAACTACATAAATTTATCCACTAACCATTCAGAAACATCCAGTTGCATTCTAAAAGTTGTAACTTCTTCCAGAGTCTCTCAATCAATGTCTGACTCCGGTTTGAACCTGTTAGGCTGAACACAACTACTAACAATTTCTGACATTTTGGCTGCGTGAGATTCTCCAGTTTTGTTGTTGAGAAACCGAAGTGCGAGCTGTTAAAGCTCCACTCTCTTCTGGAAAGGGGGCTGGGAGCAGCAGCTTATTTGCGTTTAAAGGAACACACACAAAAATGGCGTGTTTTTGCTCAGATTCAAATAGGGGCAAAAATTGACAAGCTATAATAAATGATCTCTGAGGTATTTTGAGCTGAAACTTCACAGACACATTCTGGGGACACCAGAGGCTTATATTAAATCTTGTGAAAAGGGGCATAATACTGTAGGTGCCCTTTAATGCTCAGCTACGCCACCCGGAATACACCGGAAAATATCAGCCCAGCACAGGGGGCGCAATGGTGGGTGAGTACAGAGACATAGGCAAGGGAGTACAAAGATGGGGTAGTTTTATTAAAGTATACAAAAGACTAAAAACACTTAATGAAAATTATCCCAAGCTTTATTCACCCTCAAGATATCCTAGGTGAACATGACTTTCTTCTGTCTGATGAACACAATCGGAGATATATTAATAAATATTCTGACGCATCTGAGCTTTATAAAAATATAATATGAGCCTCTATCAACATCCATCCATCATAAACATCTCCACACAGCTCCAGGGTGTTAATAAAGGCCTTCTGAAGTGAAGTGATGCATTTGTGTAAAAAAAAAAAAAAATCCATATTTAACAAATTATAAATTAAAATATCTAGCTTCCGCCAGACCATATTACGTATTCAAATTACAAAAAAAAAATGTAATTGCCGTCGTGTCAGTTAAGTTTTGTCCAAAGGTTGAATAGGGAAGGTGCAGGAGGTAGCGTAAGCTTTTTGAACTGCGAGAGTTTTACACTTTCATCGTAAGGAGAAATACAAAGAACAAACCAAAAGAAAAAGAAAATAAAGAACAAACAAGACCACAATCAGCCGCACACTCGAGGAACAGAACGGCCACACTTTACACTCTCACTCCCCGGTGAGCAAAAGTTACAATCACCCACACACAAAGTTAACTCATAAAAACAAAACAAAAGGCAGCGGTGCATTACATCAATAGATGTGCATTCCATTGATGAGAATCCCCCTTAAAACAGAAGTACTGAAACCCGGGGCAGCCTGTGCACAGTAGCACAAAGCTGAGACAATCCCATTCATTAATGGAGAACTTCCATAAAGGGGTGGTATGGATGATAATGCATCCCAGGTACCCATGCCCTCCCATTTTATACCATGACACCCAAGTACTGATAGGTTCACCGTTTTCACATGATACTGGCCAATTAACAAATAAAGGTACACTTCACCCTGGCCTGCTACACTAGTATGCCTAGTAACACCTTGATTAGCTGGTTCAGGTGTGTTTATTTGGGTTTGGAGTTGAATTCACAGGACTGTGACCCTCCTGGAGCATGATTGGAAACCCCTGCCCTAACTAATATGCCAACTACACCCAATTCTGCCTAATAACTCACTGTGTAAAATACAGGTTTGGAACAGCATGAGGGTAAGTAAACGATGACAAACTTTTCATTTTGGGGTGAAATAATCCTTTAATCCATCCTAATATATCCCATGTGTGTATGTGTTTGTATAGGTATCAGATGTCTGACCACACACATATTGGCACTGTGAGAGACCTGTTCAAACTTCTTTAACTAGGAATGAAGCTATTGAACAGAGCGTTCCATCTGGCTCATACCATATAAACATTCACAGTCAGATGGAAAGAGAGAAAGAAAGTAACCTTCTTTATTTATTAGTTATGTGTGGTCTGATTGCTTTATGTTCCAAAACAATTTTGATAAGAATGCTACTTTGAAAACTTGATTTCAGTTGAATCAGCTCATCAGTGTTTAGAGTTGCATGGCATTTGTTAATTAATTGTGACAAATTATTGTTCCCTAGCATTTGGTATTCCTGTAAAAACCTACAATTTCTTATTATGCTCTTATAAGCCATGATCGCTGACTTTTTATTATTATTATTATTATTAATAATACTGAAACATTAATTAATTAATGGAGGTCTTAATATAAGACCTAAATAAATAATTAGAAATAAATAAATAAATAAATTCATAAATAAATCTGCTCTTAGTGAGAAGAAACTACTATTGTTAAACTCTGCTCCAAGATTTGATTAAACTTTTTTAAATTTGTCAAACAATTTCTGTGGTCACAAGTGCCATATTTAGCTTAGGGACATTTCTGTCAAACTAAAATCATTTCTGTCATTTAAGGATTTAAAAACTGTAGTCGGTTGGTCATCTGAAGAGACCCAATTGCTTTATATGATGAACTCATTACTTTAAGCTTATATTCATATAAACATTTATAGATGCAATTATTAACGTTATTGTAGTATGAAGCAGAGCAGGAGCGAGTGTTGTGGGAGCTGAATGAGGCCGCTGAAGCGATTGCGCAACACACGCCTCATGAGCAGCGGGACTTTTATTATGCCACAGTCGCCGGCGCCGCTTCCGCTTTTCCGGTCATGAGCATGAGGTAACGCAGCTCTGTTTGAGAATACTCTGTGCGTTCGCTCGGAGGCTGCTGTGAGACACTTGTTTGAGACACACTGCAGTAAGCTAGATCGATTTTAGAATATCATATTAAATGCTGGATGGCTTGTGTTGATAAATGACATGCATTTAATTTTAAAACGTACTGAATGATGGAGAAAATTCTGTATTACTGTTACTGCTTAAAATAAAGCTGCATCTGATTATGCTATGTTAGCTACTTGACAAAACTGTGTTTTGGTAAAGCATGGTAACGTTACTCGCAAAAAAATCAAGAAAATTAGATTTAAACAGTAAGACTAAACGTGTTGAGCTATATAATAACAATTAGTTTTCTGTATATAAATATGTCAAAACAGTTGTTCACTTGTCTATTAAAACATGTAATATATTAAAGCATCTTTAAAGGGCACCTATTATGCCCCTTTTTACAAGATAATAGTAATATTGGTCTTGGGTGTCCCCAGAATGTATTTGTGAAGTTTCAGCACAAAATACCCCACAGTTAATTTATTATAACCATTTGAAAATGTCATTTTTGGGGCCTGTTTTAAAAAGAGCTGTTTTGGTGTGTACCACCTTAAATATAAATAAGCTGCATATCCCCGCCCTGCCTTTGGATGAGGGCGTAACTTGCATACCTATGGCAATAAACAGTCGGTAGAAGCAGAATGGCTGAGAGTGAGAGACCCGCTGTTTTGTATGGCATTCAGCCGTACATGTTTGAACCGGAATCAGACCCAGATGATGAAGAGACTCCGGCAGAAGAAACACAATTGAGAATGGAGCAGGACGTCTCTGAATGGTTATTTGATACATTTATGTACTTATAGAGTTTTAATCGCGTCCCCTTTGCAATTATGGATGTGCAACACATACACACACACTGTGATAACGTTTGCGCAATTTTTTGAAACTACAAACACAAATACTGTGATAACGTTTGCTAAGTAAACATACACAGTTTTTAATACAATATCTTTAAAAAATATATATATATATACGTGTGGATACACACTATACAAGGTTTAAATTATATACACAGACATTCTACGACGACGACAACAACTTTAGACGCATTTGTTATTGAATTGGCTGACATCGACTGAAATGACTATTTGCACAAAAAACATTAAATACACTTACTTCTTCTGGAGGTGACGTTGGATCGCGAACAGTAGGCAACGATCCACACTTGAGGATTAACTTTGAAGCAAGACCTGCTTTGAATTGACCCTCGTTCTCAAAACAGTCAGTCAAAAAATGATTCGTGCAAACATAAACGTATTTTGGAATTTTGAGTGGCGCCTTTCTTTCGTAAATAAAATCCATCCACTGCGTTTTCAGTGGCTCTGATGTCGGAAGTAAGTGAAAACTACTATGTTCATTATTACATCCCACAACAGAACACTTATGTTTCTTAGGAGACATTACCGGCTGTCGTTGAAACAATGGAGGATGGTTGACAGATCACCGAGGTCGGGGTCTATGCCAAAACCAGATTGTCAATCAAACCACGTGGGTGGGGCTTAGCGCAATTCTACGTCACAGTGAGAGCAATCTTAGAACAGGGCGTTCTGAGACAGTGCTTATGAATTATTGAGATTGTAAAAAAACCACTGGGTGGATTTTTCTCATTCTAGGGTGGTTTTGCTCACACACTGCCAACACACATTTATGGTCAAACACCATGTAAAAGTGAATTTTGCATAATAGGTGCCCTTTAATATGTCTTTAACCATGTATTTCCATGGTTTCTACTAAATAAAATCGGAAACCGAGTGTAACGTGGGTATGATGCAATTGACAGGCGACTCCTCACACGTCCCGGAGCCTTGGTTAAAATTGCAATTTTCTCGCAATTTACAAATAGTTGCAGACATTTGGGTTGTTGTAAGTACTCAAGTGAACAAAATATATAACACTGGCCTAGTGGTTTTTGGATATTTTACTGCAAAATTCTTACATATTGCACCTTTAAATAATTTCACTTCTCATTTTAAAGGGGTCATATAATGCCACTTTTACAAGATGTAAAATAAGTATCTGATGTCCCCAGAGTTTGTATGCGAAGTTTTACCTCAAAATACAGATAATTTTTTATTGCATGTTAAATTTGTCACTTTTTGAGGGTGAGCAAAAACGCTCCGTTTTTGTGTGTGTCCCTTTAAATGCAAATGAGCCGCTGCTCTCAAGAAGAGGGCAGAGTTTCAAGAGCTCCTGTTAGCACTGCAGCGCCGATTACCTCACACAGACTCACTTAAAATGTTAGAAACTGTCCAGCCTTTTATGTTCAAAACGGAGTCGGACAATGATGGAGAGACTCAAGAAGAAGTGACAACATGTAGAATGCAACAGGACGTTTCTAAATGGTTAGTTGCTTAATTTATGTCGCTGATGTGGAGTTAACTATCTTAAAGTCATTGATTAGCATATTCTGTCATGATAATCTTTAAATCGCTCCTGTGGGAACTGTTGTAAGATGCCTACAGAGCCAGAGAATATATGCTGCATGAAGATATATAGAACAGATGTAGATTAAATACGGTTATAACTTGTCATATTGTCATCTTGCATTTATGACATGCTATTGCATTTGTGTTACATACTGTATTGCAATTACTCAGCCTCACCCGCTTTGTTGCATGTTCCCGGGGGCAGGGATTATGTAAATTTTAGGGTTAGTGATGTCACCAACCCAGGAAAAAGCTTGTTGTAGTCCCTACCAGCCGTTTGTTGTAGTCCTTAAACAGAGAATTCTTTAAAAGAAAATATCTCCCTTTGCTTTGAACTTTGAGTGCCGTAACTTTGTAGATGTTGTTTGTACTCTAACAGCAACATTACACACTAACTAAAGTTAAAATGTGAAATCATAATAAACCACCCTTTAATTAATTTCATTAATATAATTTCATTAGCTATTCAATTTGAAATTCTTCAAATGTGAGTTTTGACAAACTGGAATTTGATGCTAGCTAAATACAGTCTTAGCAAAACCATCCTAATCAATATGAAATATTCACCTTAATGTGCTAAATGTTTTGGTTCAGCGTAAAAGCTCAGCATGGGCTAATTAACTTAGCTGTCATTTGCACAGCTGGGCCTGTAAACGGTATCAATATGACTCCAGACTGCATTAGCCATTAGCCACCTGCTATCCCATACTGCTGCTCTCCTCTACATACCCCATGATTTCAGCTTGCGGCTTGATGTTTGTTTTTCTCTTATTTGATTTGATTTTGTTTGATGTTTATTCTGTTGATGATAAAAGATCAGCAAGAGCTGACCAATTAGCTGTCTCATACTCACCGGGTGCTTGAGAACATCTTAAAGCACTCCAGCTGTTTTTAAAGAGTACTTTGAAGGGGGGAAAGGGATAAATAAATGTGAAAAGGGGTGTCCTGAACAAAGAGAAGAGAAAAAGAAGATGAAGTTCATAGAATTATTTTTGATTAAGTCTTAAAAGAAAGAAGATTCACAGTCGTCTTTGTCCTCCCTTTGACACCAGTCAAACAACAAGGACACAAGACACAGTGCACTCATCATAAGCCAAAATAATTACCATGCTACGAATCCCCCACTCTGACTGTTGTATTGGGCCACTCTCACAGCACATGAACAAACTCTGTCAGGCTTTCTCTCAGCTGGCTGCATGGTCAGACAGAGCAGAATGTAATGTGGCGCTCGCTACCGGACAATCTGCTCTTTCATCTTTAAGAGGCTATGATGAGTCTTACATCGGTCTTGAAACTCATGCAGCTTAAAAACTGCAAAGGCAATGTTTTTCATTTGAGTTGCCCTTTAATTTTTTCCTCACTAACCTTTTGATCTAAATCTTCTTAACTTTATATTAAATGCTGTGGCCTGCTTGAGGTGTCTGAGCCTTTCCAATCACTGTTCCTCTGATTCCAGCAAGTCTGGAAATGAAAGCCCAGATTCAGACATAAGTACTCACACATTTACAAAGCTCCAAAACTTAGATGTCATCAGTAGCCTGCATTTGTATATCGGTGTGTATGTGTGAGAATGAAGGAGGGTGTTTGCTAGTGTTGTTTGCAAAATTGTTAACTTTCTTTGCAATATTGCTAATGACCCACCAAAATAATGTTTTCTCTCTTCCTCTTATGTAGGTATCTGTTTGGTGTTGTCCTGATGAAATTAGCATTGAAGTGCTATGGTGAGGTAACTGTTAACAAAGGGGCTTAAAATGCATGCTATTCCTTTCAGGCCTCTGATAGAGGTCACAGACTAAGGATGCCATTACTCACATCAGAAGTATTTCAAGCTGTTAAAGATTCTTTCTTGATTCTTTGATTCTTTTTTTTTTTTTTTTTTTTTTTTGGGGGGGTCAAAATGAGACATAGGGCCCTATTTTAACTATGTAAGTGCATGGTCTAAAGCGCACCGCGCAAGTGCACTTAGGGCGTGTCTGAATCCACTTTTGCTAGTTTAAGGACGGGAAAAATGGTCGGCGCATGGTCTAAAAGGGTTGTCCCTGTTCTCTTAATGAATAATGGGTGTGTTTTGGGCATAACGTGCAATAAACCAGAATCAATAAATAAATCAGAATCTCATCTCCCATTCCCTTTAAAGGTCAGTTGCGCTTGTGCCATGACTGATTCGCTGTTTACATGGAGGAATTTGCAAGCGAAAAAACTGAACGCTTTTTTAGTGAGGAAATCGATCTGCTTGTGCACGAGGTTAAAGCGGGCGAGCAGACCATCTACAGGAAAAGCTGGATTCCACCAAAGCATTTTTATCTTTATGCACACAATAATTACATTGTAATCCTTTTATTTTTAATATATGGCATGTTTGTGTGCTGCTGCGTGTCCCTGTATTTGTAATTAGCAGAGTGTACATGTGTTGTGCACCTGCATATTGACGCATTACTAACGCGCTCTTTAAATAACAAAACAAATATTGCGCCATGGACTTTAGATCAGGTTTCAGTTGGTCAATGGCACTGTCTATTTCAGTTGCCTCAAAATTGTAACGTGCCAACAATGTGCCTGAACACAACAGACCAGCACACCCATGGGCACACAAATGGGCGCAAATGCATTTGCTATTTAAACAACGTGGCGCAGGACGTGAAAATGATAACTGCGTCAGGCTGAAACTAGCAAAAAACACTTGCGTTGCGCCTGGTGTATGATAGGGCCCAATATCTGTCTATGAAGCACAATGCCTCTGAGTGTGTTTCTCTTTCTATGTGATTAGAGAGGTCTAAACTTTTAACTTTTTAAGATCCTGTGCAACATGATGCAACAGTTGCAGTGAAATGCTTTGAAATCTTAGTTAAAGGCTAAGAAAACGAACTTCTGAGTATGATAGTAATGGACTATTGATAAAACACTTCCTGTTTTCTTTGGTCTTTGACTCAATTGTATTGACCCACTTCAAAACCATTTAGGCCTATTCTTGATGAAACTGAAACTGTTCTAGCTGAATCCATTCTTGGCAGTAGCTACATGTTTTCATCCAAAGTTGCAAATTTAACTTGTGCGCAAAATTGGAATATTGCATAAAAAATTGTGGAAAAAAGCCTCATTTCCATCCCATGTGTTCAAGAGAACAAACAAAATTGTTCATTTCTAGGTAACTGGCACAATAAAAATGATAAAAATGGACGTTTCTGCAATCGGGGAAGCCACTGTGGCTCTTTTTTCCTACATCATAAATGTCTCAGAGCATGCAGACGAAACGCAATAAACATTTGAGATGCTGTGCGGTGAAATTGGTCAGCTGGTTAGTCCAGTTATCCAATCAAATCCACTTTTGAGGGAAAGTCTCATGGGTTTTTTTTGTTGTGCATGGAGGGATTTATTTGGTAAATGTGTTTCCATAGTACTTTTTTATGCGCATGTCATCTTATCAAATAAAAAAATGTTTTTTTTTTTAATGCACATTTTTATAATTTGTGCGCATCTTGGCATTGTTTTTTTAATGCCATATCCCAAAATTTGCATAAAATAGGTGGATGAAAACATAGCTAGTCACTCATGTTAAGATATTAATTTAACTATTAGAGACATTTAGCAAAAGGTTCATACTAATGTGTTCATAACCAAAAAAATGTTATACTTTATTTTGTCAATTATGCCTCTGTGTAGGTTTCATAAGGTGTTGAAGACATTGAAGACATTTTTGGCAGTAATGTTTTGATATTTTCCCAATGCCAGCTTTCCAGACTGCTACGATATACATTTGGTTTACCAAAAACCAAGAACATTGAATGCGATTTGCCAGACAGTTTACACAGGTTATAGAGAACATTTTGAATATTAATTGTTAGTCAAATGTACAGCATAGTTATTTAGATGATGAAATAATGTACAATTAAAATTAAAATATTATTAATAATATTAATTTATAATAAACATATATGTATGCATGCCTGTGAGTCTTGTGCATATGTATATGTGTATACACTCGCAGGCCAAAAGAGTTCACACACTTAAATATTTCATTGCCTTGCCAAAGCCTTTAGCTTTAATTGCAGTGTGCATTTGTCATATCATTGTGTCGACAATCTTATGCAAAGTCACAATATTTATTTGCTTCAAGAGTTGTATAAATGTTTGGTCGAGATCTTGTAATGAGAATGGGAGAGTCCATTGGAGAGTGGGACAGATGACTCTGTGTGTGTGTGTGTGTGTGTGTGTGTGTGTGTGTGTGTGTGTGTGTGTGTGTGTGTGTGTGTGTGTGTGTGTGTGTGTGCGTGTGTGCGTGTGTGTGTGTGTGTTTGTATGTATAAAAGTAAGCTTTACATTTGTTTAAGGTTTGGTACATAGATTTATAAAGGACAGAGATACTCACTCAGTGCACATGCCTTACATCCACATGAACAGCTGTGTTCATTGGTCAGATTCAGAACAGGTAACTCACAGCGGATGCCTTGAAGACTTCCTTTCACTCTGTGTGTGCGTGTTCTGAACTCTCACTGCAATGCTTGCTGTGACTGTTCTTGACTTGAGTGGTGTTAAATGGGCTTTTGTGTTTGATAGTGTGTGTGTGTGTGTGTTTGTGATACACTGTCATTGAGCTGTGGGCTCAGATGAATCTGTCTCTCTGGGATCGCTCACCACTCTGCTGCCTTTTCATCTCTTAAGCCACTTGGCCTGCGGACAGACAAGGAGAGAGAAAGAGCGATGGACAACGGGAGGAAGAATGAATGAGCTGAGAGGGATTCCAGGCAATGGAAGGATCGCTGGCTGCACTTC
This sequence comes from Megalobrama amblycephala, assembly GCF_018812025.1. Classification (NCBI taxonomy): domain Eukaryota; kingdom Metazoa; phylum Chordata; class Actinopteri; order Cypriniformes; family Xenocyprididae; genus Megalobrama; species Megalobrama amblycephala. The sequence goes on from NC_063046.1 coordinate 29,898,339, forward strand.
CCCTGTGATCGGGCCCTTTCTTATTTGTCCTCCCACCCTTGGTATTATTCGGCATGAATTCTTTGGAACGCTTTGGTACTGCTTAATTTACATGTATGCCAACAGGCTTTTAATGTATTTAAATCTTGGAAGATGTTCAAAGGAAACCCATAATTCCTCTGAAATAGGCCTTTTGAAGGTTTTATCTCGCTCTTTCTCTCTAGCTAATCTCACAGCCCCTCAGCATGCCACAGCAATTTTGCTAATGCCAATTAAGCTTTGCATTAGCATAAAAACAGCCTTTAAAGTTTCGCCCTTTTCATATAAAATAAAGAATAATATTGAATGCTTGACCATTTACAACTTAAAACAAATGTCTTTGGAGCTTTTCACTTACAGTCTACTTCAGGGAAATAAAGCGCTCTTTTTCTGCTGTTTCCGTTGGCGTTCTGGTGAACTGGAAAGAGGGAAAAGGTGGGAAGAAATCCCTTAATGACGACTCAACAGATTTCCCTCTAATGAGCAGAAGCTGTTTTGAGACATCTCAAATTCTTCTTTCTCTTCAAATGAAGGTTATGCTATTAATGTTCAACATGCTGGCGCGCTGGAGCTCGGCTCTCCAGAAATGTTGTAATTGCCATGCAGTTTTGTTAGGAATCAATTAATTAGCATTAGGGCTGCACTCCAAAGCACCGAGCAGCACACGGCAGAGTTTCATTAGCCAGTAATGTGCAAATGCCACCCAGAGGAGACACACAAATTCTTTTCAGATTTCTTGCATGTTTGTGTGGAAGTTTAATGTGTTTCTTTTCTCTTTGCCCCATTCTCTGCATGGGAGACTGGGAACATTCCTGTCTTTCCCTGTCTCATTCGCTTTCCATTACTTTCTCTCTCTCTCTGTAGTACGGAAAACTGTGGGAACCACCTCAACCTGAGTACATCCATTTTTTGCAATAATGTAAAAGTCTTTACTGACACAATTTAATGCATCTTTGCTGAATAAAAGTATTAATTTCTTAAAAAAAAAAAAAAAAATCTTACTGACCCTAGGCTTTTGAACAAGTAGTGTACACTTTTAACAACGTTTTGAGTTATGACAACTTTGAGTGAATGTATGTTCAACCAACAAGCTACAGTGAGTTAGAGGAACTTAATTTGAAGCATAAACACATGTTTAAGTTGATTACTAAAAAAAAATGAAGTCACTCCAGCTACCAGAGTTGTAGCCCTGGAACCAATTACGGTCAATTGGTTGGGACAATTTTTGCCATTGGGATGACTTGGAAAAAGTGTCCTAATCAACCTGAATTCAGCCTAATCTTATCTATTCAGTTCAAATCAACAGCTATCATAGCACATGCTAACATAACTTATTTAACATGAATATTTAATGAACAAGTAAGATATTACTTGTCACTGGCATTAGCACAGTCATTGCTTATAGAGTCATTGCTTATATAAGCGCAGTCATTGCTTATATTGCTTGTAGTGTTTACCTTCATGTATCTACTCAACAATCAGCACAAACCACAAAAACTTAAGCATTACAGAAACTCTTTTCAATGTCAAACATAACAGCATTAGCAGGTCCAACAGGTCTTTCCCTTCACTAAAAACAAATTAACACTTAATTTCAACATTTATTCTCCTATGCAAAGCATGCTGGGAACTAGAAATCCACTGCCTAATTTCTGAAGTTATCAACAATTTCATTAAGTTACTACAAGCCAATTAACACAGAGATTTGAGTTTAAATTACAGACGATATTAAGTTGAAGTAATGATCAACATTATTGTAACTTAATAACAGAACTTGTAACTTAAAAGGTTTAATTAAAACAATAAATTAGAATTTTTTAACTTCCAATTATTTAAGTTGTAGTAACAGGTCACCTGAATTACTTTTACACAAAAGTTTAGTAAACTTTTTTTTTTTCATACTAAAATTGTTAACATGCATATTGTTTTATTGAGTATTATTAATGGAATATTGTATTCCATTGTAAGTGACTCATTCTAACCCAGATTGTCACAGCATGCATTTGAGAGAAATACAGGACGCAGAACTAACAATCAAATAACTTTAATACACAACAGGAACATAAGCACTACACACAGACAAAACACTGGGGAGAACTAAGGGCTTAATTAAACAAGAAATAGTAATCAAGGAATTGTAAACAGAACAGGTTTGGAATTAATTAACAATCAAGGAAGCTAACTATAACTGGGAACTCAGGCAAAACACAGGAAGCACACAGTGTAAATGAAATCAAAACATAACATAGCAGAATATACATGTTACACAGACAAGTTGAAAAGAATTTTTGTGCTAATCAACCTTATGTCACAAGTGCTATTGACTGAGCTCAACTTGAATACGAAATATTTCTGTAATCTCCACGATTGATTCAGAACGGATGTTGCAATTTACACCCCACAACAGGAGAACAACCTGTCTGGTCCTTTGTAGACCAAAATAGGGAGGAATAAAAGTGATACATTTGAGCATGAACACAGAAATTTATACTTTAGTCTGTAGTTTGAAAACTGATGCACTTCGCAAATAAATAATTCTGACAAGAACAATGGGTTTTTGATATGTTTAAAACTGGGTTTCCAAAAAGCTGCCAACCAAGTAATTGCCTTATAAATAATCTTATCAACTGAGGATGTTCCACTTTTTTTTCGCTTAGCTGTTGTCGTGTAAGCACTTGTCATTATTTACTTGCGTTTACTGCAGCTCAGCAATGTGAAAAGAACCTCAAAAGCTCCAAAGTATAGAAAAACGGAGAGCACAAAGTAGAGAATGAAATGTTCAACCTATTAGCAGCTAGTCACCGCGACTGACTGTCAGCATAAGGAAGTGCTTTCAACAGTGCGGGCTGTCAGCTGGCATGGCAGCTTATTGCAGATGAGCACACTCTCTGATTTCTAGCTCCGCGCTTCAGTCGGTATTGATGAAATCAGTCAGACCTTAGATTCTTAGGATCTGTGAAGGAGGCATGGAGGATCAAAGCAGGCCAAGTGGCTCAAAATTACATTGACCATCCAGAGCAGAGAGACTCTAAAGAAGGTAATTCTAAGCTGCTGTCTAGCGGTCGCTGAGCAGACCTCAGTTAAAGAATTCACATCAAAGAGGATTGGAAATCTTGTCCCTCTCCCTCCCTCCTCTGCAGGCTCAATTGAACATTTAGCCTTTGGGTTTTGCCTTTTCTCCTCTCATCCTGTTCTAATTCTCATTCTAATGTTTTAAATTACCCGTCCTTTTAAGTAAAGAGCTGTGCTGATGGAGGCCATTTAGATGAGAATCCTGCTCTTCATACGATGCTGTTTCTTATTTTAGCATTCTGCCGTGCTATAAAATACCTTCTGTCGCTTCTTATGGGATATAATACTCCACTCATGGTACTTTGATACTTTGTCATTTCTGCAATATACTCCTTGCTGTAATCTTCGGTGTTTTATCTCAGAGACTTCTTGCGAACATAGCTATAGTAGCAAAGATACAAATAGCAAAGAAATACAATTGGCCAATATACAAAAATAGTGTATGACAGTACGTTATTTCACATACAGTCTTGTTGACGTGACTCTGCTTGTTGTCAGGCATAGTGTTTCTCAGTAGGAGCTGATCTCATGGCAATTCATAACTATTTTACATTTTGGCTAATTTGTATGATCGCGTACATTTTCGTACAATCTGCTTACGCCCCAGTGACGGTTATGTTTAGGGGTGGGGTTAGGAGTGGACCTTCAGTTTTTGTATGATTCACATTGTACGAATTCATCACCACCTCGTAACAGTTACATTTTCTGTGAGATCAGGTTGGTGTTTTTTGTAGCTGTAGTGGTGCAGAAGAAAGATTTGTAATGAACTATCAGACTAAACCATTGTTAAACCTTATGTGGGTCTGCTGACTGTCCCAAGTCTGTTATATTATAACAGGAGGTTTATGCAGTTATATACAGCAAAGCACTGATAGTTGCTGATTTCTTTGTATGTACAGGGACACATTTGATTCCTTTGACTTTAAACAAACAAAAGTCTAGTCTTTGCAGTGTATTCTGTCCAAAAACTGACTGACATATAAAGCGATTAATCACAGTTTGTTTTGTTTTGCTGGTGAGGTTTCCTTTTGTATTTATCTATTGTGAGATAATTTATCTCACAATAATAGGCCAGCATTAAAAAATGTATTTGAATAATTCTGTGGCAGTCTCTGTGAATGATTTTACAGAAAGCATACTGAAAAATAGGGGAAAATTGCCGGTAGTTGTTTTTAGTACTGTACAAAATAAGAACAGACCACTTCATAATTACAAACCCAGCTGCTTAAAGAGTGAGTTCACCCAAAAATGAAATTTCTGTCATTAATTACTCACCCTCATGTCGCTCCACACCCATAAGACCTTTTTTCATCTTTGGAACACAAATTAAGATATTTTGATGAAATCCGAGAGTTTTTTTTATCCTCCATTGAAAGCAACGAAATGACCACATTCAATGTCCAGAAAGTAGTAAAGACATCGTTAAAATAGTCAACGTGACTACAGTGGTTCAACCTTAATGTTATGAAGCGACGAGAATACTTTTTGTGCGCAAAAACAAAACATAAATGACTTTATTCAACAAATTCGTCTCTCTCCTTCTCTCCTCTGCTACATTATTTTCGTTACAGCTTCCACGTTCTACATCCGAACGACAGCTCAGTATTGACCGACGCCTCTTCACGTGAGCAATGTGATGCTGACGCAGGAGCCGGCCATTAAAGGGATAGTTCACCCAAAAATGAAAATTTGATGTTTATCTGCTTACCCCCAGCGCATCCAAGATGTAGGTGTCTTTGTTTCTTCAATAGAACACAAATGATGATTTTTAACTCCAACCGTTGCCGTCTGTCAGTCAAATAATGCTAGTGGATGGGAACTTCTACTATAAGAGTAAATAAAACTTGCATAGACAGGTCCAAATTAAACCCTGCGGCTCGTGACGACACATTGATGTCCTAAGACACGAAACGATTGGCTTGTGCGATAAACCGAACAGTATTTATATTATTTTTTAACTCTAATACACCACTATGTCCAACCGAATTCAGCACTCGTTAGTGAGGTCTGATCGTGCTCTGACAGTGATGTCTAGCTCTCATTGAAGTATATGTGCGAGACATCACTGCCGCTGTCAGAGCGCGATCAGACCTCACTAAGCGAGTGCTGAACGCGGTTGGACATAGTGATGTATTAGAGTTCAAAAATGATTGAAATGAAATAATGAATGAATGAACTGACAGACGGCAACGGTTGGAGTTAAAAATCATCATTTGTGTTCTACTGAAGAAACAAAGTCACCTACATCTTGGATGCCCTGGGGGTAAGCATATAAACATCAAATTTTCATTTTTGGGTGAACTATCCCTTTAATGAGCCGGCGTTCGGACGTAAACAAGAAAACTCAACACTGCGCCTACGAGGTAAGAGAAGAATTTGTTGAATAAAGTCATTATTTTTGTTTTGTTTTTACACACAAAAAGTATTTTCGTCGCTTCACAACATTAAGGTTGAACCACTGTAGTCACGTTGACTATTTTAATAATGTCTTTGCTACTTTTCTGGACATTGAATGTGGTCATTTTGTTACTTTCAATGGAGGATAAAAAAACCTCTCAGATTTCATCAAAATATCTTAATTTGTGTTCCGAAGATGAACAAAGGTCTTACGGGTGTGGATCGACATGAGGGTGAGTAATTAATGACAGAAATGTCATTTTTGGGTGAACTAACCTTTTAAATAGTGATGCTCGTTTATATCTAGCAGTTTATTTCCTTCTAAGTGAATCAAACAAAAAGAGCATTTTTCAAGTGACTAACCTGGCAAACTTGGTCAAATAAATCATGTGATTATAGTCAAACTTTACCTGGATACCACAGTTTTCAGTTTCCAGACAGACTAATATAAAACCTGTCTGCTCTTACATGCAATGGTTGTGTACATTCAGACAGAGTAGAGATTAGATCTTAGTACATCAAGAAAGCTTTCATGTACACAAATAGACAAACACCATTTTCTTTTATCACTAACAAAGCATCACTCCACATTTTACTAATCATGTATTAGTCCATGTAATCTTCTGCAGAGGTCATCATTCTGGTTATGTTAGTGGTAGAAAGGATATGTGTGGTCTATAAACAGCCTGGCCTTTAGTCTGTATAGAGCTGTGCTTTAAAGGGACCTGTGTTTGAAGCCGCTGCAGTGCCGTTCAAAGCTGCAGCTGTTTTGGCTGCTAGATGATGACAGCTATAACTGATGTTGATTTTGGCATTCATCTCCTGCATCCTCTCATGCAAATGATCCAGAGCATGCTGAAATGGGTCAGGACAGAAACAGAAGATGATATGTGCTGCACGCTGGGAGTGTGTCCATGTCTGGATGCATGTGTTCATCTGTATGTTGTCTGTCTGTGTGTGTGTGTGTGTGTGTGTGTATTAAATGCTTGAGCTCTGCAGTCAACAGAGAGCCTAATGAGATATTTAAATTTAAAAATCACAGAGTGAAAACAAGAGAGAGAGAGTAATTAAGGCAATGTTTATTGGTTCCCCTTAAGGTCTTCTCTGCTTAGTTGAGGGGGTTTGTCACATTAAGGGAATACCAAAAGCTTCGCTGTATGTATTAATTTTCTTCACTAATCCCACTTGTGCATGGTGGAATAATATCTCGTATTACAGAGAAGTATGTGGAACACAAATATCCTAACAGGAGCAGATTTACAGCCTCATAGCAGTCAGACATAATTGCCCTTAATTTGACAAGATGCTCTTTCCAAACAACTGTCAATTGTTGTGTAATAGTCTACGCTTCTTTTTCTTTTTCTTAATCTTTTTTTTTTAAGTAAGGTAGTGATAAAACAAGAGGGAATGCATCAGAGATTAACTTGTTGGGGGTCCACTGAGACTATGGGAGATATAATAGCAGATACTGTATAGGAAACAATACAAACCTATAGAGAGAGAGAGAGAGTGCGTCCTCCCAGACATTCTGCTCTGCCGCACATTTCCCCATCGCCCACAGACCGCCAGAGCTGACATCACTGTGGAAACACGCAGAGGCCACAGGCCCCTCAGCGTCTGCTCTCAATTACACACACACATCCAGTGAAAAATCCTCAGAACACTCACGGTTGGGAAAGGGCTTCAGAAGGTTATTAAACCTGCTAGAAAGACCTCCACTAAATAAACCTGCTGTGGGGCAGCAAACAGCAGCCAGAGGACTGGGAACCCAGGAAACAGACCAAACAGACTTTGCAGAGCAGAGCATTGCTTGATGTGGAGTAGAAATTATAGTATGTAGTATGGGCATTGTACATTGCAGTATTGGCTTGTTGTAATTAACTGATTGCATTACTGAATATGTATTAGAGTGGTTAAATGCTGAGAATTGTGACAAGATTCATGTTTAGAATCTACACTACCGTTTAAAATACCCCAAATTACTTTTAGTCAGCAAGGATGCATTAAATTGTTCAGTATAGACATTTATAATGTTACAAAAGATTTCCATTTCAAATAAATGCTATTCTTTTGAACTTTCTATTCATCAAATAATCCAGAAATAAAATGTATCATGGTTTCCACAAACATATGTAGCAGCATGACTGTTTTTAACATTGATAATGAAATGCTTTGTGAGCACCAAATCAATATACAAGAATTATTTTGAAGTATCATGTGACAATTGAGTAATGCTGCTGAAAATACAGCTTTGCATCACATGAATAAATTAAGCTTTAATAGTAAGCTTTAATAATAATATTTCACAATATTACTGATTTTATTGTATTTTTTATCTTATAAATGCAGCCTTTGTTAGCATAAGAGCAAATATTCTTTCAAAAACAATAAAAAATTTAACGACCTCAAACTTTTTAACGCTATTGTACATTTTTGCATTTCTTCATTTCATTCTGCTCTAGCTACTCTAGCTTACACTTGAAACTTGCCATTTCAGTCGCTGTTCCTCATTTGTAAGACACTTTGGATAAAAGAATCTGCTAAATTAATAAACATAATAAGAATAAGTGAGAAAGAAGTACACACAAAGAATGTCAAACTACAATAAATTACAGTAGTTGCCAGTAAGTTCTTTCCCAGTAGTGTAATTATCAAACTTGCAGAATCCTTGGAATTCTGGGTGTAAAAACAAAAAGGGGGGAAAAAACGTCTTCATAATTCTTCTTATGTTTTTCTTCCATTTTGCATCTCTTGGTTAGATTCTCGCTCTCTTTCCTGCATTCTTTATTTTTCATGGCTGACTGGCTTCCATTTTCAGTTTGGCAGGGAGTGATGTTTTGAAAAGCATTCCTCTGATTGAACATAAAGTGAGAGGGTTTGAACTCATATCGGTATATTAGAATATTCATCTGGGATTATGGCAGAGTTAATGGGGAAGGATCAAAGTTCAGAAGCCTTTGAAAAGAGAGAACATAAGACATTGCGGATAACTTGATGGATTGTTATAAACACTGGAAAGGTCAAATTCAACTGCAGAGTCAGTCATTACTGTTTTTATTAGTTCAATATTATATACTGTTTCAGTAAAAGACCAAAAAGGCAACAGGCTGGCTGAGATGGAGTTTAAATAACTGTAATTTCTGTTTATTTGGCATACATAAAAGTATTCCATTTTTTAGGCCCATGAAGCACATTATAAATTGGCTTAATCATAACCTCTGTTGCTGAATAGTTTAGGCCTATAGATTGATGCATACATGGAATAAATCTCTGTGGTGTCTATTACTTTTTATTTGTATTACATTTTATTTTGATCCTGCATGCAAGTTTTTAATTAGTGTTACGTTATAGATGATGTTTTTCAATATTACAAATAAAATTAACCTATTCCAGCTTAATATACAGAGCCAAATATAAGTAAGCCATTTGCTCTATGCTATAGTGTCAACCATTTCATTTCATTATTTTGGAATTTTTTTTGGTGAATCTAATGACACAAAAATGACAAACTTCACCATTAAAAACAGATGATAAAAGGCTGATAAAAATGTTCTAAGCTCCAAGACTATCCTAAACTAAACCTAAAATCTAACTGGTTTGAAATGAGTTTCCAGGGCCAACAGGGTTGTTGTTCCGGGAACATGTACTGTTGTTTATCAAGATATCGATTGTTCAACTGTTGAAACCTCTTTCTGAAAAGAAAAAAAAGAAAAAATCTTTCAGTATACAAAAACTCCATAAAACATTTTTAAAAAGTTGTTAGTTGTGAAAATCATATGATCTGGGACCTTCATACAGTGCGTGCCATTGTAAAGACTCCCTCACAGTCTCGTTTTCATCTCAAATTCAATATTTTGTCTAACCTGACTATGGTCTATTACAAATTCCAGAGTACAAAATCAATCAGCTTTGAAGCCATTTGTCATTTCTTAGAATATTGTGTGGGTTTGTTTGTGCATTTTTTAATTTAGATAGATGTTCATTGCTTTCATAGATGCTGCTATTCTGTTTGATGAAAGAAAAAAAGATGGTGAAAAACATCTAGCAGTATGAGAAAGATTGAAGTGGAGTGATCATGGGAAAGAGAAAAAGAGTGAATGAAAGAAAGGGGGAAAATTCAGGCCTAATAGAGGAGGCCCATACGTTCTCCAGATGTTCTCCTCCACGCAGCTGACATGCAGGAGAAAACCTTCAGAGAAGGCCCTGACACACACACATACTCAGCCTCTCTTTATGGTAGATCAGGGCTGGTTAGCATCATGTCCACGTCCGGAGAGCTCAGACCTCACCCCCTCCTCTTTCACATGTGAAACCTTGAGAAGGACAGATTTGCTCATTATTTTACATTTCAGAAAGTCATCCCAAGCAAGGCAGAATTTCTTTCTTCTTTTTTGGTCTGGTATCAATTTTTAGAGCATTTAATAATAAACCAACATCTGTATGAAAGAACAACCAGCCCTCAACATCTCAATAAACCCCCATCCATGTCTCATTTTCCCTTTCCATCTTTCCCACATTCCTTTCTCTTTCCCTCTCTCTCCCTCCCTCATCTTCAGGGAATACTTTGAATGGCATTGTTTCTTTGTTCAGGCTTTGTTTTCCCTTAGTACAGGCACACACTCTCACAAACACATGACCTAACACACACACACAGACGCTGTCGCACTCAGAGGAACATTTTCCCAGGCCTTGAAGGGGCAACACAACACCATCCTGATGCTTGGGTTCAGATGACATCACCAGGCCCTTAAGAAGAGTCCTCCCACACCTCCTCCCCTCCATTCACACGCACTCTCTCACGCATCCCTCCTGCCCTCTCACTCACTATAAACACCACGCCAATTTACTGTTACTGGATCATCACATAGGAAAACCAAATCAATCAATCCCTGCATCATCCTCCTGGATGAGAAAAGCTCTTCTCTTCTCTTCTCTTCTCTTCTCTTCTCTTCTCTTCTCTTCTCTTCTCTTCTCTTCTCTTCTCTTCTCTTCTCTTCTCTTCTCTTCTCTTCTCTTCTCTTCTCTTCTCTTCTCTTCTCTTCTGAATGTATTGTGAGAGGGCTTCAGGGAATGTGTGTGTGTGTCCTGGGGGATCACTCAGTTGGGTGGGCCCATGCTGGACATCAGGGCATCGCACAGTGACCTTTCCTTCAAGGGTCAGTGAACTCTGTGTGTATGACTGAGCTCATGGAGACTTTCCTCAGAGTGCTTAAATGCACCATCTCACCAGCAGAGAGAACGAGAGAGTATCTGGTGTAGAGTACATTCCCTGTTCTGTCAGAAACTTAACAAATTCAAATTATACTACATTCTTAAATAAAGGTTCAATGAACCATTTTTTTTCTAAGTGTGAAGAACATTTTAATAATCTAAAGAAACTTTTTACACTATAAAGAACCTTTATTTTTTAAGAGTGTAGCGGAGGAAGGCCATGCAACCAATAAAATTTGTTTTTGAATGCCACACCATTAGAAACAAGGACCCTTTTAATTTTATGGCTATTTTTCTTTTCTTTTAATTGTCATTGATGCTTTGGCAATATTGCAACCGATGTTGAAACTGAAAATTGACAGAAAGAGATTGCTTTTGATCAAAGATCTGGGTGCTTCTTTTTATATATTTATTATTTATATTTGTTATTATTTAAGCAGAACAGATTTATGAATGATATTAAAGTCCCCCAGTCAATAATCTTAGCCCTTAAAACTGATCTTTGATCATCAAAATGACATATTTAAACGTTTTTTTCTAGTGAAAAAAATTTCTTCATGCCTTAAAATAGCTTGAATGTAACTCTACACCCTTGCCTCATTTAGTATATGTGGATCTATGAATATTCAAATTAGCCCCGCCTCCACTCGCTCACGCCAGCTCAGAAATTAACTCACTCAATTTACTGAGGTAAATGCAGCACATTTACAACATCAGACACATAGCGGTAATTATATGGTTAGCCTTTTGCTTTACTATGTTATCAAACAGCTAATAATGTGTTGCTAATGTTACACAAACCATGTTCCCGTTCGGTATGTCAGAGTCAGACAGCTGGCTTCTAACAGTCAGTATCCTTACAGACGCTTTGAACAACTCAGAACGTCAGTGGAGAAAGGCATATTTCATTATAACATTGTAATATACATCATACATCCACCATATTGTTTAATCTACATGATTTTTCATATCAAAAAGATATGAAAGATATGAGACTGTCTTTTTTTCCAAACTGCAGTTTTAAGGAGAAATTACTCAGCAATGGTGTTATATGAGTTTGCACATGGTTTGTCTTAAAGCATATTAAAAACACCACATAGACATATAAACAACAACATTAAAAACTTGATTTTCACCATGCACAGGGGGTCTTTAAGAATTATACTATCAGCCTTCTCCATATCTTTGTTTTTTTTATTATTTTAAACTGGCTTGTTCTGTAAAGATTTCATCTTTTGGGTTGCTATTCCCCACTTGAGCACTGCAGACCGGGGTTTGATCACCCCTAAGGCAGCCTCGCTATAGCAGAAGCACCCTCTAATGTAGAACGGATTCTTTCAGCCCTTTCGGATCAAGTTGCAACCATTCAGAAGCACGACCAGGCTCTGTCAAAGATCCTTCACCAGTCTCAAGTCTTCTCACCTAGAGACACACTTCCTGATCTTCCACCCAGATCTTTGTTTGCTTTCCCATCTTTCCTGAGAGATGCAGAGGATTCATTACCCAATGTACCCTGGTCTTCCAGCTCCATCCCAGGAGCTTTCCCCCAAGCTAGAATCATTCTCAGAACCTTCGCCAGATATCTTCAGGTGGAGACCTGCCTCTGTTCCAGAGGTCCCATCCACAGAAGTCATGGCTGTTCCCAAGATGGAGCCAGCTAAAACCAAGTCTCTAGCTCATCTTCCTGACTTATCCTGAGTTCCCCCGGAGTATGCGGACCTCCATGATGTCTTCGGTAAAGATAGATCTGCCACACTGCCCCCGCATAGACCTTATGACTGCACTATTGAACTGGTTCCTGACTCCTGCCCACCTTCTGGAAGGCTTTACTTTCTCTCTGGTCCTGAGAGATTAGCCATGGACAAATACCTCAAAGAAACTCTGGACAGTGGATTCATCCTTCTTTCCACCTCACCTAAAGGAGCTGTATTTTCTTCATTAAAACGAGGGATGGCATCCTCAGACCCTACATAGACTACCAAGGTTTAAACCATATTACCATCAAGAACCGGTTCCCTCTTCCCCTAATGATCATGGCTTTTGAGATCCTGCAGGGTGCTGCCATCTTTACTAAACTGGACCATCGTAATGCATATCATTTAGTTAGAATCTACTAGGGAGATGAGTGGAAGACTGCATTCAACACCCCAACGGGCCACTACAAATACCAGGTAATGCCATTCGCCGTGGTTAATACCCTAGCCATCATCCAGGCATTTATTAATGATGTTCTCAGAGAGATGCTGAATACATTGTACATGTGTTTGTTTATCTGGATGGCATACTCATATTCTCCCGCAACTACCAAGAACATGTTCAGCATGTTCGGCAGGTTCTGGTCCAGCTGCTGAAGCATAGACTCTTTGTGAAACTGGAGAAGAGTGAGTTTCATGTTCCAGCATTCACATTCCTCAGCTTCTACAGAGGGGCGTCCAGGCCTTCATCACTGGAAGGCTTTTGGCCGGCTCATTGGATCTTCCACCAGCCCGTCTTCCATCTTCCACCCCCCTTCTTCCAGCTTCCACCCCCAGTCCAACGGCCAGACAGAGAGAGTAAATAAAGACATTGAAAAGACACTGAGATGCCTGGTTGCCAACAATCAATCCGCATGGTGCTCTTGATTAATCTGGGCCTAATTTGCACATAACGCCCTTTACCATTCCTCCCTGGGCATGTCTCCTTTTGAATGTCAGTATGGTCCCCCCAGGTAAAACCAAGTAAAACATTACCCCACAATTTGAATTTGTCAAGTGAAATGACCTCAGCAGTTGTGGCTATTTCATTGGAATGAAATAAAATAATGTTAATTTAAGTGTTAAAACATAACTGCAACAAAGTTCAGGGAAGAAGGAGGAGGACATTAAACGTAACTTTAATCATACCTTTAATCATAAAATAAATAAATAAATAAATAAACAAAATGAAAGGAGTGGCAGCAGCCGACTGCAGCATATAAGCGTAATAAAAGCAGCGATGTAAAATGTCCCAGGCTCTCTGCCCCACCCTGCTTCGTACCACAGTAATGTTAATAAAACTTTAAAACATTAGCTCATCCATGAACATGATTTATGCCAGAGTCCCATTGTATTGCTTTCCATCGGCTGTGGAGGTGAAGACAACTCCCATGACTCTACGCCTCTTGTGACGAAAATTACATGTTGTGCCTTTAACTGTTTTTAGATAGATAGTTCCACGGTCCCTTTCAAAACATGCCGAAATGAGGTTTTGTTGAAGGTTGAGTTTTACAGTGAGCAGTAAAACTCTCAATCACACTCTGAAGAGTGCACTGAGAAACACAGTATCTTTGGTTGGTTATTCATTATGAAGTAGGCCTATCTTTGTCCATTGAAGAACAAAACATGTCCTGAATTAATGATTCTCTTAGGCCATGAAACAGCTGGCTCACTAGACCTTTGCTTCCTCTTATGCTCATACATCTGTCGTTCACACCATTCCCTCTTTCCATGCTGTCTCTTCAGTTTCTTTGACATCTCTCCTGTTCTCTTCTCCTATTGTAATCAATATCAGCTGACACTGCTTGAGAATGTAATCAAATTATATTTTGCACACTTTTTTTTTACCATCACAACATTGTTTAAAGATTAAACATTGCTCCCTTCTCCACCCCATGCATTCCTACGGAAGAGGATTAGGGCCAAGCAATAATAAAAAAATAAAACCATCTTGAGATTAAAGTTGTTAAATTTAGAGAAAAAACTCGTTAAATTTGTTCTCATTAAATTGTTCTCATTAAATTCTCGTTAAATTTGTTCTCATAATTTAATGACTTTTTTCTTGTAATTTAATGACTTTATTCTCATAATTTAATGAGTTTATTCTCAACATTTTATCTCGACTTTTTTCTCGAAATTTAACGACATTTTTCTCATAATTTAAAGAATTTGTTCTTGTAATTTAACAACTTTTTTCTCGTAATTTAATGACTTTATTCTCAACATTTTTTCTCGACTTTTTTCTCGAAATTTAACGATTTTTTTCTCATAATTTAACAACTTTAATCTCGAGATGGTTTTATTTTTTTTATTATTGCTTGGCCCTAATCCTCTTCCGTACATTCCTGTACTGTCCTATCCAATAAAGGCATGAATAGGCCTAAAATATAACTTTATAAAAAAATGCAGCCTTGCTTAGCATGAGGGACTTCTTACAAAAACATTAACAAATATTACTGACCCCAAATTTTAAAACAGTAGTGCAATTTTTATTTTAGAAATTCTTTTGTAATCATTTCAGTTCAATTTCTCTTTGATTCATAAAGAGCTTTAAACAATGAAACTCAGAATAACAGTGAAGTTATTGAACTTAACAGAAACAATGTTTCCTGTTTCAGTGCTATGTATTCAGTACAGTATGGCTGACCCAGGTTGGCTGGTGCGTGAGACTAAAGCATGTTTTTCTTCCTCAAGGTCCTCTGAACAGAAGGCCATGACAGTAGAGCATGTGCACGTACAAGCTCACAGACAGTCACACAAATAGTCAAGTGGTTTATGAAAAGGGAAGATGAGTCCGCACGCAAGCAAAGGAACACACACATCTGCTGAATGTGTCAGTGGGAGCAGGGATTCTGGGTAGAGGTGAGAGATCCTGCCAGGCATTCTGATTAAATCCTAGAGGAAATTGTAACTTCCTCTTGCAGAGGACAAGGTCCCAGATCAACGCACACACACACACACACACCTAATCATACTTGATAGCTTTGTAACATTCAGCTTAAACCTTCAAATTGGTCCTGACTATAGAGAGAAGAGAGTATAGGAGAACATGTCAAACCTAATAGAAAGAGAAGAAAAATTGAAATACTGTATATAGATATATATGTAAAATAATACAGCTGTTGTATCTTAATGCAACATTCAACATTCTGTTTTCCCAGACTGTTTCCATGTGCAACCAATTTCCTGCATAGCTGTGCTAGTTTGATGTTTCTCCTGTCACTCCATGATCTCTTTTGTCTAACCTAATGAAATAGTATCAACTCGAATCAATATTTTAAGCTATTCAGTATCTCAAAATGAATAGGTTATTTTATCCTAAATGTTTTATTTTGCTCTACTGTATGGATAGTGCATAATCTCTTACAGTTTTCTGTGACCACATTCTATTAATTTTGTGTCTATTTTTCAATATTATAGTCTTTGAATAGTCTTTGAATTTGAATTATGTTTTTAAGACACTAAGTAGAGTTTCTAGCTACATCATTTGTCATTATATTTTTATTTATTTATTTATTTTACAACAACATGTTGTCATATAAACGTTAGGTCTATATGACTTAAAAAGAGCAAAGGCTGTAATGAAGCTTTAAAGTTTTAGAGTCTAGTTTGTGTTTACACCTGGTGTTAAGAAGCGCTTTCGTCAATCTGATCAGAAAATAAACTATGCTGTAAATTGGGTTTAAAACATTTTGTCCACTTTCGAGCATTTCCAGACTGGATTGCTTTCATAGTGTAAATGTTCATGTCATTGAAAGAGTTCAAACAACCACAAAAGATCGCCTATTCTTCACCTATACTGACCTAATGCGTAAACATTATGGGAAGCGCGTTATAGCCAGACGGGATTTAAACTTTGTCGACTGAAGACCGAAATTTGGTTTGATGATAAATAATGATGATGAATAATTTTGGTCTGTTGCTTGCTCTCTCCGTAACAGATTTACAGATCCACAGATCCACATGCACCACCAACATGAGAAACAAAAAAACATTTAATGAAAAAAAATATTTTTAAGCATATGTTTAACAATGTTGCTTGTAGTGGTCTTACGCCTGCAGAAATAAACTTTCAGTTTTAGGCAACAACTGTGTCTTGCACATGAGTTTTTTTTTTCTGTATATGGTTCATATAACAGTTAAAGCAACAATGCTGCTAAGATTGTTCCACAGTTTCTTTGTGCTTAGTTTTAATTCATACATTAATTATAAGATCATGAGCACTTAATTCAAGATCATTTGCTTAGAATGAACTTATTTATTCCATCCTTTCTTTTTTAAAATCACATTTACGTCAGAGTTCAGTGAAGTTATTGTATCATGGGAGTTTCCCTAAAATCTGTTTCTCTTTTGCTCTGTTTGCTTTTCATGCTATAGCTGAATTCATTATGAGGACATTCCACACATACAATCATCTGAGACTGAGTTTTCCATGCAGTATACACATGGACATATTATCACCCTCCCTTTCTTTCTTCATAAATCCAGGGTTGACTGCCATCTGCACTTCCATTTGACTCCTTTGAGAACAACAGCCTCTTCCACACTGTGCCGTCAATGTAGTAAAAGGCAAAAGGTCAAATATTGTACTTGGGGAAAAAAAACAAAACCAAAAAAACATGTATCCATTTAGACCGCTCACAGTATTTATAGTAACTCTTAAAGCCCCCAGGTATACTTAATTTTCTGTGTTCCGTTCCATCTTGCCCACAGTTGAGTGCTTAAGCCTTTCAATATATTCTTTTGACCGTGAGTGCAGATGCTTTCGTGGACCGTTCTTTTCAAACGCTCAAATTTTTGTTTTCCGATCTCTTTATGAAGTTTTTGAGGCGTCAAAGTGGTAGTTACAAAGGCAGCCAATGGATGGAAATCTGACAGCATTCTGTCATCAGAAAGATCTTCGTTTGTCTTCTGAAGATTAATGAAAGTCTAACCCTTTAATGCAGCTGAAGACATCAAAGTAAAGTGGTTCATTTCTGCTATTTTCAGATCAGTATGAACAGAACATTTTTTTTATTTAAGCAACTGAGTGCTGGGGATTTTTTGAAATACTCTTATTATGGATAAAGTTTTTGTAGGGTTTTTTTTTATAATGTTTTATAAACTTGTTGAAGTTGCTATGTTGAGGGATATACGAAATTTCAGGGAGCAATAAGCTAAGAGAGCGAGAGAGAGAGAGAGAGAGAGAGAGAAGATGGGCTGTTTCTGGATGGCCAGTGTTTGGATCAGGAGCAGGATTTGTCTCTGAAGCTGTGGTTAAAGGTTTACAATGCAGCGGCCCCCAGGGAGCGTCTCACTTTAAAGCATGGATTTGTCTTGGTGGCACCTCTTATCTCAGGAAACTGTTTATCTCCATTGCTTTTCTTTTCGCTTTGTTTCTTCCCTCCACTTTTGCTTCCTGTTTAGTCCTTGTTGTTGTCATTATTTCTGGTTTACCATCTTTGTCCGCCTCTCTGACCATCTGCTCCATTCGAAATAACCAACAAACTCTGTTTAAACTCTTACTAACCGACATTTATTTCCTCATCATGTCTGTCTTTCTCCTATTCACCACATGCAGTTTCCCTCCAGCAGTCTCAGTGTTCCCCGCATGCAGTCTACCACTCACCTATGTCCACCCACAATGCCATTACAGTAGCTTTCTTTCATACTCTGTCCTTCTCTTCCTTCCTTTCTCCTTTCTCTCCTCCTCTCTATGGCCTGTGACAGAAAGGATAATTAACGAGCATCATAAAGCGCTCTCTCTATTAGCCGTGCTGTGGTGAGTTTGCCAGCTCTGTCATTCTGAACAAAACCATGCGGCTCTTCTATTTGATCCGCACTTCAAAGAGGGATCCCCACTGTTCTTCGCTCAGCGCTCTAATTGTGTCCTCATTTTGGATGGGGCAAAAAACCCCAACTGCTTCAAAACCAGCCAGTGCAGGGCACAGATAGCACAGAGAGGGGACTCAGATAACCACTTTTAGAGAAGTTTTACTTTTATGCTTCCATGTGATCGGTTTCCTGATTTTAGGCTCCAAAGTAAGCTTAGGAGTTTAGGCTGAAAAACTGGTCTTAGATAAGTATGAGAGAGCAATATTTACTTATGCACACAAAGGTCACAAAAAGTGTTGATTAAAGCTAAGGAAGCTAGTCTGTGTCTCTGCAACCTATATGAGCAAAAAGGCCGTCAATAACCATGAAGGACACATTAACCATTCTCAAATGCCACTTGTAGTCCAATTAACGTGAAGCCAAGTTAAAATCACTGTTAGTCTGAATTGACAAAAAACAGACTGGTATTATTTCAGTCAGACTAAAGTGTTTACATGTTAAAAAGCAGTATTATTGCTTTAGTTCAACTGAAATTGTACTTTTAAAGTACATGCATCTGCATTATTACCAGAGTTAACGACTGGTGTTAATCATTCTTGGTTGTGATGCCTGATTATGAGGAGCCCTGCATGTGTTTGAGTATGCGTCCGGATGTTTGTGTGTGCCTTATCAGATAAAACGGCATTCTTAAGTGGGACACCACAGTTTCCCCTTTTTACACCAGGAGCCCAGAAGATAAAACACCACATCAGCATCCTTTTAATTACAGGACGAACCTTTAAAAAAACATAAGCTTATCCAGTAAGATGCTATACTCCTAGAGCACAGCATACATTATATTGGGCTTCAATGTGTCTTTAATCATTTGTCCTTTAAGCGATTTTAAGCAGTTTGATATTTAAATTAGATTTATTTAGACTTTCTTAAAGATATAATTCACCCCAAAATAAACATTTTCATAATTTACTCACCCTCATGTCAAAATATTGAGAAAATTGCCTTTAAAGTTGTCCAAATGAAGTCCTTAGCAATGCATATCCACTCACAAAAATAAATTGTTGATATATTTAAGGTAGGAAATTTACTAAATACCTTCATGGAACATGATCTTTACTTAATATCCTAATAATCCTAATAATTTTGATCCATACAATGTATTGTTGGCAATTGCTACAAATATACCCGTGCGACTTATGACTGGTTTTGTGGTCCAGTGTCACATATAATGAAAGTTAATGGGATCCAGTGTTGTTTTGCACACAGACTTTCCTTATATGGACATTCTTCAAAATATCTTGAACAGATGAAAGTCGTACAGGTTTGGAATGACATGAAGGTGAGTAAATGATGAGCAAATTTGTTTCTTTTTGTTTCAACTATCCCTTTAAGATTTAGGAATTCTGCAGAAAATAATGTAATGCAGTATTGTGTTACCCATCACGTGAGAAGCCCATCCTCTGCCTGTGTCTGCACTTATTGCACAACGAGGTCATGGTGCTAATCTAGCAGGCATACACACTACACACATGCCAGCCTGCTGTCTCTCACCACCCTCCCCCATCACACACAACTGTCCCAGGCTCCCCTCTTCTGACACACAGCATGCTGGGTCTTTACAAAGCCCCATTCTGCAGCCGTCCCAGGACTCTGCACTGTACTGCAGGACTGTTGCCCTCTGCCCTCTCGCACCCAGCACTCTTTTGTCCCACAAGAAAAAAGCAACAGTCACATGTCCACTGAAAACCCCACAGCTGCTGGCCTTGTCCTGCTCTTGCTGTCTGTCTATCTGCTGAAAAGTTTACAGGTGATTTAAAGCGAGAGAATATGAATTATGTTTATTATATTTCTAAGACTATTTTGGAATGTAACGGCTGAATGACTGTTTACTGCAGGACCATCATGAGAAGAACTACAGGAAGTGTTCAGATATTGATCAGATATTGAAAAAGTCAAGAACTTTCTAAAGAAAACGGCTACATGATGCATTAATCATTTCTTAGGAAAGAAGCAACTGATGAGCCATTACAATGAATTAATGTCAGTACCTCCCTTCCCCCATATCATGTACACACACACACAACCTCCTCCTCACACAGGCTTCAAAGGCGATGATGGGAAAAGCCATCTCTCCGCTGGCCGCTTCAAAGCACAGGAAGTGTGTCAAAGCGACTAGCCGGCTGGTTCCCAGCCCTTGCGTGTGTGTTAGTGTGTGAGCTGGAGAGAGAGAAAAATATGTGTATGCAGGGTGTAATAACATGCTCATCTCTGTGCGTGTATATATATGCGTGTGTGTCTGGGAGGTTCAAAGCCAGTCAGAATCCTCTGCTTTGAGAGACTGGGTGTAAAATCTGCTGTGGCGTTGATGCCCCACTCTGAAAAATGCACATGTTTGTTTGTATGCGGATGAGTTTTTTCCAAGACCACAGACATGCAAGACTTGTCCTGGAAAAGGTTCTCCTTGTACAGTAGAGAGTGATGCACTGGAATGACTTTTTTGAGACCCGGCTCAAACCTCATTCAGCTTTCATTAGAAAGTCTTTAATGAGTTCAGTTGACTTGTCTGTTTATGTCTGGCACCTAGTGCTTTATTTATGTCACACTTTGTTTGTTTGTGGCCAGTTGTCTGCACTTTGACTATAAATACAGAATTGCTGGATGTTTTTTTCATGAATACTTCACTCCATCAATTTTAAACAATGAAATGATGCCATTGCCAGTAGACAACTTGGAATCAAAGGAATGGGTTTCCCAAAAGCATCATGAGCTGCACCACAAACACATACTGTGCGTTTTTCATCTGTAGAACACTGTGCACAGAGAAAGAATCATCTAATGCTGCTGATTTGTATGAGAGATGACTTTTGTTCCTTTCAACACTCTCTGTGTCACTGGTTTAACCTGCATGTTCCGGTGTCAAGCTGTGGCTTCTTAATGCACCATGGAGAAAGTCACAAGATTAGGGATTGGAGGAGCTAAAGTTTTTGTAGTTATTTTTCCTAAAATGCCTTTGAATGTCATATATCACATACATTTCTTTTGAATTTTTATACATTTTAATATTTTTATTTTAACAACTGGACCTTATTTTCTATTAGTGTTTATCATTTTGGTGCTATAGGCCTAAGTACCTAATAATGTATGCTTTGACAATGTTATAATTGTTAATACTGTCAATAAAGCTTAGATGGATGGATAGATAGATAGATAGATAGATAGATAGATAGATAGATAGATAGATAGATAGATAGATAGATAGATAATCCTTTCTATCTATCTATCTATCTATCTATCTATCTATCTATCTATCTATCTATCTATCTATCTATCTATCTATCTATCTATCTATCTATCTATCTATCTTTGAGTTTTGTGCATCTATAGGCTACATTACATTGTAGTAAAGTTTCAAGCTAATTGTGCCCGCAGAGTCCAATACAGTACATCCAGTCAATCGTTTTTCACTCTTTAATGTTATTCAGCTCTTGTCCAAACCAGCGATTGGTGTCCGCTCGGCTGGACGTGTTTAGCTGACGTCCTGCTCATGGCGCCCACGGGGGGCTTTGCGCTGCTCTTTTTATATTTGGAGACTCCAAAAGAATCCCGCTTTCCTTTCATGTGCCGCCTCGGTCCAATCAGACGGAAGGAGAGGCGGCCTGCGCGAGGCGTCAATCACGCTCGCTGAGTGGCTGAAGCGCCTCTCGTCTCGTCCGCCGGAGCTGCAGATCACTCGATCCTCCACCGCTGCTGGATGTGTACGGAACCCGCGCGCTGTTCTTCACGGACGCTCACGAATATCGCATTCTTTCTGGATTGTTTTTCATTTCTGATGTTTCTCAATTGCTCTCCGATGCAGAGAAATGGGTAAACTTCATTCCAAACATGGTAAGACGGCATCTCTTTGGTGTTTTGGAGCAAGTCTTTGATTTTAAAGCACTTGTGATATAGTTCTTTCGAGTAATTTATTTATACGGCTTATTTTCCCTTTAAAGCTGCTATTTGTAAAGCGAGGGAGAGTCCTGAAGGTGAGTAGCCTACACTTATTCATTATACAAATATTAACGTTTTTTTTTATTTTATTGATAAAACAAAACAGCATCGTTAAACATTTGCCGTAAATAAAAAGAAAAGCATTAGAAACTAACAACAAAAAACAGTTTAACTGGTAGATACACCGTAATAGTTTTCAAAAATATGTATAAACTGTATTTTCTTGTTGTTTTAGGCGATAGTTTTGTAGTTAACGCATGTTTGGCGAGGAAAGGACTGGATGACTGGATGGTTAAACAGAAGTATTACTGCTCGAGCTCGCGTGAAGAACAGCAGGACTGCCAGCAGAAAAATACCTGCGGACTGTCTTCACGGGTGCGTGAACGGTTTTTATAACTTTATTATGCGTGCATGTTAGGTGTGAAGATTTTAGAGTTTGAGAAAGTTGGACTACGTGACCTTTGCACTTCGCCTTCATTTCATTCAAAGACTGTAGGAATCAACTGTTTGGGTTTTAAGTTATGGAGCGTTTAATGTTGCACACTTTGAAGTAAGGAATGTATGTATGTACGGAGCTGTTGCAGTTTAAAGTTTGTATTTTAACTGATAAAAAAACTTTGTTTTGTTGTGATAAAGGTAGCCTACGACAACATCGTTTACAACTGACGCAAAACAACCCTTTCTTTCTGAAGTTCTGCATTAATTGTATGAAATGTCAAGCAGTTTCAGCGGTGTCCTGCGATGTGACGTGCTATAATTGATTTAAAACTATGTAATTCCAATTTTTTTGTAGCCTAATAGTAGGATAGTCTACACATGACATGTTATGACCTCAAATTAACTGAAAAGCTAAATGGAATATTTGTATTTTTAAAAATGCATTTGTTATATGACAGGACCATTGAAAATGATGTTAGTCAAAAAAAGGGTGGTTTAAAAAGCGTTTACCGTTAACATACAAGCCTACATACTTTTCTGTGCGCATGTGTAAATTTTGAATGTCAATGTTGAATAAAAGTTAAAAGTGAATGCACATATTACATGACAACTACATGTAGCCTATTTGGTTGTAGATTGTAAAAGTGTGTATTTTCTAGAGGCCACACGCGCTTCTAGACCACCCAATTCACGCGCTTTGAAAACGATCGTGCCATTGTTTTGTGACGTCATCAAGAACAATAGTTTACTTTCTGGAAACACTCTGTAGTTTGAGGCCAACTATAAAAGCCAGCGGCGTTATTACCAGCAGTGATTAAAGGAGAAACACTCTCTGAATACACGTTTCCCTTTAATGATGTCTGTTAAAACGCTCTCCACGGTTTCAGCTGCTGCTGCCTTTGAAGCCAGAGGAGGAGATCTTGTGTTGTTATTCCTTTGAATGATAGGAAGAGGAAAAGTCAGTTTTCCAGACAGGTTCAGGTTGTCATTTTTGAGAGGAAATATCAATAGGTAAATGAATAAATATGTTTGGTATCTTAAAGGCGGCACATGTTTTTGAAAGTAGGCTATATATTTGGATATTAACGTCTTTTTTATTGCAAGCAAGAAAGTTGTGTTTGCAATTTGAATTTGCCCAACAAGGAAAATATTATAGCAGTCATGTTTAGACAAAAGGCGCATCAACTTTTTCACTGGCAGCTCACATGGGTAAATGGTTTATTTGAACGTGGTGGGAAGAACTGTGTGAGGGCTAGGAACAGATGCAAGTTCTCTCTGTAGGTAATAGATCACGGCGGGTTGAAAGCATTGCAGGCTGACAGGCTGGTGACAGCGCTGTATTGTGAAGTAGAGAGAGGGGTGGAGGGAGGGCCAGTCTGTCTCAGATTCGGCATCCTAGTAAACACATAAGAGCACTGTCGTTTAAGAGAGGAGAAATCCTCTGGAAATACCTCAGAATAAGCCTCTTTTGGTCAAGGGCTGTTGCAGAGTCTCAGAAGACTTTTTTGAGGGTTGGAGAGATAGCGAGAAACGCTGAGAGTGACAGAAAGAGAGAAAGAGAGAGGAAAGCCAGAAGGCTGCTATTAAACAGCCATCTCAAACAGCAGGAGAGTGCATCCACAACTTCTTAAAACCCAATCCTCATGGACATCCAAACACAATACAAACTTTCAGAAGCAGGAATGTTGCTGGAGAAATGCTGCATTTGATTTCTTTTCTAAATCACTAAGAAAGTAATGGCAATTAACAGTGATTGGGCATGCAAGATGCATAATACTGGATTGCAAACAAAGACTTTGCAACAAAATTGTGAAGTGTGGATTTTAGATCGTGTGGTCTGAAGGAGAGAGAATAAGTTTAGGGTGCACTGAATGCATGGTTCTTGATTGGTTCAAAGTTCACACTGTTTGATGTTTATTACTGTGAGAAGGAGGTGTTATTGTAGCTGGAGAGATCATAATGCACTGAACAGTTACAAAGTCTAAAACTTCATTGGTTTACCTGTTGTTTACTTCATAAAGCCATACAGTTGTTCAGTTTTTTATTTTATCATTTGCCTGTCAATGATAGTCTGCAATTGAACTGGGGATTGTCCAACATAACCTGATTGTTTTTCTTCTGATGTACTAATGAGTTTAAGAAACAATAGCAGTACTGAGGAGTGTGTGTGTTTTCCCAGTTGGTGTGAAGTGATTTGGCCGGGCTGGGAAAGGATCCCTGCTGAAAGAATTCAAACATTTGAACAATTTTTTTGAATAACATATGCTTAATGGTGTGTTGTGGGAATGAAAGAATAAGAGAAGGTGAGAAGGTGTTTCAAATCTTAAATATTTATTTGGAAATACTCATTTTGTTTTGACATAACAAAGAATCTCCTGGATAGTTTAATATTTTATAGAGTGATGAAATTTGAGGCCGGTTTAGCTGGAAAGAGTATATCCTGTGGCAAGCAGGGTGGGGCTGAGAGCCATGGGAATGGAGCGAGGCCGGTTTCAAGTCCCACAGAGGGGCTCCGGAAGTATAAAAGAAGGAGTGACGACAGTGCAAGGAGAGAGAGGACCAGGCCTGGGACATTTATGTTGTTGTTTTGTTTTAGTCTATACTTTCATTTTCTTGTTTCTTTATTTTGTCACTAAAAGTCACGTTTAACGTTCGCCAATGAAGCAACCACCTTTTTCCTGATCTTCTGAATCACAGGTATTTTAGTATGATGCTGACACTATACTACAGATATTATAAAGTCAGCTTGTCAAAAGTAATTATTACAAGTTAAACAATCTACTTATGTGAGATTCCTCTTTCGTACTGAGAAAAGCCATGGAGTGCTTGAAGAAGAATTACCTCACTCCCTGAGCATGAAGAAAGCATAAACCTCACTCATAAACCCAGGCTGATACTGGGACTAATAGAGACTACCTGGAGAGTTAGTTATTTTATAGCAGCTGTGCTTAAGTTCGGACAGTTGTGTGCGTCTGTGTTTTTAATGTGGTTCAGATGGTATGGACGGTGGGGAGTCTGAGTCAGGAATCTGTTTGATGAGTGTTTGTGTTGTGTAGTGTTAACTAGCCTTCACATAAGACTTTCTTATGTAGAACTGGCTATTACATTTTCCAGTCTGCTTTGCATTGGTCCTATGCTATTTGTAAACTACACAGTAAGATCTTGTTCAAAAAGAGGTGAGGGTCGGGGCGGGTTGAGCTCTGGTTCTCATGTGTAAATTTAAGTCTAGTTCCATCATTTCATGTCCTCTTTATGGAGCTTTTCAGACCTACTGTTTCACTTTTTGTATTCTAGTCTAAAGTCAGTGCAGTGAGGCTCTTGTTCCCTTACTGATGGATTGGTGTTCTGTCATGTGGTGCAGCTTTTATCATTGTGTGGCTTAGAGTCATGTTTACAGGTCATTCTATGTGTGTTAGTCCCATTACTAAGCTGTAGTAAACCTCAGCTACTATAGTCACTATAGTCAAACAGAGACCATACCCTCTTAAACGCACTGCTTTCGTATTGCAGTTAGCACCATAGTGCTAAAACCAGTCCGAATTACACTATCAAAGAAGAAACTCAACATCATAGCTCTAAAATCAGTCAGAATCAAAGTGCCAAGACCAGGCGATGTTACTGCTTTGAAATGTGGCTTTTGAAAACCACTCTGAAACCAGTTGGCACAGCAGTTCTAAACTAGGGCAAACCAGACAACATCACAGCTTTAAACATAATCTCCACCACAGTCAAAAGAGGCCAATAGGTCAACTATAAACCAGGCTTGATCATGACTTTGAAAGCATTCTGTATCACTCTGTGTAGTATCACTCAGGGACCAAACACTTTGAAGAAGCCCAGATCAAACAGAGAACTGTAATTCTAAAAATAATTTCTTTAGGAATTTCAGAACTTTTTTGGATTCCAAATCTCGCTATTTAAACCCTTCCTGACAACACGCACACCTTTTCTTTTTCTTGCTGTCTTCAGAATTTTCTTTATTGTAGCACAAAGTATGACAGTATATGCACTATATCCTTTGTCTCTTTTATTCCCTTCCCAATATCCAAAGTATTTCTTTCACTTTAAGCTTCAAGTGTGGTTGTCACACACTTACCCTTAGACTTCGTTCTCTTTCTGTTCTAGACGTCAGCTTTACCATGTCTCTCCAGGGCTGGTTGAGAAAGGATGACAGAAAGAGATTGAAAGACAGAGGGTGGGGGCGGAAGGGATAGGCTATGTTTTTTTTTTTTTCTTTCTATAAAAGAGAAAGAAAAGGGAAGAGGGTGCCTCTGGGGAGTGAGACAGCACCTGGCTCCAGTGCAGGGCTGTTGAGGGGCTCCTATGAGAAAGGAAAAGAGAATAGAGACAAGAAGGGAGGAGGGGAACAGAGGAGAGGAAGATTGTTCTTCCAGGACAGGAAGAGTGAAGAGACCTGCTGGTGGCTGTTCTGTCACCAACTCTATCAAGTATTTGCCATTGTTTAATGTTAACATTACCGGTACAGAGTACAGACTGAACTCGCTCCATTTTTAAATCCTGCAAACATTTTACACATATTTCATTTCCATACTTTGTGCATTTGGGTGTGTTTTGTGTGTAAGTGTCTTTTAAATCTTTTGAAAACTTCTTTTTTAAAAATGTTTTAGAAGGAACTCTCTTACGCTAACCAAGGCTGTTTATTTGATTAAACATACAGTAAAATATATGAATATTACAAATTTAAATATCTATTTTCTGTTTTAATATATTTTATATTTGATATATTTTATGTTAAAAACAATTGTGCGCTTAATATTTTAGTGGAAACCATGATGAACTTTTTCAGGATTTTTTTTTTATGATTAGGTTCATAAGTCATTTATTTTGAAATGGGATTTTTTTTGTAATGTTGTAAATGTCTAGTCTGTCACATTTGATCTATTTGCTGAATAAAACTATTAATTTATAAAAAAAAAAAAATCTTATTGGCCCCAGATGTCACAACGTCAAGGCCAACTGAGTCTCATTTACATGTATATATGCTGGGCGAAGTGGAACTACAATCCCATTATGTAGGTCTGTTAGTTAGAAACTTCGTAAGAAACATACTGGCACGATTTTAGTTAAACTAAAGGGCTGACATTACTTTTTAAAAAGACAGATTATTGTTTTTACTGAAATTGAACTGTATTTAAACACATTGACTGTCATTGACTCATTCATTGAGGTTTATGAATGGGTCTGTATCCAGGAATAGCAGCCCATGCACTGCATCTATGTTGGGATAACCTGTAATGAGATGTGGAACTTGAAAGGCAGCTTTGAGGTGACTGGACTTTCCTCTCGAGTTACTCTTGGTTAGTAGACATGCAATGCCGGCTTGTAAGTACACATGGAAAGCATTGCAGTCATCTCAGTTGTAAGTGATTTACATGGTTTGCCCCATGTTTTGTATGTGTTTTTCCATTTAACTATGAGTAATGCAAGTGAGTAAGTATGTATGTAAAAATAGTTTTCAGGTATGTGTGTCATGGGGGTGTGCTGGGGGCTGGGATGGCGCCTGGCTAGGTGCATCAGAGAGAAAGTGTGTGTGTGTTGTGCATTAAAGCATGCCTGTCCGGATGTGCTCTGGAGATCAAAGTGCATGGTGGGAATGTGTGGACTGAGTTGCCAGGATTAACAGCTGAGAATTGGGCTGTGTTTTCCAAATTTCCTTAAACACGCATACACACACACTCATCCACAGGCACAAGCAGCAGAGCTCAGGACAGTGTTATTCCAGCCTCCTCAACACCCTTATTTATTCAGCTGCTCTGACACATTTATGTTTCTTCTGTACTTCAAAGGGGAAGTTGAGATACTTGATTTGCTATCCATAAATAAACATTTACTAGTATGTATAACCTGACAAACATACATATATAAAATCCTCAAATTGTATCGCAGTTTCAAAAGAATACTAAGCAGCTGAACTGTTTTCAATATTGATGATAATAATAAGAAATGTCTTGAGCCCCAGATCAGCATATTATAATGATTTCTGAAGGAAGGATCATGTGACATTGAAGATTGGAGTATTGCTGCTGAAAATTCATATTTAAAATTCATAATTAATATTGTAGTGATTGTAAAAACTACAACTGATTTTAAATTACTATTTTTAATCAAATTAATTCAGCCTTGGTGATCATAAGAGACTTATTTCAAAAACATGAAAATCGTACCGATCCCAATTATTAATATTATTATTTATTTTTTTCGTCACTTCAAGATACAGTAAGAAGAAAAAGCAGGAAAAATGTAAGTACTAAAGAAATAGTAATATTGAACAATACTGAATATTGACTTGCTGTTTGCACAAATCTCCAGCTCTCTGTTACTCTGGTGTTTAAAGTCCTTCAGAGAGGAACAGGCTGGAGTTTCAAACGCAATGTTTGAAAAGTCTTTCTCTGTATTTTTGGGGCAGTTTAGTTATTCTTTTTCTCTGCCTTTAAAAAGAAAAGGAAGAGGGGAAATGGGGAGAGGGTAAAGGAGGGATCACCTAAGGGGAAGAGAGAGTAGAACAAACGGGGAGCGCTGCCTCATTTTCAGTGCTTCAAAGCGCTCTCTCTCTGCAGCTTTCATGCTTTAAAGGTGTCTCTAGTAAATGAGAGCGTAGCCTCACCAGTACTATAGCCTATGTTTGCATCATTTTATCTCAATAAGTGTCCTGTTGTTGCCTCCAAAGTGATAAGATTGATGCTTTTATCCCTCACGAACTATTCTGCCAGCAACCTCTTTCTGTTGAATCTTTCAGTGATACTGACTGTGTATATGTGTTGTGGATGTTGTGTTAGTCGTATAGTCTAACTGTGTTGGGATGTATAAAATCCCTTCTAGCTCCTGTATTTGTATTGTCTGCCTATGTTCTTCATTAAGAAAGAGGAACTGCCCACGTCTTACCCCAACTTTTTCTTGTGTTTTAATAGGAAGTACTGCACTTGTCAAGCCATTTCTTGGTCTTTGATTCTCAAAATACATGATCAAACAGACTTGATAAACATGCTTACATCCAGTTTAATAAATCTGCATTTGTTAAGCTCTCTGTAACTACATTAGTAGATATGATATCCATGTCTTTATAGAGATAGAAAGTGTGTATGAGTAGGAAAGGCTAGACTGCGTGTGTGTGCATGCACATGTTTCTGTGGACAGTAAGTGTGTGGTGACATCAGTGTAGAGCACTTTGATGTGGATGAGGTAATGTGCGAGGAAATGTTTGCAATGTTAATCTCATCTGAGAAATTACTAAAGAGCCTCTACAGAAACTTTCACAAGCAGCTGCCCACACACACACACACACACACACACACACCTTAATGATTTCTTTGTATCCACGTTGCAAAGATGATATAAAAAAGAATCTGCAATATTTTAACATGGAAATAACGATACTATGTGATTGAAAAGACTATTTGTGAAGCTGTTTCATATCTAGATAGCCTAACTGCTTCCTCTAAGACAGTGGCAGCACAAACAACACAGGTGAATCGTTGTCATTTACAAATGAGATTGCATGGGTGTTTGAATCGAGATTGCGATCTTTTAATGATTAATCATGCCGCTCTACCTGCAGACGCATAGATTTGCACACACAAACTTTCACTGCGTTTCTGTTGCTCAGCTTGCCTTGATTTAGAAACCTGTGATTCAGTAAATTAGCAGGATGTGTTTGGATTCTGGATGTGTGGAATGGGCTTTTTGTGCCAGTGCGGGTATACGATTGTCAGGACTTGTAACTATAAAATGCTTGAAACATTGAATCAAGTGCTGTTTTACACACAGACTGTATGCTACAATCCTTAACAGTCCATCTGCTGCAAATCTCTCTGCTCTGTTCTCTACACCAGATCAGTTGTGGTGTTCAGTCCAAATCGAAGAGTAGCCCTGACCCCTCCGAGGGTCAGAGCTAGAGGGAGATTTGAAGAAATACTGTAGAAAGAGAGATGGCTGAGAGACATTACAAAAGAGGAATATCACAGGAAAAAGAAGTGTTATGATCAGGGGGACCTACGTTAATATTAGAAAAGCTTTCTAACACTGGACAGACTGGAAGGTCTGAAAACAGACGCCAAGGTTGCGTTGTTTCTGCTCCATACGTGAGTAAGATTGGTTTTGCTATGTTTCACAGAAACAAAATATACTGTTATAGTAACTAGATGTTTTCTGTGTTATTGTTTTTCTGGAGCTGGGGCCTATGCCATGAAGCTGGTATAGGTGGTTAGTCAGGTATGTTTCAGTTTAGTTTGCTCCAAGAAAGTTTTAGGCACCATGAAAGTGTCTCGGCTTCACCAAAATTACCCGGAACAATTTGACCCAGGAAATGTTTTCCCAGGAATTTTTTTCCCTCAGAACTGTTGCTGTCTGCGTTTCCATAGCGGTCTAAAATACTGTGAGGTTAAGTCCGGTGACGTAGTACTGCGTGTGACTTTCCAGTTCCCGCTGGATTTCGTCCTCCACATATAAGCTTAATAAAGCCTGAAGCTTGTTGTCGGCCCATCTGTCGTATTTTTAAACTCCAATGTTGATTCGAATAGCAAACAACTCTTACTGCACGCACCGCAACAGACTTTTAAAAATGGTGGTTGAAATAAAATGCTGCATGGAGTCAACCATTCAAAATGCTGAGTGAACTCAACCAATCAGCATTTTCAGCACCCAAGTCCCACCCCTGAAAGTTCCTGAACTTTGAAAAAGTACTACCTTATGAGCAGGTACATTTTGAGGGGAGAATTTTTACCTGGAATTTTATTTAGACCCTGGTTCCTGCGGTCACCACCTCAAAGTCCCTAGTTCCTGGGGAAAGTTCCTGCAGTGGAAATGGGGCTTTGGGCTCCACGGCTAACCTGCTCATGTTCTGGGTAAGAGATCTCAAACCAAAACTGGACCAGTCAGCTGTGAGTAAAGTGACACATTTCTAACGCAATAAAGTTGTAGTAACAAACAACTTTCACATACATCTGATTGACAAAATAACAGTTTGCTATGAACATTCAGTTGAACAACAATAACTCAGTCCATTCATGAAATGCACATCCTTGAAAGAGTGCAGTTTTCTAGCATATTTACTTTAACTTCTTTGGTATTGTCAATGGCATGACCCAAAATTACAACAACAGTGGTTACATATTAAATATATTTTATTTGTTTGATCAAAATTGTTGAGGAACATGTGCATAGCATCCATTTTAAATTCTATGCCATTGCATGGCCGTATCTGTCAGCAGGTGAACGTTTACAAACCCTCCGACTCAACTTCCTGCTGAGTTAATGGGCCAATTAAGTCTCTTATGGGTGTGGTGGGATGTCACGGCATTGGCAGTGA
Source organism: Megalobrama amblycephala (assembly GCF_018812025.1). Taxonomy (NCBI): domain Eukaryota; kingdom Metazoa; phylum Chordata; class Actinopteri; order Cypriniformes; family Xenocyprididae; genus Megalobrama; species Megalobrama amblycephala. The sequence continues at coordinate 29,930,334 of NC_063046.1, forward strand.
ACAATGCGCCTTCTCACCTTCAAATCACACTGAAGAACTGACGAGCTATATTGTTTGCAGCCTGACAAACACAATTCTGTCACAAACGCTGTGTAACCGAGCGATTTTCTGGCATTCGCTTAAACTTGAATGAATAGTAAAATAAGAAAATGGAGTCAACAGTCTGTTTATAGAAGGTAAATCTTTTTCTCTCTGAAGCTGACAAGCGCTCCCGGGGCACATTAACACATTATTTCTACGGCAAGCCCCGAAGGGACAAATAGGCTACACATCGCACACATTCCCAGGGTGAAGTAATTCCATGATTTGAATCCTGATACAATTGTCTCCATTTGCACGGCGCTTCTTTCTTCACATTGATTAGCTGCCAAAATGGGGTGTTGCAATAAATGACACTGAGTCTGAGAGTGTAAGAGGGAGTCGTTTCACTTGTTAACACTCTTCCGGTCTTAATCGGTGAGTGTGAGAAACCAGCAGCAAGACATCCCCTTTTTTGTTGGTCAGTGTGGGATATCACCCAAAAATGAAACTTCTGTCATCATTTACTTAAACTCATGACTTTCTTTCTTCTGTGGAACATAAAAGAAGGTATTTTGAAGGATGTTTTTGTGCATACATTGAAAGTGAATGGGTTTCAAAACAACATTTACTTTCATTGCATGTACATAAAAAAATATCAAAAAGACAGAAGAAAGAAATTCATACAGGTTTGGAATGACTTAAAGGTAAAATTATTTGGGTGACCTGTCCCTTTAAGAGTTCAGTACTGACGCTTCAGTCAGTAGTTCAGGTTGTCTGGGTTGTCTGTTCTGCTCATTATAAAGTACGAGGTGCTTATGTAGGTCACTGCACTCCAGACTCTTTCATCCTCACATTTAGGAAAGTATGTAGGGTACTGGGGGGAGTACAGGGAGTCATTTTTGGATTGGCCCTGTAGCTAGCGAGGACCGGTTTTGCCATGCCCTCAGTGCAGGGGGCTGCGCTAGCATATACATCCCCTCTCCAGAGATCCTGCGCATGTAACCGTATACACTTAAGCAAGATAACAGACACAGAAGATTAATCAGGAATTCAGTTGGAAGTCTTTTTCCATTAGCGCTATATGTTTGTGGTTGATTGTCTTGCTGGTGAAATATGGCACCTCTAGGTGCATGTGTCTTTGTGAAGGCTTAAGTTGTCTTAAAAATGGAGTGGTTCTGGTTGGCTGCGGTTCACAGTGCTGAAGCCTTCCATCTTTCATTCCTTGTTTTAATATGATTAGGACCGTGGTCTGTGAGTGTGAAAACCGAAGGTGACAGAGGAGTGAGACAGAGAGAGAGGCGACGGTCTTAATTAGGTTTTCCCGGGTTTGATGACGTTCCAAGGCTGTGGCCTAGTGAAGGCTTGGCGACTGATCTTGTCTGTGTGTTTTATGTGTGCGTGTGTGCATCTGGCCCGTGATCATGCAGAACTGTCATCAGCTGTGTAAATTGTCCATCAGCCCTTGTGGCGTGGCAAGCAAATAGTGTGTGAGTTGCGTGGGACTTTCCACAACACACACACTCCCTTACCCACATACATGCATTCACACACATGCCGTAATGACAAAATGAACAAGGCCACATTCATATGTGTAATCTAATTGAGACACATAACCCCATACTTAACTTGGTTGAGAAATCCCCTCTCTTTGCAGTTTTCCCTGTGTTTTTTTCTTTTTTTCATAGTGCTTATATATTAATGTGCCAGGCCAGACACTTGGGGGTGACCCTTACACACACTTACAGACACTTGACAATGTGTGTAAATGTGTTTCCAGGTTTAAGCTACACTGTGCTTCTGTTTGCTACACACAAATACTTATCTTCAAGAAGACATGATTATTTGTTAAAAACAGCCAGGAATCTCCAGTTATTTTTTGAGGATTAATTCATTCAGAGCTGCTATTTATTTATTTACATTTTTTGAGAATGTTTAGAGGAGCATTAAGTCTATAGTATTAAGCATATACATACTCAGCGCCCTCAAGATAATGATCCGACCCCTAGATAAATCAGATTGGTCCATTGTTTTTAACATACTGAAAGATTCATTTAGCCTACTTCCACTGATCACAGGACCAAGAAAAACAGCAGTGGCGTGCTTGATGTATGTGTTTATGTGTTTTGGCAAATCAGTAATGTTGCAATGGGTTCTGTGGGCATCCATTTGTAGTAAAGTGCTCAAACTTCTCTTCTTTCCTGTTTTGGCTTGCGTTAAAACAAAAAGATCTAGTTGGTTTTCCACAGAGTGTGAAACATGGTGTCTGGGAAAGAGTTTCTGGTTGCTGGCACAGATTGAGTGAAGCCCTTGTTTATGTTTCACAGGCCTTTTCATGATGCTGCTGAGGCAAAAGACCCACAGCAGAAATGTCATTGTTCCATCTGTTATAAACATTTATAAACACAAGCCAGTAACAAATATGGAGATGAATGTGTTCACACCAGGAGTTAGTCACAGGACACAAGTTCTCTCAGATGGTTTACATTCTTTGTTTAAAATGTCGCTCACAAAACTTCATCTGTAAAATTACAAGATAATTCTTTTAATCAAATCCTCTTTCTTTCTCTCTCACACTTTGCACGCAAACTCTGTCCCTTTTTTCTTAGTGAGTTTTCAATTGCGCTATAAATGGCACTTAGTCTCCATATATTAGTGAGTGACCTGAAGCACATGGTCGCCCTCACACATGCTGAGTGTGTACAGATCCCTCTTCAGCCTCTCATTACAGCACTGAAAAGAGATCAGCTTCTATTGATTACACTCTCCACAGCCAATTAGCCTCTGATGTTATCTGAGTGTACAAAAACATGTCATTTTAAAAGGACTGTTTCAGTGGTCAAGGTCACTGAAATACAGTGTGTCTGTGTGTCATGCAGTGACACACTCCACAATATGCTTGAAGGGTGGCTGGATCTAAAAAGTAACATGGACATGTACCACGGTAATTCCGTGTAGTATTATATATTTTATAACATTTTAATAAGTTTAAAATTTTTATGTAATATTTTATTTACAATAATGATTATTATTTAATTATTTAATTTATTAATATAATAATGATGATGATAAAAATAATCATTATTTTTAATGTAAGTTTTATAATTATTCACAACTTATTTAATAATAATTAATTCAAAATTCATTATTATTATATTTTTTATATTATTTATATTTTAAAATTCCTATGCCCCTAGTACTCACACTCTCAGGTCTTACTAATATCTATGTAAAATTAATCTCTTTGTATTTCTAAAACATTTGCTCGTTGTTTCTGTATGTGTTTCTAATACATTTTTTTTATTGCTTTTGTAATACATTGTTAAACATCGTTGGGTTTGTGAAATCCAATATTTAAATATTGTTAAATAATATTTCAAAAGGATTGTTATTATTGTAATGGCTGTGCGTTTCATATATAGTAAACTGTGGTGGTGGTTGGGATGAGAAAACAGAAGCAAAGAAGCAAAAAGTTTTAATATATGGTGGAGACTGGGACACTCTATAGACCTTTTTAAGAGTGACTGAGAGGGGCGGACAGACGCCACAGTGATTGTGCTAAACGCCACTTAGAGGTGAAGTTCAGGGATTAGTGAGTTTCTCACAGCCCTCAATGTCCTGCGTAACAACACGTATCCACGCTCTCAAACACAGCACATTCATTTGAAAGGGCCAAGTTGAGCTTTAGCTGAACTTGACCTTGAATGATAGAATGAGAGAAGGAAAAAGAGTGAAAGAGAAATAGTAGGAGAAATTCTGCTGACTGGTTCTCATTTCAACCAGCTGAGAAGAACTCATATTTATAATACAATCCCATCCATCATCCAGACAACACATAATTAGCGCATTCCCCTCACATGCTGTTGGCTAACCTCTCGAGCATTATGGTGAACGTGTGTGTTTGTGTGCGCGGCTTTGTGTCTCTAGTGGCCAGTGTATGGCTGGAGGCACTACAGCAAGACATTTAGTGTGGCTTTCTAGTGTGGATAAAGACAAAGCATCTCCTCATTGGCAGAAACAGCATGTGCACACATGCAGCTGCAGAGCTTCAGCGGATGCTGTAGGGTCAGTCTTCAGGCCAGAGAAATGAATTGTTAGTATCCAGACAGCTGGAGTGTTAAAATGAGACAGAGGTAGCAGGTGTGTTGAGACAATAGTCTTCTTCTAGAGTGATTGCTGGTTTGGAAGATGACAGAAATGTTGTAGACTGCTGCTTGTGTGTGTGTGTGTGTATGGGTAGGATGGTTTAATATGATAGATGAGACACTTTCAGTATCCAGGGTAACCACACCTGATTACATTGTCTGTTATGGGATCTCATCATATGCAAAATACGATAGGGTTATCGCAACGGGCTCACCTTTACAGGTACTCGCCATGCACCATCTGTGAGCCGTTGGCATTGCTCTCCCCTCTGCCTCCCTCAAGACACCTTCCTCCAGCTTGGCTGAGTTTAGGGCTTCTGCGGGTTATCAAATGGGCACACCTTCCTCGATGATTCATCGATTTAAGCCCACGATGTGGGGGAGGGTGGGGGGTTAGTATTTCAAATACTATCATTGCATTAGTTTGGCATTCTTTCTCATCTGAGAAGTGTCATATTATCATCTTACAGTATTTTAAACACACTAACACTCTTCCTTTCTGTCTCTGCAGGACCCACTGGATGAAGGTTATGCTGAGGGCAACAGCGATGAACATTATCGTTTAGAAGGTAAACTCTCTCAGTATATCCTTTTAACATCTGATTTTCTCTTCCGTATAAAGCAGTTTCATTATTTCGCCCCCTGGATTAAATACAATATCATCACTATGGTGGTGAGAAGAAAGGGTTTGGTTAAAATCACAGTATTGGCACAGAATGATTTATTTCTTGTGATGTTTATGATGATCAAAAGGCTACAACAAGGTCAGATTCCTGTGCAACATTTACAGCTTATGCGTGCTTGTAGGTGGTCTGCTCATATCTTTGTGGGTCAAAGGTCAGTCAAGATGTGATTGGCTAAGGTGTTTGTGGTGTAATTGTTGCCTCATAGTCAGGAGTTAAATTGTACTAGATATGTTACCTCTGGAATTCGATCTGACACCTTTTTTTATTGGATCTGTAAAAATGTAAAATAAAAATTGATGCAAATGTCACAACTTATTATGGCACATGCACAGACATAAGTAAGATATTACTGTAGGTGAGTTTGTATACCAGTGTGTTTAAATTCGTGGAGAAGAAAGTCTTCCTTGATAACAAAACAATTGAGTGTAGACAGTTTCTTTGATTTTAATTGGAGCAATGTAGTTTTGTTGTTTCCCCCCAAACCTTCTGGATTTGTCATCAGTACTTGGTCAGGACATCATAATTTGCAAATTAAGCTCATAGTAGCATGTAAAAAATGATCAACAAGAATCTGTAGGTATTTCATCTTCATTTGTTGTAATGAAAACATCTGATTGGGATCAAGGTTCTTATCTAGGGTTTAGGCAAAAGGCAAAAGACAAAAAAAAAAAAAAAAAAGATCACTCATTAAAATTTCACTGCACTTTAGCCTTTACCAAACATGCATGCTGAGGAAACACACTCGGCTTTAGCTATTAACCAGTCACCTCACAGTTTATTCTGAACTCCAGGTGAACCTTTAGATTCAAAGCCACGTTTGGGACGCTGCCAAGCTGTCCTCTGTGTTGTATAGTGCAGTTTTTAAGCTCCGTCACTGGAGCTCTGTAGCGGGTTTGGCTGTCTCATCACTCTGTGGGGCAGGACTTTGACTATTGCTGTGAGAGTTAGCACTTCCTTTGTGTGTGTGTGTGTGTATACGTGTGTGTGTGTGTGTGTGCGTGTGTGTGTGTATAGTTTCTTTGTGACCATTTGTTAGTCCTCTAGATAAACAGCTCCTGTATATTGTGAGCTAGCTGGCAAGCAAGCTTTGGCCCTGGAGCTCAGCATTGCCTTTGAGTTTCTGGCCCTGATCAAAAGCCCTGATCTGACGCTGTTTCCCTCCAAAAACCTGTAAAAGCTCCCTGGGTACGACTGCTCTCATCCTCTGGTGCTTTTCTTTTCTTTTTTCATCCTCCCTTGCCTCTCGCTGCAGAGGGACAAGACAGGTCCTCTTTGATCTGAGCGGATCAGCGGAGGAGAAGTGAATGAGAGAGAGAGAAGACAGAGAGAGATACTGTTGTGTCTGCCTATCCTTTTGGCTCGTACAACAAACACTGTTTCAGATTTGACTTTGCTTAATTAATTAGAGATTCTGTTTTACAGACGGACTGATCCTGGGCCAAAAGGTTTGAGAATGGAACTTCAAAGCACAGGGATTTGGGGCAGGGGGGAGGATTTAGCCTGCAGGACCCAGCCTGGTGCTGAGCTGTGTCCTCACTGAGCTGCATTAGATCTGCTCTCGTTTAAAACATCTCCATCTTATTACCCATAATACACAAAGAGACAAACTGCCTCTGAAATTTGGGTATTGAGTTCAGGATTAATGACAGGTATTTTCTACTTCAGAACGGGCCGCTGTTAGACGCTGTCTTTCTCATTTTAAATTGGCTTGTGTTTTCAGACATAGACACAAATAGGATATCGAGGATGTTTCTGTAATCTAGCCTTAGGTTGTGATGGCAGAAGTTAGTCCTATTTACGCATTTATACTTACAGCTTTAGCCAGGCATATAGCTGATTTCCCATAGTCTGCTCTTAAAGGGATAGTTCACCCAAAAATGAAGATTCTTGTGTCTTGTTGTTATAAGCCTGTATGTTTTTGTTTTGTTTGTTCCTGTGGAACACAAAAGGAGGCATTTAGTTAAAAAAAAAAAAAAAAAAAGCACTATAAAGCTCATATGACTAAATTCCAAATTTCACAATAGCTACAGACCAAAATTTAAATGGTTATTGACTGAAAATCTTGCTTTCAGCTAAAGAACCCAAATCTCAGTTGTACTTAAACATGGCATGTCAGAGTTGGTTAAGTTACATGCAAGAAACCAGTGCCGTTTAACATCATTGACGTCAAAACTACCACATTGTGTCTTGATTTAAACTGCTTACATTTATTGCTGCTGCTGTCATTATTCCTCTGAATTCTTAATCATCTTAACTAAACATCTTAGAGAGTTTTTTTCCTCACCATTGTTGCCATTGGCTCGCTTAGTGGTAAGGCACTCTTCTTTGTAAAGATGCTTTCAAGCGATCCATTGTGAAAGTGCTGCTTTTGCACAAAAATGGTACTGAATTGAGACTTGGACATGAGCTATGTGTGTCCTTCGGTGTCTTCCCAGTATCTAACAAAGTGTGTAGAGGAACATGTACTTCTGAGTTTAACATTGAGGATATGATAGGAATATTTGTATGAAGTTTGATTTATTTTATGTCCCATACTATAAAACTGTGTGAGTGTCTTCAGTGTTTGTGACTGGACTGTAGTAGTAGAGATGACATGGACGGATTCAAAAATAGCTGGGTGCCTCTGGCATTCTCCCTTAACTCTTTCCCTTCTCTGTCTATTTTAGTTCATACATGCACAATAACTTTTTTAAAGGTGCAAAGTACTTTCTTCATGAAAAAAAATACACATTAAGAAATTAACAATTGTGAACAATGTTTAAAATTATGCACAGTCACATGAGATAAAGACATATTGTATTTTATATATATATATATATATATATATATATATATATATATATGAATCACCTTACTTGAGTTCTTTAAACACTTAATGAAGATTTCCTCAACATTATATGAATGTGTGTCCCTCTGCAGTGGCTCTGCCCCCTGAGAAGATTGACAGCAGTGTGGAAGAGAGAATGCAGGACACTGAAGGCTCTGCCACCGTTGGCCCACACAAACAATTACAGTTTGAGGTCAGTATACAGTATGCAGTATAAATGCTGTCCTTTTGCACTTTCTGTTCATTAAAAAAAATCCAAAAAATATATCACGGTGTCCACAAAAATTTATGATAAGAAGAAATGTTTCTTGAGCACCAAATCAGCATATTAGAATGATTTCTGTAGGATCATGTGACACTGAAGACTGGAGTAATAATGCTGAAATAAATGACATGTATTAAAATAGTTATTTTAATTAAATAATATTTCACAATATTACTGATTTTATTGTATTTTTGATCAAATAAATGATGCCTTGATGAGCATAAGAGACTTTCAAAAAAACAAAACATCTGTTCTGACCTCAGAGGTATGAACGGTATTTTTAATGTGTGTGTTACTAAAACAATGATTATCACTGTTGTTTGTTATTCAGGAGTTGGAGTGTGCTGTATCAGTTGAAGAAGATAACAGGCAGGAGTGGACTTTCACCCTCTACGACTTCGATAACAATGGCAAGGTCACGAGAGAGGTAAGACGTCTGCGACCTCTGTGCAGTAAGGACAATGACTGATGTCTTTTGTCATGGGAAAGCCCAGCAACACTAACAGGACACAACAAATGGGTGTTGCTTACTGTCTTTTTTCTTCCACCGTGTCACTGTCTCTGTCTTGTCTCTGCATCTCTCAATTTTCACTTTCTTTTACTATCATTTTCTCACCGTTTCTCTCAGCCTCATAGTTTCTCTGGATTTACATTTCATTTTCACATGCTAAATAGCCTCAGATGTATAGCATGTTTCATGTTTGCGTGTACACGTGCTCTCCACTGCCGTCAGCGTCTGTCTTCCCTCCCTGAGGTTATGGAGACTCTGATTAACACATTATTATGGACATGTCTGTGTATGAATTATGAATAACACATGTATCTTATATATAATGCACAGGCTTGAATAGTATATAAAAGGCTAATCGCTCGTCTCGTGTCAGTGAAGATCTCTTAATTTAATGTGTTTTTTTTCTTTACGTTCAGGACATCACCAGTCTACTGCACACTATATATGAGGTGGTGGACGCATCAGTAAATCACTCCCCCAGCAGCAGTAAGACCCTCAGAGTGAAACTCTCCGTCGCCCCAGACTCCAGCCAGAAATGGAGGAACTGCACCCAGACCAACACAGGTACACAGAGAGAGTGTGTTTTTGCAGAGCGATATATGGGAGACCCAAAAATGATAATGTCATCATTTACTCCCCCTTATGTTTTTCCAAACATGTATGACATGGAGCACAAAAGAAGAGGTTTAGCAGAATGTTGACGTTGTCAGTAGGATTGTATTCTGAGTCTTCTGAAGCTGTGCAAGAGGTTAATGTAAGGAACAGACTGGAATGTAAAGGTGCAGTGTATAATTTCTGTGCCAATATACTTTTATGTTTTAATATATATATATATATATATATATATAAATAATTTTTTTTTTTTTTTTTTTTTTTGAGCTTGACACTATTTTTTATTGGACCAGTGCAGCCTAGATATGTTGTTAAATACCAAATTCTGTGTTCCATTTAAAAAGAAAAAAAAATTGACATGAGGGTGAGTAGATGATGACTGATTTTTTGGGGCGAGCAATCCTAAATTCTTGTTATGCTGTCTCCTACACTATTGCCCTCCTCCTTTTCCCTGTCTTCCATGTCATTGTATCTCTTGTAAGATGAGTTCATAGTCAAAGGCAGAAGACGAGAGAGAGAAACAACACAAACCTCTGCAGCCCTGAGCTTTTGGATTCCTTTTGGAAAGTGCTATCTTATCCCTCTCTGAAAGTCTTCTTTCAGACAGTCTTTTGCTGTTTGAAAAATAAATATATCCACATTTAGCCACTTTCTAACTGTGTTACTTGGTAAAAAACAATGTGATGGAGAACAAAGTACTCTGAAGAAACAGAAGTGTTTCTGTTTGTTTAGTGCTGTCATTTGGGCTATTTATACCCGTCACGTATTTGAAAGAGAAGAGTCTTTGAACAGCAGCTGTCTTCATGCAAATTCACAAGTGTGTGTTTTTTAGATTTATATGAGGCCTGAGGTTCAAAATAGAATAAATGAAGCATTGTTGTTTTTTCTTCTTTTATGAACCTTCAAAGTAAATGGAAAACAGGGAACAAAGGTTTCTTTCTTATTTTGGTTGGTCTTTAAAGCTGCTGCAGTATATGTGCGCGTGTGTGATTCTGTGCAACTCAACGCCGTTCACTTTGATAAAGCCTCCCCCCTCTTTTCTCTCTCTCTCTGTTTGTCTCAATCAGACACTCCCCATCCCAAACACAAGGGAGAAAAGTGCATTGAGGACTCCAAGACTTCAGAGAAAAAGTCAAGAGCTTTTCTTAGGTAATTATGAAAAAAAGTTACATAAAACCACAGTATATAAACTTCAGAAGAACATGTCAGAGTTGAAACTTTAAAAAAATTGACAAATGGACAATGATTGGTTCAATCCCGCTTTGTGTACACAATCTCAGTGCAACATACTTGCAGTTATGACAACACAATGTTGTTCTATTAGGCGTTACCATGCTGACCACCACAACCAGCAGGGTTGCCAACGGCACTGTGTGGATGAGAACTTAGAGAGAAGAAACCATTACCTTGACCTGGCCGGCATTGAAAACTACACATCCCGCTTTGGAACAGGTAAGATCTTAATCACAAAGAGGAAATGGAGATCTTCCTCATTTAGGCCCAAAATAGGCCTTTAGAATTTGTAGTGTAGTGTAGTGTATATAGTATACTTTCAGATAATATAACGTTAAAAGGCCCAACCTCATGTCGTTCCAAACCTTCGGAACACAAATGAAGATATTTTTGATGACATTCAAGAGCTCTCTGACTCCTCCTTAGACAGCAATTTAACCACCACTTTCAAGGTACAGAAAGGTACTAAAGACTTCATTAAAATAGTCCACATGAAAAAGTCCACATTTTTTAACAATGTATTTAGTACCTTTCGGGACCTTGAAAGTGGTGGTTAAATTGCTGTCTATGGAGGAGTCAGAGAGTTCTCGAATGTCATCAAAAATATCTTCATTTGTGTTCCAAAGATGAATAAAGGTCTTATGGGTGTGGAACAACATAAGGGTGAGTAATTAATGACAGAAATTTCATATTTGGGTGAACTAACCATTTAAGTGTAATTAAAGAGTACACTTTCATGACTGTTTTTAATACACATAAGTATATTTTTTAAAAATACACTTTTTATTATTATTAATTTAAACGGTTCACTTTAGTACATTTTAAAAGTACATTTTAAAAGTTTCCAAAGTACATTTTAAAATTTAAATCTTTGTTTTAATAATCTGTACACTTGCGATGGCATCTACCAAAACATATAGGATACTACAAGGCAAGATATCATAAAATGACATTACACTTAAAGGGATAGTTCACCCAAAAATGAAAATTTGATGTTTATCTGCTTACCCCCAGCGCATCCGAGATGTAGGTGTCTTTGTTTCTTCAGTAGAACACAAATTATGATTTTTAACTCCAACTGCTGCCGACTGTCAGTGGTATAATGCAAGTCAGCGGGAACTTGGACTATAAGAGTAAATAAAACATGACAGACAAATCCAAAATAAACCCTGCGGCTTGTGACGACACATTGATGTCTTAAGACACGAAACGATCAGTTTGTGCGAGAAACCGAACAGTATTTATATCATTTTTTACCTCTAATACACCACTATGTCCAACTGCGTTCATCACTCGATTCGTGAGGTCTGATCGCGCTCTGACAACAGCAGTGATGTCTCGCGCATATACTTCAATGAGTGCTAGACATCACTTCAGTTGTAACACTGTAATCGTTTTGTTTTGTTTTGTTTTGTTTTTTGTGTGTGTGTGTGTGTGTGTTTGTGTGTGTGTGTGTGTGTGTGTGTGTGTGTGTGTGTGGTTAATACCTACCATTTTTATAATCATAAAAAAAATTATTTTGTGCTTTCTTTAGCAGCTCCTGCCACAGAACCAGCAAAACCCAACAACGCCACACGTATGTCCAATCAGACACGATCGCGTTCTCAAGAACCCGAGAACGGCCACGTTTACCCTGCTCACCATCGGCGCTCACAGACCATCTCCACGGATCCTCCTGCTGTCCTCAGCCGGCACACACACGCACTCCGTTCCCCCAAAACGCACCGCACGCCGCCCACTCAGGCCTCAGTCGGTCGGGTGATGAGGAGAGGAGCGCCGCCTCCCCCAGCGGTCCCCAACCAGACCCCTCCACACCAAAGCTCAGGCCCGTACCGACGGCACAAGCAGAGGCCTAAAGAAGGGCTGCACTATCGGGCTCTGGGGCCAACCGTGACGTCCGGCCCAGTAGTGGAGAAAGAGCACATGAGGGATCTGCCCAGTCTGGTGCTGTATGAAGGAGGACTAGCTCAGGTGGTCCAGCGGCACGAGCATCATCATCATCATGAACATCATCATCACTATCATCACTTTTATCAGTCCTGAAGAGTGAAACCAGATCTAAATAAGAAGAAACACAAGGAACATGTAACAAATGAATGATCTTAAACCTTCTTGCATGGTCACGTTGAGGCTGAGAAGGACACAAAGCATCATGTTCATGCCAAAGTGGCAGACGGCGTGTGCGCATTTGTATATATAAATGTGTGTATGAGGTTGTGTGGGTCGGTTTGAATGTGTGTTGATGTAGTCAGTCCTGTCTTTGTCAACAGGAGCTTTGAACAGGTTTACGTACTACGTAAGGGCTCTATATCTCCCTTTTCTTTCTTTCTCTCTCTCTCTCCATCTTCTCTATCTCTCACACGTTTTCTCTCTCTCTCCATATCTCCCTTTCTCAATGCTTGTCTGTTTGGTTGAAAAGGTGGTTAGCCCTGATAAATGAAGAATTGTGAGTTGTCAAACCACTTTTGAAGGAATACAATTCCTTGGTTTTGTAATTTACATTTGTGTGTGTGTGTGTGTGTGTGTGTGGATCTGCTCTTTGTGTGCCTAAGGTGTCTTTTCCTTACACTTATCCTGTTTAGTTTGTTTGTTTGTTTGTTTGTTCACTGAAGACCACTTGAAAAGCACTTCTTGTGCCATTGCATTCAAGACACTTTATCTATGAAGAGCTTCTCTCCGAAACAACAGATCTGAATCAAAATGCAATACAGGACACGTGTACAGACGGAGCCTGTAAAGATGCTCAAACCGCCAGAGAGGACTTTGTTGAAGGACAGTATGAGAACTACACTCTACCAATCTACATGAAGAAAACATAGCATCATAATCAGCTGCTACCTCTAGTATTATTATGATTATCGGTATTATTGATATAATTTTTTTATTATTCAGATTTTATTTTTTATTTGTCTGTATGTTCTAATATGCCACCAATCTGCAGTTATGTTGAGATGTGTTGGGTTTAAATCCATTGTAAGCTTTATTACTGAAACTTACTGAAACATTTATATTCATTATTTTTATTTTATTTTTTTATTTGTTTGTGTTTTCCTGTCCCCGTAACTTTAAGCTAATTGCATTGTTAGACCACTAGGTATCAGAGTTTATAGTGTTATTATGTGTATCATACAATATGAGATCTTAAAATAATCTTCTGATGATTGTAGAATACTGTTCTGAAGTTTGTTAAAAAATAATTTATTTGAAAAACATATTCCTGTCATGTTTATGGCAAGTCAAATCAAAAGATTGGAAAACATTGAATAGAGTTTATATTGTATGACCCAGTATTTCATCTTCTGCTTGCTTAGTTAACTTTTTTTCCTTATTATCAGTTCAGTAATGAGATCATTCAAGTTGTCATATTTTGACCTTCTAAAGTGTAAAGGAATCTGTGCTGCCAAGGAAAAATAGTATTTTTAATTTCTCAGGTTAATTTGTTCACGTTTGAGTCATTGATTTGACAAGACGATATAATCTGTTTTGAAGGGAGCAGTAAACCACTGGACTGTAAGCGTATTTTGGTAGAGAATCACCATTGGGAGAGTTTAGTTTCTTTCAGAATCCAATCCAGACTGAATTAAGATCTTGTAGACAGCATGGTAGTGCCTTTAGCTCAGAAGTGCTCACTTATTGGCAGAAGTGAGATGGGTAAAGCGAGAAAAAAGTCTGGTTGATTTGGAGTTCATTGGTTCCCCGCAGCAGTTTTAAACAGTGTTTAAATAGTACATTATGAATCTATTTTAGGTTCGATGTATCCCAAGTCACCTAGAGGGTGTGTGTGTGTGTGAGTGAGTGAGTGTGTGTGGCAGCTGTCTCATTCCTCAGGGGCAGGATGACAGTATCGCCGCCTAGGAGTCTCCAGTCCTCCCATAACTCACCAATACCCCACTGACAGAGAGTTAATGAGTGCATGTGCATCTGAAACCAGCACGACGGAAGATTATGAAACAGAAAAGCCTGCGTTTACACTCACGCATGTGTGTGTTGAAACTCACAGCAGGTGTTTTAATAATCCAAGTGTGTGCGATATAATTGATCTCCTCTCTCTTTTTATTTTTTTATACACAGAAACATTTTAAAAGCTAAAAAAACAACAAGTTTGGCACTTTTTGGCCTCAACATGGACAGCAGTCAAACGACGTGTCCATTATGTTTGGTTAGAACCTGTTCAACTTCATAATATGTTTAGAGTAAGATCAGTTGACTCTTCTGCTCAGTAGGATGGTGGAAATGTGAGAGCATCACACAACACGAGACTCTGGAAAACTCACCTGCAGCTTCAGGGTGGTCTCATCACAGCTTGTAACCTCCACTCAGCCTCGCTGTTGCAGGGGAATGAATGTGTGGAGTTTAGTTCTCCCTCTCATTTTTTTTTTCATTCTCTCTTTACAGTGAGATAGTATGAGCTGTTGCCATTTTAAATGATTCTGACCATTACTTAAACATGTATTGCTGCTAAAAATCTACCCATGGCTTCATGAGAAAATGAAAAGTTTAAACACGCCACATGTGTGAAACATGTGAGTGGGCAGTAGGTTCATTTATAACAATATTTCAATAATGTCCTGAAGTGTTCTCGTTTCTCTTCTAACACTGATATTTGTTTAGATGTCTGATGATCAGTTGTGGCCTGATGGATGTAAATACGACATGAGTGGGCTGCTGTGGTGATACCAGTATTTTAGATTAATTCTGCGCTATTTATCTGGATGATCGGCTATTTTCTATAGTGCCATTTGTAGCTATAACATTTCTTGATTTCTTTTGTGCTTTTGTTTCGTGTGATTGAGTGTGTAGGACGACACACACTCTTTCAGATTCAAAGAAAGTGATTCATGGAGGTGCTTGTATATAAATAACACAATGTGGTAGCATTTTATGCCACAACTGAACACTAGTACAGATAATTTGTGACTATTCTAATATTTTTTTTTTTTTTTTTAGTTTATATAGATGGATGGAAATAATTGCTTTATTTATTTAATAGCAGAACTGTGCCAAGAGAAAATCTTTCATTAAAAGCTGAACTGTTGCTTACTGACTGGGTGGCTCTGATTTCTTTGGCCGTTGTTTTTGAGAATGTTTCTAATGATTTCTTTGCATGCATGTACACTACATCATGGCTGCATGCAAAGATCTCTTTCTAGTGCAAATACTTTAGCATGCTATCTGTTATCTATGTTGTTTGCATGTCTTGCTTTAAGCTGCAGTCTTACCCATGGCCAAAGAAAGTACTTAAGTGAAGTCCTATAAGTTTTAAGTTACAACTAGCTAATAACATATCACCATCTCCACATACTCCACCTATTAAAAGTTTAAATTTGTGAAATATTATTACAATTTAATATAACTGTTTTCTCTTTTAAAGGGTTAGTTCACCCAAAAATGAAAATTCTGTCATTTATTACTTACCCTCTTGCCGTTCCACACCCGTAAGACCTTTGTTACTCTTCGGAACACAAATTAAGATATTTTTGTTGAAATCCGATGGCTCCGTGAGGTCTGCATTCACAGCAATGACATTTCCTCTCTCAAGATCCATTAATGTACATATTTAAATCAGTTCATGTGACTACAGTGGCTCAATATTAATATTATAAAGTGACGAGAATATTTTTGGCGCACCAAAAAAACAAAATAACGACTTATTTAGTGATGGACGATTTCAAAACATTTCTTCAGGAAGCTTCGGAGCGTTATGATTCTTCTGTGTCGAATCATGATTCAGATCGCGTGTCAAACCGCCAAACTGCTGAAATCACGTGACTTTGGCGCTCCGAACTGCTGATTTGACACAAAAGATTCATAACGCTCCAAAGCTGTTTTGAAATCGGCCATCACTATATAAGTCGTTATTTTGTTTTTTTGGCGCACCAAAAATATTCTCAGCGCTTTATAATATTAATATTGAGCCACTGTACTCACATGAACTGATTTAAATATGTTTTTAGTTCATTAATGGATCTTGAGAGAGGAAATGTCATTGCTGTGAATGCAGGCCTCACAGAGCCATCGGATTTCAACAAAAATATCTTAATTTGCGTTCCGAGGATTAACGAAGGTCTTACGGGTGTGGAACGGCATGAGGGTGAGTAATAAATGACAGAATTTTCATTTTTGGGTGAACTAACCCTTTAATATATATATATTTTTAAAAAATGTTGGCTAATTTATTCGTGTGATTCACATGATCCTTCAGAAATCATTCTAATATGATGATTTGGTGCTCAAGAAACATTTCTCATTATCAATATTAAAACAAATATTTTTGTAGAATCATGATACTTTTTTTGAGAATTATTTATTGAATATAAAATTCAAAAGAACTGCATTTTTTGTAACATTAAAGATGTCTCATCCTTGTTACATAAAAGTATTAATTTCTTTCAAATATAAAATCTTACTGACCTCAAACTTTGCAGAGGTAGATTATGTAATTTAATTTGTGATAAATAACTACAAGTTTCCTTTCTCCAAGAACTTTTCCCCCCTTAACTCACCAAATATTTTCACAAGTACATGAAAGTGACACCAGGTTCATATTGGGTGCTGGATTTGTGTGGTGAGGATGGTGTGAAAGAGCCATATCTCTGTGTCACAAAAACAAACAGACAGCGAGCGAGAAAGCAAGCGAATGATGCTATTAAGTGAGTGAGGAGGCTGCTTCCATATGTGTGGAGTGTGCTTTGTCTCCTGTAGATAGACACAGTGCTTTGAAGTGTGGATTGGCCCAGTGGGGTGCTAGCTTCTGTTGAGAGGAGATGCTAAACACAGAGGATGTGAGGGACACGCGACTACGCGCTACACTATTACCCATACAGGAGCAAAGAGGCGAAAACGCAAATCCAATGATAATGTACATCTGTTCCAGAGTATTTAGAGGCTTTGAACGTTTTTTTCTGCAGGATAAGTGGAGCCTTTTTTCTTACAGTATCTCACAACTTCAAAGCAGATTCAGTGGATAATGCAAATGATTGGAATATAGCGCTTTCTGCAGGCTTGAGAGCATGAAAAGAAAAGAGAGAAGAGAAAAAAAAAGTGAATTAAAGCTAATTGGTATGGTAGGCTTTTATGTATTAGAAGAAGGGCGAATATAAAGCACTTTATTAACTATCAAGTTCATTGAATTAGGCGAGAAGCTGACAGAGTGCTAAAGTTCAATTTCCCTCTATCTGTCATTGAGGTTTGTTTGTAGCACTCAAGGTCTTGGTGCCCTGTTGACATTTGCTTCATATCGACTTCTGTTAAGGGTATGATGAGATAACGGTAATTGAGATTAAGAGCGTCCTGTTGTAATCAAGGGCGTGAGTGTGACGGCTGAGAAGGAGATGGTAAATGGATGTGTGAATGTCACAGGCTACATGAGTGCATGCAATGTAAATATAGCTATGTCTGGTTTACAAAATATTAAATATTAATTAAATATGAATATAAATAAATTCTGAAAATGAAATAGCTGAGGATCAGTGTTACTGATTTTATGATGTTACTGTTATAACTGTGGGATCCCTTTTAAATAATGACTTTTCTTCGTGCCTTGCAGTGATAATTTTTAACTGAAACTAAAACTTAAAAATTGCTGCTGAAATAAAAAATGAAATCAGAGCTCAAATAAAAAATGTAAATAGTAGATGAAAACCATACTTGAGCAAAAAAAAAAAAAAAAAAAAAAAAAAAAAAATTATGCCTTGGCAGATGACTAGGCTAAAACTAAAACTGAAAAATAAATAAATAAATAAAGCTAAAAAGAAGTAAATAAAAAACATGACAAAAGCACATAAATTACTAAAACTTAAACTAAAAGTAAAATGTAAAAATAAAAGGTAATTAAAAATGTAATACTAATATAATAGTATATAAATATTAGTAAAATAACACTGTGTTGGCTCATCTATCTGTTGTGGTGCTGTGGAAACACCTGAAGAAGGTCATTTGCTGTTTGCACTTTAGATAAAGCATAAGTTCATTTAAAAAAATTATACATGTTTTATGCTGATTGCTAATTCTCCAGAGAAATGCGTTCATAATAACCTCCACTAATGTTTTTGAAATGATTGCTCCATCATAACTATCTCCACATCAGCCCAGGGTGTTGTGTGATTGGAATGTGAGGATGTGGAAACATTACTCTTAAAAATGAAGGTTCTTTATTTGCATTGATGGTTCCATGAAGAGCCTTTAACATCCATGGAACCTTTCCATTGCGCAAAAGGTTCTTTACAGTGGAAAAAGGTTCTTTGGATTTTAAAACAACAAAAAAATCTTTTAGAACCTTTATTTTTAAGAGTGATGAGACATTTTATAGTCAAGAACCCAAGTGTTAATGAACTGTAGTGAATTATTCAGAAGGAGAGAGAGAAAAGAAAGAGAAAATGCCTGATGGCTATTGTTTTTTAACCAAGACCCCTGTAATTTTAGCATTTTAGATTGTAAATTAACACTGATAAACAAAATGTGACGTGTTTGAAATTGCATCATCATGAAGTGATTAGTTTCTTTGCTGAGACCACGGCTCACGTCTCCCAATTAGCAGTAAATCCCACTGTCACTGATAGTAGACATGAGTGCTCCAATAAATCTGGACTAATGTACAAATCTCAACCCTCAGCTCAGTTAATTGGATTCAATTTAACCCCCTGTTTATGATGTTTCACCTGCTCTCTTGTTTCTCCTGCTCATCTCAAGCTACTCACTTTCTCAAAGTCTGCGGGGACCTTTTATATGTCACCTGCATATCCTCTTGAGTGTTTCCTCCTGTGATCCCTCTAGAGCCACATGCTTCACTTGTGACTTCAGTGTTCCCTCTTGAGTCACCTGCTCTTCTGGAGTCTCTTCATGGTGAATCAGTGTGAGATATGTTAAGATTATGCTGAACTCCTTGAGGTCTCAGCAAGAAAGCATTGACTTACACCTCTTCAGTTTTATGACTGATCCATCAACTGCACCTCAACTGGTAGTCCCAGATGCGTATTCTTACATGATGTTATGTGAATGTTTTGTAAACTGTTTGTCATCCCAGACAACTGTACAATTCAATAAAAGGTTACACTTTATTTTGATGGTCCATTTTAGACATTCTACTAACTATATGTAACTTTGCAAATACATGTCAATGAACTCTCATTAGACTATTAGTAGACTATAGTTGACTGTTTAGGGTTCAGTGTAAGTAGAATAAGTTGACATGTAGTTGCAAAGTTACTTATAGTCAGTAGAATGTCTGCTGGGGGAGCATCATTAAGCAGACAGTCTACTAATATTCTAATGAAAGTTAGCTGACATGTAGTTGCAAAGTTACTTAGTAGAATGTCTAAAGGGGGCCATCAAAATAAAGTGTTACCCAATACAATTTGTTTTACCCTAAAAAATGAACAGAAATCAACATTTTTACTTCCAAAAGTGTTTCAGTACAATAAACATATTTTTGTCTCACACTGTTAGCCCGGATAAGTTGAATTTACTTAAAAAATTTGAGGAAACTGGTTGCCCGAAAAAAATTAAGTAATGTTACCTTAATAATTCGAGTTCATTTAACTTAAAATGCTTATTAATTACTTTGTAGTTATTACACCTAGTATATTTAAGTTCAATGTACTAAGCAAGTTAACTTGCCACCAATCAAAATTCATCCATGCCTCCCATCATGCATTGCTGCATGAATAAATTATGAGCTGAATTGTCTTAGTAATTTCCTTTATTCTCACTATTTAAATTTTGCTGTTTTTCTGTGACTTTTTAGTAGCTTGTTTTCTAATGTTCAGAGTTGATCTGTTTATCAGAATATGTTGCTTGTCACCGTTGTTGAGATTCATACACTAATTCTTGATGTCTGTGTGTGCCTAAAATATATATATATTTTTAATTGTATTGTAAAAGTTGATCTTCCGCTGAAGAATCACAGTGCTGCTGTAATCAATAATGTAAATCTAACTCAGAGATTGGGCTTTAAATAAGTTCAGTGATTCAGATCAAAAAAGTCAAGGGTCAACACCACCTGATCATATTTTAACTTTGCTTGTCTGGTTGGTTTTAATGCAGTTAAAACTGCCCAAACAAAATCTAATATTAAAAAGTCAAGGGTCAAGAGTTCATCTAAAACAAACCCTGACCTCGATGATGGTAACTTAAAAATTTTGATTTTTCTCCTTTGGTGAAAAACTATAAAAAGGTAAATGTTTGAAAAAAATGTCTGTAGAACAGCCAAAACAAATGTTCCAATTGCTCATCAACAGCTCCTTGAATTCACACACACCACGACAAAATGGCGTCATTACCTGCCGCAAGCCAGTGTGTAGGAGGTGTGGTCAGGAGAAAAATGTCATAATTTAAGTGCATTTAACTTACATTTATTAACACATTCAAATACACCCCCAAATTTGTAGAATATACTTATATTTTATAAGTAATGCAACCAAACTTAAATATTTTAAGTATATTGTAATTATATTTTTAAGTAAATATAAAATCCGTGCTAAGAGTGCACAGGTTGTTTTAAATATAGAAAAATGTAAAAATAATAAAATAGAGAAGATGAAAATGAAAAAATCTAAAAAGAAAGATAAAAGAAATAAAATAAGGCTGGGCATTTTGAATACTTACCATAAATAACCTTGATTATTTTAATTAAATCTGATGCAGTAGATTTCCTCTTTGGGGGTATTAACATGCTAATGACATGCTCATGCAGCACTGGGTAGAAGAGACTTTTATTTAACATCTTTCAAAAAATGTATGTTCTTATTTGGGGGTCAAAAGCTTTTCAGAAACCACACATGACTAATTTATCCACCTTGTTTATCATTTTAGAGCAGACGAGGCCATTTTTAACTTGAATGTGCAAGGCTTCCGTTGTCAACTAGCCTACGTCTAATTATTTTAGCTGTACAAAAACAGTCTGTTATGATGTTGCAAACTGTGTTTTTTATATTATTTTAATTTAAGGTGTTGTAATTAAATAATTAAGGTAGATATGATACACAAGGCGTTGATTTCTGTCATGAAAATAGCGAAATTCCCACTTTTTTCTTTTTACTGGCACAAGAACAGTCAGGATGTGTGCATGGCATTTACACAGTGTGAGTCTAATTGAATTACATTCCAATTACTCTCGTTATCTGCATCTGACGTTACATATAGCTCTTGATATGTTAATTCCATGCATACATGCTGATCACATTTTTTCAAAGGTGCAAACGGGCCGTTGTTATCAGAGTTAGCCCTGGTTATCTTCCTTAAACTCAGATGAAGTCTATCAGAGGCCAACAAAATGAGAAAAAGAGAGGGATAGTTAGTGTGTATGGGAGAGAGAGGCACCAAAAGTTCCATTGGTTTTGAGTAGATCATTGGGGCTCTTTATTTTTGCAACATCAAAGGGCTTGTGTCTGCTTTGATGTGGCAGCATGCTGTTTAAGGTACAGAGTGAATGGAAAGATGTCAAGCTGCAAGGTGCCTCTGTAGTTTGCGAGGAGGGCTCTGCAGAGCAGCAGATGAAAGGACCAAACAGGGTTTGATAATGAATGTCCAACAAGTAGCCCATCTCAGGCAGTGCTCACGCAGCGGGAGCCAGAGCTAACCTTCAACGACGCACACAACGCCCCACACTCCTCCTCTAACTACTATCGCTCACTCCCTCGCTCTCTTTTTAGCTGTCCGCTGAAAACTCCAGAGAAGTGAGCTTTAATCTTCTTGTCAATTAAAACTCAATACAAAAGCAACCGCACAAACACAGATAAAGGCGCGTGCCTGCGACTGCGGTCGCAGATGCTCAGGAACACGCGCTGGCACTTCCATTCTCGCTCTCTCTCTCTTTGAAAGACATTTGATCTCTTTCTTTTTGACAGAGCATGTCTCTCTAAGCTCAGCACTAATTGGCTTCCAATTTCACCAAGACTCGACTCAATTAGGACATCGCTTACCAGCTTGCCTCCCCGGTCTTTTTGAAGTCATTGTCCACCATTGTGCTGACAGAGTTTTACATCAGACTTTCAAACGGTGTCAACTCACCTGTTTCTTTGATGTGCTATTTCAAAAAAGAGTGCGAAATGACAATGTCCTGCAATGCATGTGTGATGAAGTGTTGTTAGGCTGAATGCAACTGAAGGCTGATCAAACGGAAGAACAAACTTGTTAGAGTGAGACAATGTATTTTAATTGATTATTTTTTATAAAACCAGACATTATATAGGCTAAATTGTGTTGCTGATGGTGTGCCAGACAGAAATATGAATTTATGGCTGTTGTTGTAATTTTCATGTGATGAAAGAGATGTGAAGCAGACCACTTCTTTAATAATGTAGCCTAAATATTTCAAGCAAAAAAACATGGTCCAATATTTTGAGTGCAAACGAGGATCCAGCTTTAAAGATATAGTGTTCATAGAGAAAGTATGTGGGCCCTTTCAGAGTTGTGAAATGTGGATATTGATTTCATATTCTATGCAAGTGGTGTTCACTGCAGAGCCAATTGAGGTCCAGATCCCCCTCTCTGGAGGCAATCGGTGGAGCTTGACCTAGTCCAGCACCACCTCTGTGGACCTAATGGGTGGAGTTATGTTTAGCAATAGGGTTATGGGTAGGGTTAGGGTTTACACCCATTACATCCAGCAGGGGGGAGCTGGATGTCAAGCTCCACCCATTGGCTCTTTAACGAGTTTGTTTGCCCATATAATCTTTAAGGTATCAGGTTAGCTTATTTGGCTTACTGTCCACTGATGAAGGGCTTGATGAAGCAGCTTCAACTCAAACTCTGATATACCCCCACAGTGAATAAATATAGGATATGATTACACAGGGAAAGGTATCTGAGACGAAGGTGGAGAGATGCTGGAACAGCTGAGACTGAAGAGAGGTAAACAGCTCCTTATACTCTGGCTGTTGATTGGAAGATTAGATGGGCTCGCTCCTCTCTAAATTACGTTTATAAATTTCACGTAGTGAGCAGCCTCTCATTCTCTGGAATTTTACCCAAAATTCCCTGGTGTGCTGCCACACCACTCTGTGACAAGTGCACATGCCTGCCTGTGGTCAAAGATTCTTAATGAAATTCAAACTAGAATACAGAACCTTCGAGATGCTGGCAATTAAATCCTTCGTACTTGGATTACCAAACCTGTCAGAGACATTACTTGTGTCAGTGTGTCCTGGCTGTACTATTTTTCAGTGGTGCTCCCCACGTGAATTCACTGTCTGTATAGAATATGATGCAATAAAAATATTGTGTACCGTGAAATAATGGCAACATCTTATTATTGAATTATCCTTGCAGGGTGCATGCATAAACAAACATACAATGTGGCAATGTAGTCCAGTTTATGATCTGGTTCTTTTAATGAATCAAAAACATGGAGCACGACCAGTGTACTCTGATTCCTGAATGAATGACTCCTTATGAATTGATACTTTTTAGTGAATAAAAAACACTGAGCTTGACCATTGTATTCTGAATCCCAAATGAAGGAAAATCCCTAGTAGCTATGTATATTCTGTATGAAACACTGATGTGTGCTTCTACACTTGAATACATCCACTCATACATGCATTACCCACAAATGTACAGTGCTCAGCGTAAATGAGTACGCCCCCTTTGAAAAGTATAACATTTTAAACAATATCTCAATGAACACAAAAACAATTTCCAAAATGTTGACAAGACTAAGTTTTATATAACATCTGTTTAACTTATAACATAAGGTTAATAATATAACTTAAGAGAACAACATTTTCAGTTTTACTCAAATTAGTGATGCAAAAATGAGTACACCCCACTGAAAGTCTCTGGAGCAAATCTAAATTTTAGACTACAAATGTCTAATTTAACAAGAATTCAACCACATGTGAGTCTAATTATTCATTACACAGGTGTCTAGCAGACAGTTAACTATAAAAGGGTGTTAAAACCCCTTCCGATTTCATGCTGTCAGCATTGGCACCACATGGAAGAGAAATGTCACAATACCTGAGAAAGAAAATAATTCCTTTACACCAGAAAGGTTAAGGCTACAAGAAGTTCAGCAAAGCTTTAAGGCCCCGATATCCTTCAATCGAAATCGAAGAACGAACTGATGTGACATCATTTCGGAAAAAATCAGGCAAAAACGAAGTTTGTTTTATGTTCTTTTTTGGAAGTTCGAATTGGCTTGCCAAAGCGAACTTTCAGGAAAGTTCGCTCCAGCTGCAAAACACCTTCGTAATACCATTGGTGACGATAGCGTAATAGGAGGTGTTCGCGTTCCATACTGAGGCTTCGCCTTCACTCACGTGGAACTTCTCTGACTCATTTCGCGTGTTGAAGTTCATTGAGGTAAGATCTCCGCGGGTGAAAACATGAACACATCGGATAGCCGCTTTATAGGACAACATGAAGTTGTGCTTCTGATGAAATGAGGCACTGACACTGTTTTTCATGTTTGATACTGTAAAGCTGCTTGATTTTAAGCAATCTATTGAATAAAGTGCTGGGTCATTCTACAGAAACGTCCACTTTTCTGTCCCTAGACTTTACAGAAATATTACACTTAAAAAACACTTTAGGATTACAATTTTTTTTATATTTTAATATGAAACAATATGTTATTTGAACAATGAAACCTTGTTGAGCCATCAATGTGGCAATATTTGTTTTTTAATTAATTATAAAAATTCCAAGCGCCACAGAAGTGCTCGTCCCCACAGTCATGTACAGAGGGAACGTGCTTTATTTTGAGCTCACAAACAGGTTTTTCTACCATTTCAAATACAATAATGTATGCATAACTATCAAATGTATAATGTAAATGACATAAAAAAAACAAATGCTAAATAAATATTATAAAATTTTTAATGAATGTAGTTGTCCCCTGGTGTTGTGTCACTGGTGTTACCTTTAACAAAAATCTCTTATTTTGAAAGAAAAAATCACACTGATGGCATCACTTGACTTCCTTCTTCCTATTTCCTGAAGATCAATGAAGAAAGGCTAATGAAAAGTCCACTGTCTCTTTTCAGTTATCAGAAATTTTAATTATAAAATCATATTTTCATATGAAGCTTTTAGTTGAAGTCACTGGTGTGACCTACTTTATCGCTAGGGAATTTTAAAAAACTAGAATACAAATGGATTAAATTACTTGATTTAGTGAATATATCATAATTTACAACATGTGGATTGATTCCTTGCAGCAGCCATTTTGTAAAATGCATTTTTCATGAAAAATGTCACTGGTGTTACTGTCACTGGTGTTACCTTTTTATGAAAATATCACTGGTGGTACCGTCACTGGTGTTACCGTTTATAGATAAACTTTATTTAAAGCTATTCATTTAGTTATTTTGCATAAAAAAGCACTAAGATTACATGATTCTAACTTTTCTTTCTCATTGTTAATCCTCCTTTGGTCAGATATGGCTAAATTAAGGGGATTTGGCTAAATTCAGTGCAGCGACTTTACAGACAGTTTTAAAATGTTGTTTATAATCTTTTTCTGACTGCTTTCACTAAGTGTCAATGATAGTCTTTTATTGTACACCAAATGTAAAATTTAGTCCAAACTACTTAATTATAGTTGAAAAATTAAGGATCTTTGGTCCTATGTATACGTCACTGGTGATTCATTGTGTCACTGGTGTTACTGTTTTTTGTCTGTCACATTAAATAAAATGTCATATGTGACATGATAATAATTTTACATTCATTGAATTCTGCTACACTCAAGAATTAAGATGTAAAGGATTGTATCATTACTTGTTTATATAGGTTTTTCAAATATTTTTATTGTTATAGCAAATACATGGTTGCGCAATTGAATTAACATCATTCAATCACACTTTTAACTAACCTGATTAAAATATATAACACATAATCTCCTTATTTCTTGCATTATCATTATTATTCTGTAACTCTGACTGCATGTGCTGAAAAAAATGAGAAATAATATTTCATAAAAATGTTTAAAAATGCCAGAGAAGTAAGGTAACACCAGTGACAAAAAGAGGGGACATGCAGTCTTTAAATAAATGTACAAAAAAAATAAAAAATCATTAAGCTGTCATTTATGTGTATTCATAAAGTCCAAGTGTAATATAATAATGTGTTCTAAGTTTAAATGTTAAAAAAAGAAATGCATTTTAAGACATTTTGTCATACCAAAAGTGGACGTTTCTGTAGAATGACCGTGCTGCTTTGCAGAGCTCGTGCTAATACCCATGTTGTAATCATCAAACGCTTTTTATGCTTTCTATGAAAAATGCTTGCTGTTTTCTCATTTTTGTTGTGTTTATTTTGTTACTGAGAAGAAAGTGCACGGCACATATTTACATATTCATCTAAAAGCCGCTCTCAGCAGTGTGGGCGGTGGCAGATGTTCATTTACAGTATATCGCTGGTCACTTATTTTGAACTTCGTTTTACCCCTAAACTAAGAACGAAAAAGAACTTCATTTGAAGTATATCATGGTACAAAAATTTTAAAAAGATGGAACTGCAACCATTTCACAGAGACGTCCAGACTGTCAGTGGAAGTTAACACCTCGACAGGAGCATCTTCTGATGAGAAGGGTTTAAGGAAATCAGTATGCAAGTTTACTGCAGTTATCTAAAGAAGTAGAAAGCCAAACTGGGGTGACTATTTCCCGTGACACAATACGGCATACACTGCAGAGGAATGGCATACATGGGTGCCGTCCACGACAGAAGCCTCTCCTAAAGCCCAGGCACAAAAAAGCCCACCTAGAGTTTGCCAGGGCCCATGCTGACAAAGATGAAGACTACTGGGACTCTATACTCTGGAGTGATGAGACCAAGATAAATGTTTTTGGAACTGATGGCTTCAAAACTATATGGTGTTGGAAAGGTGAGGAATACAAAGAAAAATGCATGGTGCCTACAGTGAAACATGGTGGTGGCCGTGTCCTTATGTGGGGCTGCATGAGTGCTGATGGTGTCGGGGAGCTGCATTTCATTGATGGCATCATGAATTCACAGATGTACTGCTCTATGCTGAAAGAGAAGATGCTACACTGTAAAAAATGTAAAAATGGTTTACAGAAAGTTTCCGTACTATATACGGTGAATAACTGTAATAGATCTAATGGTACATTTAATGTAATTTTACGGTAAAATACCGTTAAATTCACAGTTTTTGGAAGTGAAAAATAACAATTCATTGTAAAATTTACAGTGAAAAACCGTATATTGACATTCCCACAATTCCCTGCGTGATACTTCACATTTGATATATTTTCGTTGAAATAACTCTGTTTCTTCTTAGTTTTTCTCATTTTTTTCTAATCAGTTATGTACATTAGGGTTTTATGTTACATCTAATGTTGTTAAATTAATGTTTATTGCATTTTTAAAATTTCATGCATGTTACCATGATGGTGTTTAGTGTGTGTGTGAATGACACTGTGTGCACCTTCTATATATTAGTATTGTGCTTCTCAGCTTGTGGAAAAGCTGCTTGTGATGAACTTTGATTCATCATGTGACTCTCATCACCACTGTGTTTGGTGACTGTCAGTGTATTATAAAGATACAAAACAGATATTAGTACTTCATTAGGTTGGTAAATTAACATTATATCAGTTAATGAAATACGTTATTTTACCGTAAATTTAACAGATTTAAAATGTAAAATTCACATGTAACTCCGTAAGTATGTTTACGGTTTGATGTCATTTTTACAGTATTGTTCTGGTAACCACAGCTGCCGGTATTTTTCCGTAGAAACAACGGGATTTTTTTTACAGTGTACCATCACTCTGTGCTCTTGGTCGTCATGCACTTTTCCAACATGACAATGATCCTAAACACACATCTAAGGCCACTGTTGGATTTCTGAAGAAGAACAGGGTGAAAGTGATTCACTGGCTTTTGATCTGAACCCAATCGAACACGTATGGGGAATTCTGAAGAGACAAGTTGAGCATCACTCTATCCAGCATCCAGTCTCTAAAAGAGGTTATTCTTGAAGAATGGAAAAAGATAGATGTTGAAAAATGTTGCCAACTTGTTCATTCCATGCCTAGAAGTCTTGGTGCTGTCATTAAAAACCATGGAGGCCAGACAAAGTACTAGATGTAGTAGTTTTTGTTGTGGGATTTACTCATTTTTGCATCACCCTAATTTGAGTAAAACTGAAAAATGTGTAATCCAAGTTATATCATTAACCTTATTTTCATGTTATAAGTTAAACAGATGTTATATAAAACTTAGTCATGTCAACATTTTGGAAATTTTGTGTTCATTGAGATATTGTTTATAATGTTACTTTTCAAAGGGGGTGTACACATTTACCCTGAGCACTGTATATCACAAGGTCACCCCATCATGCTGAAAAGACCTGACCAAAATCCTGCATCTTTTCTTGTCTTCCAATATTTACAATTAGGGAGAAAGCCACAGTCTTACAAAATCTGAAATGACAAGAACATTTATGCTAAGGGAGTTCAATTCATAGTACTTCTCTGATTAGGATATTAGCATTTCTGTCAGAACTCTCCTCTCTGTTCCCCAACAGTCTTTGTGGAAAAGCAACATGACAACCCACACCTCACTGTTTGTCATCATTACATCTGTCATTGTTAGACTCATCTGAGCTTTATATTCTACACTGATAAGAAAGATGACAAACTAATCATCACACATGGGGAAATATGAAACTAAGCAATCATGACAAAACAGCAGGCAATAAAGGAACAAAACAACTCTCTTTCGCATGTTTTTATTATAGATCAAAGACAAAGGCATATTGGAGATGTCACATATCTCTCTCAGACACACTTTAGGTATAAAGAACTTTTTTGCATTGCTTTCAATTGTTTAGATATTAAGCCAATAAGCCTGATTTGACCAGGGTGTCTAACTCCGTTTTCATGGCTAAAAACCTAAATATATTTCCTAGCTCTAAAGATTTTCGAATTCCTTTTTTTCCCCCAATGAGAGCTTTCACAGTGCAACTTCTAAAAATCTGAGATAAAAAAAGGAGAGAATTGAAGGTAATCTGTTTACAGCTTCTGCCTGCACACTGCTGCTCTGTTCCTCTGCTGAGTCACTGGCTAATTGTGTTGACACTGTCAGCACATGTCAGCTGGCCACTGCATGACTGATCTTCTGTGTCCAGTGCAATGCCAGAAATGCACCAGCATGATAGACAAGTTCATTGAGAGATACTAAGGAGAGTAAGTCAGTCAGTTAATTTGGTTGTCTCTCCTTAATGGAAGAAAATGCCCATTACTGTGGTTCAGAATTGTTTATTATGCTCTCTCAAATTCTTCCAACCAGGGTCGTGCATCATTCAGAATTGAACTGAGAATGCCTTTTAAATCCCAGTTCAGTTCTTGAATTTGAATTCAATTCAAATTGAGGTAAGAAACAGAATGCAAAATTGCAGTTCAAATTTGAATGTATGGAGGTAGAATTCAAATTAATTGAAATTCAAAGAAATTCATGTAACTTTAACAAGAAAAACTAAGTTTTTAAATAGGCTTTGTCTTTTACATTGTGGATGACAGAGAGGGATGGAGACATCACGCTGATCAGCATGGTCTCATCAAAGCCAGACAGCCCACACAAAGGATCAACACCAAACCCTCTTCTTCCACTGCCCAGTTGACTCCTGGGTCTCATCATCAGAATATAACATAGACTATTGCTTTACTTGAATGATTAAAACTCCAAATGACACGGTAAGATTGCAGACTAAATAAATAAAGGCAATAACTGATCATTAGGCTATTTATACTGTGTCTACACAGAACAGAATAATTCCCTCTGGTTTAAACCCAGAAGCCGTTAAAGTGTTAGTTCACCCAAAAAAAATGAAAATTCTGTTATTAATTACTCACCCTCACGTCGTTCCAAACCCATAAGACTTTAGTTCACCTTCGGAACACAAACAAAGATTGTTTTGAAGAAATCTGAGAGCTTTCGGTCCCTCCATAGACAGCTACGCAACTGAAACTTTGATGCTTCAAAAAGTTCATAAAGTGATCGTAAATTATAATCCATATGAGGATTAGTCAAAATTTTCTGAAGAGACACGATCGCATTATATGATGAACATATTGAATTTATGCTTGTATTCACATGTAAACATTCATCAACACATCAGTTGTGGTAAACGGAAGCTCAAGCATGTTTGCTTGGCATGTGAGAACCAATGAGGTTCATACCTGTGTGTTTCAGCTTCCGCAAGAGGTTTGTTCTTGTGTGTCAAGCAGGTTCGGATGAGCTTCTGTTTATGTTCGCTGATTAATGTTTATATGTGAATAAAACAAAAGCCTAAATTAAATCTGTTTATCATAAAAGCAATTGAGTCTCTTCAGAAAATTTGGATTAAACCACTCAATTCATGTGGATTAGTTTTACGATCTCTTTATGATCTTTTTGAAACGTCAAAGTGTCAGTTGCGTAGCTGTCTTGAGGGACAGAAATCTATCCGATTTCATCAAAAATATTTTAATTTGTGTTCCGAAGATGAATTTAAGTCTTACGGGTGTGGAACGACATGAGAGTGAGTTTCTTGAACATAGTCTATTGATAAATTATAGAAAATGTGCACAGATAGTAGCATTTATAAAAACAAGAAAAACAACTAAGCTGAACACTACGCCTTTAATCTATGAACTTTAAATATTTATAATTTAAAGCCTACTGTAAAAAAAAGAAGTTTGCTTGCTGAGATAAACTAAAAGGCTACATCTTACATGATGCTAGGGTTCCCTCTTGAGTTTGAAATGTGGTTCTGCATGCTTTTATACCACTGTAAAAAAAAAAAAAAAGTAACAAAAATGTTTCTTGTTCAGAGCCGCAAGACGCTATATATATATATATATATATATATATATATATATATATATATATATATATATATATATATATATAGTAGCCTATTTAAAAATATTAAAACTGAAACAGTTACTTATGTGAATATTAGGCTATATCAAAATCTTTGACAATGACTTACTGACGTGTAAAGAAATGTTCTTACCTGCAACAAGACACTTTGTGTGTCAACGTCTTAACGTTATAACTTCCTGAAAATTCAGTGGACAGCAGCGCCTCCCCTTTCACTTTCAGTTCGGACGATCATTTCAAAGTGAGTGACCAAACAGACAGACTATAACGACAGATAAGCATGTGTTCGTGGTGTTTTCATATTTCAGAGTAGGCTATATAGACTGCCAATGATCCCAGAATCACAGGCTACGGAATATTTAGCAGACCGACGTTTGTAAGCGTGTTTTGTTTGGGATATTAATTTCGAAAGTTTCAAAAGAGACGCATTTGTTCTTAACTGATACGCGTACACGTATGATTACGAATGAAAGATTTACTTCACCTTGTAGTCGGGGAGCAATGACGTTCAGGAACTATTCTGGACCTTGTCTGGTAAGTTTTTATTATTATTTTGTTTTATTTGATTTATTTATTTTATTTATTACACGTATGGCCTATTCTCTTTTGTTAAAAATGAGGAAATGAGTGCCCAGAATTACTCTAGCTTTTATAGGAACTTTTGCCAATATTTTACATCTCTTTGAAATCTAATAAATGCCACAATATGAAGGGTTCTTTAGTGAGAAGTTGTGATGTTGGTCTTCTCTGTCTCATCCCTTCAGTTGGGTTCTGATTGTGACTGTTGACTTTGAGACAAGACTGAATTCCACTATGAGCGCTCACCAGTTGATCATAACACAGCGAGCAGAGCTTCTGACAGTCCTATGTGGTGGAGGCAGTGCCGAACCTCTGGAATGTGTTCTGGACCTGCTCCTGGCATGGGAGGTTCTTGTTTGGGAGGATTACCTAAACGTACGAGTGGCGGAGAAACCTCTATGTTCTAACATCAGGCAACTTTTAGATGTGGTGCATGATAAAGGAGAAGATGCATGCAGCCATTTTTTGGCTGCGATTAACCAGGTCTTACCAGAGGAGCAGAAGGCTGGGTTGTGTTTTGGGAATGGATGTGCTGCGGTGGGCAAGAACAGACCAGACACTGCAACTTTAATGTTACTGGTTGACAGGCCAGTGTTAGTGACAAAGCTCAGAGATAATATTGACGGAGCATTGAATGTTTTACTGACAACTGGCTGCTTCACCATCCAAGATTGTGATGGGGTACAACTACCTGTATACACACCCTCACAACAGGTAACTTGTTTGAATAGTACTTTGATCCATAAATTAGTTTACTTCTTTGTATTATGAAATCCTTAAATTTACTTTGCCCCATGACTAAATTCCTTGTCACTGACTTTTGAATTGCCAAACAATTTTCAGATTTGAACTATTTTCCTATAGTAAATGATAAGTGCATATTAGTTTGCCATATGACATATTTATTTCTAACAAGCCTGTTCACAGTAAAGATCCTTTACTTGCTTAAAGATTGTACATTTAGTGATCTTGTTGGATTGTTGCAGGTTCGGAGGCTGTTAGACCAAGTGAAGTTTAAAGGGGAAACTGCTGCAAAGACCTTACTACAGTATCTAGAACAAGCAGAGCCAACCAAACCAAAAAATGAAGATAAAGAAAATCATCTTTCTGCCGGTATAGGACATTTCTTAGTTGTCGTTTTTCATGACTTTGTCTTTGATATTACTGTCTGTTAACTGCAATGAGATGGGCATAATAATTATTTAAATAAACGTTGACTATTAAATATATAAATGTAAATGTGAAATGTAAAATAAATGTAAATAAATGTAGAAATATATATAAAAAAAACGAATGAAATAAAGAATATTGAATACAAGTTTAAGATAATAAAATCATTTTCACATTTATATTTTACAAAAAAATCTTTACATTGTTTCTCTAGATTGTCTGCTGTACCAGAAGAAGCTGCGAAGCTCTGTTGCTGCCCAGTCCCTCTTCCTTAGCACCTACGGTGGGGCAGGACATTTCTCCTTGGATGATATTTACACTGATGGGCTTCTTGAAGTGGTAGATGATTCTGGTGAAACTAGTACATTAGGGCTGGAGGATGTGGTGGGTCCCATAGGGACTCTTAATGAAGATGCTGACACCATTCTTTTGTCTGGGGAGGCAGGAAGTGGCAAAAGCACACTGCTTCAGCGAATGCACCTGCTCTGGGCAAGAGAAGCTTTGCTCACAAACACTTTCCTGCTGTTCCCCTTCAGTTGCCGCAAACTGAATGCAGAGCACAGAGAGCTGTCTCTGAAAGAGCTCCTCTTCCTGCACTGCTGCTGGCCTGATCGAAGTCAGGATGAGGTTTTCCAGTTCATCC
This sequence comes from Megalobrama amblycephala, assembly GCF_018812025.1. Lineage (NCBI taxonomy): Eukaryota > Metazoa > Chordata > Actinopteri > Cypriniformes > Xenocyprididae > Megalobrama > Megalobrama amblycephala. Next base: position 29,963,858 of record NC_063046.1, read on the forward strand.
TAGACCACCCTCATATGGTCCTCTTTACTTTTGATGGGCTTGATGAGTTCAAACAGGGTTTCAGGGATGAAGAACGTCACTGCTGCCCCACAAAGCCAGTGCCTATACCTGTATTGCTTTTCAATCTCTTGCAGGGTACGCTAATGAAGGGCGTTTTGAAGGTGGTCACCAGCAGGCCACAGGCTGTGGGCCCATCGCTGAAGCGCTATCTCCGCAAAGAAGTGCACCTGAAGGGTTTTTCTCCTAGTGGCATCAACTCCTTTGTAAAGAAACATCACAGCGACCCTGCTATGGCTAGACGTGTCATAGATTCCCTCCAGGTTAACACGGTGTTGCTAGGTCTTTGCCACATCCCAGTCTTCTGCTGGATTGTAACCAAGTGCCACCAGGAGCTTCTGGGTGGTCAAGATGGTATTCCTCAGACCATTACCGATGTCTACCTACTGGTCCTACAGCATTTCTTCCAGCGAAAGTCATCTCTGTCCCAAGGAGCCCTGGGAAAGGCCTGGTTGGAGGAACATTTGGACACAGTGTTAAAACTTGGACAGTTGGCATTGGAAGGCCTGGAAGCCTCTTGTTATGTGTTCTCTGGATATGAGCTACAAAGAAATGGGCTCACAGAACAGGATGTCAGCATGGGTTTCCTCATTTTCTGCAATGACCTATCTGTGACAGATTGTAAACACTATGAGTTTCTGCATATCACCTTACAATGCTTCTTCGCTGCTCTGTATGTTGTTCTGAATCGTAACAACAATCGTTCTGCTATCTCCAGACTCTTTCAGCCTCAGCACAGGCAGTTGTCGGGCCTGTCTCAAAGATGTCTTGGACACTGTATTGATCCTTCGGTTGAGGAGGCGGAATCTCATGTGGCAGAGACACCAAACCTCCAGATTACAGCTCAGTTTGTGTCAGGACTTTTATCTCAGCGGCACCATAGTCTCCTCCTGGACTGCTGTCCCACTGCTGTGCGTGAACGCAAATTCAAGCAGGTTGTGAAGTCATTGTCTAAAGGCATGCAGAGACATTTCAAGTCCATTCCTCGTCCTGTAGAGGGTGAAAAGAAAAGCATGCATGCTATGCCAAGTTTTGTTTGGCTAATCAAGTGCATATATGAAATGCAAGACAAAAGTATTGCTCAAGATGCTGTGGCTAAGTTGGACGTTGAACACCTGAAGCTCACCTACTGTAACATTGGACCGGTGGAGTGTACCGCACTGGCGTATGTGCTAAAGCATCTGCGGAATCCTGTTGGGCTTCAGTTAGACAACAATTCAGTGGGAGATGTGGGCGTGGAGCAGCTTCTACCGTGCCTACATATTTGTCACTCCCTTTAGTAAGATGAGAGATTAACTGATTGTGGTTGTGTTTGAATTGTTGTTTAGGCTTTCTTTTGTCTTAGGGATAGTTCACCTAAAAATGAAAATTCTTATCATCTCTCTGTTTGATGATTTGATTTTCTGAAACTTCTGAATTTCACAGTTTAAGGAACAATAACATATCAGATGAAGGAATCCGGAAAGTTCTGGAAAAGGGAGCGAAATGTGAAAGCTTCCAAAAAATAGCGTGAGAATATCAAACACCTTAACCTTTTTTTTTTTTTTTTATGAATAATGATCATTTGAATTGCATTGTTATACTTATACAACCAAGTTTTATTACTACCTCATCATTTCCCCAGGCTTTTTAACAACAAGCTCACAGATGCTTGCACCCAGCACTTTGCTTGTTTGCTAAAAACAAAGCAGAACTTCCTGTCTTTGAGGTCAGTGCTTACTTCATCTAAGGTTATTATGTTCTAGTTCTGGCCTATAGGATTTTGATCATTCTAATCATACCAAATTGATTTTAGGCTTGGAAATAATAACATCACATCACAGGGAGCGGAGCAGCTTGCAGAAGGCCTAAGCTACAACCAGTCCTTGCAGTTTCTGGGGTGAGGTCAATAATGAGAATACTGTGCTCCAGTGTTTCAATACTGTACCTATATTAAATTATATTTCCATTCTGACTTCTTATTTTCAGATTATGGGGTAATAAAATTGGGGACAGGGGAGCTGAGGCATTGGCAAATGCGCTGAAGAATACCACTACGTTAATATGGTTAAGGTAATCCTGTATAGTCCTATATTAATTCTGCATTCTATGACAATGAAAAAAAGAAAAGAAAAAAAAAACCCAGCAGCTAGCTCATGCTAAACAGTGGAATAGGAAAGGTTGCCCTGTCTATGTTTGGAGAGCACTGTGCTACTCTATGCAGCATGTGTTACATTTTGTGGGTTATAACAATGTTTGCGTTGGTTTGTTTCAGTCTGGTAGATAATGGTGTGGGCAATGCAGGTGCATGCGCTCTGGCTAAACTGATCAGTCAGAGCAAAACTCTAGACGAACTGTGGTGAGTGATTTAATCCATTTTGTTTGAAATGGTTTTTTTAAAGTCAGAATTACATGTTTCTCTCTGTCTTTCTCACTCAGGCTAAACAAAAACTGTATCAGCAGGGACGGAGTTGAGTGTCTGATAGAGGCACTGAAAATGAACACTAGTGTTAAGGAAATCTGGTAAGGTAATTTTCCAGTATTTTAGCTGACTGTGTGCTAGTATTACTCGATAAATCCACAATAGCATACATGCTGTCAAGAATCAGGACAAATATGGGGCATGTTGTCACACGTTTTGCATAGTTGGAAAACAATAAGATTTTTTTAAATGTTTGTATGATTTTTGCTGTGTAGAGATTTTTTTTTATAGTTGTTCACCTGTTTGTTTTGCTCAAAGGCCTATAACAGAGTATTTATTGGGAGGTTCCATGGTGACCACTTATCCTATTTAATGTGACAGGATTCCCCCATTATGTAATGATTAGCAGTTATGATGCAACTACTTTGGGACTTGATTAATCTTAGTGCAAACAGAATTTCAATTGTACTACGCTTTATTACATTAATACCAATGCCTGGTGAATGGTTTGTGCTGAGAATAATATTAACATCCTTAATACAAAGGTTTTTCGCTTTGTACTCTTAAAGGCTGAGAGGAAATAATCTGAGCCCAGAGGAAGAAGAGGAGCTGAGCAAGCAAGAAAGCAGATTGACCTTCTGAGGGCAAAATGCCTCTGCAATGCCTGCCACCAAACTCCCAAATCCAATGCCCATGTTTTTTTTCTTTTTTGTTTTAAACAACAAAACAAAACAAAACAAATGCACACAAGCAGGAAGCCATAGCTAGTCAAAGTGCATGTCTTGTAAATGGCTGATCTGGAATAGAGGTAGTTCAGAAGCTAAATATCTAGTGTCTAACCAAAACACGGGTGTCCAATTCTGCTCCTGGAGGGCCACTCTCCTGCAGAGTTTAGCTCCAACCCCAGTTAAACACACCTGAACCAGTTAATCAAGACTATACTAGAAACTTCCAGTCAGGTGTGTTGAGGCAAGTTGGAGCTAAACTTTGCAGGACAGTGGCCCTCCAGGGCCGAGTTTGGACACCCCTAACCCAGAACGTCAGATGGGGCTGGAGAATGACTGGGATCCTCTGTTACCATTGTGACTTGAATGTGCCTCAGGTTGCTTCATCAAGACTGTCATAAATGTACTGTAAAAGTGTCTTTGTAGAAGAAAACCTCAGAACATTAATAAGTAAGATGCAAACTTTCTACCCAGTACACAAACTTCTAAAGTGGGCCTAGTGACACACACCAAAAGGAACATAAACATTTGTCTGACTCTATCCATTGCACTGTCTTAGTTTTCATTTATTGTACACAGTATTTTATTTTATATGAGAGTTTACATTTTGTATTGTATATTCATAGTCTATTTGTCTGTTACTTGCAACACAGATTGTCAGGGTTTGTTATGATGTTTGTAAATCCCTTTAATTACATCTTCTATGACTTATGTTAAGCTGCATGGAAACCATAGATTTATTTGTTTATTCTTTCTCACACAAAACTCCTGAACTCATGAAACAGATGTTTACTGATAAAAGTTTACAAGAGCTTCATCTAGGATCTATGTAAAACATGCTGTAAAAATACAAATTTAAGAAAATAAAACTGAATTTTATAAGATTTTCAGTAGGCTAAGCATTATATTTGTATAATAAACTGCAGTGCTCAACCTGTCACTCAGCCAGTTCCTTAAAAACTCCTCAGCCAAACTAGTGGAAAACCCCAAAAGGCGGGTCTAAGTAAAGGACAACCGAAACGACCAATCAGATTGTACCTGTCACTCACTAGCCAATAAGAGAACAAGTTTCTCTCCAGTAAAGTAGCACGTTTGGTTTAACCGTCACATACACAATCACACTGTAAATAATACTCACACTGATTTCAAATGAAACAACGGCCTCGGCTATACCAATATTACCGGATTTTTTTCGAGTTTCCCTCATCGTCTCGCCCGAGATTATTACCAGCGGGTTTAACGTTCACGGAGGAGGCGACTGTCCCTCCATTAACTGGTAGTAATGCGGAGTGGAGTCAGCGCTGGCTTCAGCTGAGCCCATCCGACAATGTCAAATAAACACCATCATCATTACTAAAAGCGCCACGAGAGTTTCACTGGAATAATCTCAAATGCCACTGAAGACAGACGGGTGAATACCGGGATATTTAAACGTCAGGTAAGAGGAGTCTGATCCGCTCATGCTGATGTCACCTGTTTACCTCTACAGACTGACTCTGACACATGACCAGCTTTAGATCCGTACGTGTAACCAGATCCGCTGAATATACATGACAACACAGCGTTATCCAGCAATGACATTATCTCCAACCCGAGCTAGGAATAACCGTTGACAGAGAAGCTGATAGTTTGCGTTCTGTACTTGATTATTTTCATTTAGTGTAAGGCCTGTCCATCTCTGCTGCATCGTTTTCTCCCAGCATTCACAGTCGGTGACTGTCTATAGAGTGTGTATAACGCTGATGTGATATTTACATTGGGTGTATTACATCATGAATACAGTCATTGCACTTACAGAAACCTGTTCATATTGCTAATACATTGGCATTACAGGTGGGTTTTCTAGGCTCTGCATGTTTCCTATGTTGACATAGCATCAACTTCTTCACAGATCACTGTCTGTTGAATATCAATGGCTGTGGAGGGAGGGGTAAGACAGACAGCATCAAAGCTTGAGAGTCCCTCACAGTGATCATCAGTATTGTTTAGAGCTGTGCTTCACAACTTTTTTTTTCTCAGAAGGGGCCCTGTTTTACATGTCATGTCAAACAACAGCAAGTGCCACTGAGATGAATGGGAATGCTAACAGAATGCGTTGGCCAGGTATTATAGCCCTCCTTGATCCATTCATCTGGAATTAAGTAGGCTTTGCGACCCCTAAGATTTAGTACTCTTTGACGTGTTTGCCCAGAGCACTAATAATTACCAGAATGGAGATCTGAATATGGATAGGCTGTAGATGTTAATCAAAACCACGCTGACATTTTTAGGATGGACCAAATTACTGCCGAACCACCTATATTGCTGGATCTTTCTTCACTGCCACATCTTACATTTCAGACAGAAGTAGATGACACGTGCAATATCAGTAAAAGTTTGTTCGCTAGAGCATTATCTGTCTTGTCTTTTATTCTTGATATTAGTCATTATGCAGTAGTGGTACTATGTGTGCACCATTACTGTGCATACAGGAAGCTCAGAGTGAGATTTAATTTGCTGTGTGAATTCCCCTGCTGCTGGGGGAAAAACCAGTCACACAGTCTCTGTTGATACAAGTGTGTTCGGGTTGGTTATTCTAATATCGTGGTCATTGATGAGGTATGCCAGAGAGCCAAGTCAGTGGTTGTCATGTGATGTTGCTTAAAGGAAAATTTCACCCATAAATGAAGATTCTGTCATCATTTACTCACCATACCATTCCAAAACCGTATGCCTTTTTTTCTGTAGAACACAAAAGGGGATATCTGAAAAATGTTGAAAAACATTGTATGAACAAAAGACAGCACCTTTTTAAAATACGTTCTTTTGTGTTCAACAGAAGTATGAGGGTGAGTAAATGATGACAGAATTTTCATTTTTTGATGAACTATACCTTTAAGGACCCATATTTCAAACTGAACAGCTAGTGGTAGCCAAATAGAAGTAAGCAAAATGGTTGTTAAACAAAAACTAAATAAATTGTACTGCACACATAGGACCAAAAAAGTTATTATCATATAATTTTGTTGATAATCAATAATTGTGTTAATGCACAAACAACAGAAGAAGTATGATTTATAGTTTTTATTTTATATACAAATTGATTTTGATGGGCTCTTGACAGCCAATAATTACTCAAGTGAAACTGTCCAACATTGTGGTCACCACAAACTCATGTTTGCTCTTTTTCTAAGTGAATCCATATTTAATGTAGTCTGGGTCATATTTTGTTTTACCCTAAGTTGTTTTGGTCATGGAATGAGGTTATGAGGTTATGACATGAGGGCATGTCAACTGGTCTATATGGCAAGCTTCTTACAAATGACAGATACATTTACACCAAAATACCATAAAAACAAAAGTGTTTGTTTGGACACACTGCCTTTTTTGTCAGGAACAAAAATATGGGAAGATTTTTTCTCCTTCCTTTCTAAAAGGTAATAGACATATTACTTGCTACTATGACTATCCTACAGTAACTATGCACAAGTTGCAGAGATGCATTTTCTTATTTGCATTTAGTGTCATTTTTCCCTGCTCTCCTCAACCCTGTCAGAACAGACGTGTGACCTATTTTTGTGCTGCAACCCACCAGTTGAGATCCACTAATTTAAAATATGATTTAAAAGATGTTGTGCCATTTTTCAGCACAATTTCTTCCTAAAAAGTTAACTAGACTAAACCCGTGGAGGCCTAGATCAGGGGTTCTGAATGTTTTTTGGGCCAACACCCCCTATCCATTATCTAGGTTCCTTACTGCCCCCCATCAAATAAAATGTAGTCTAATTGTCTTCCCTAAATATTAATGTTGTTGATTATTTTGCATTTTTTAATTAGGCCTATTATTATATTTAAACTACCATTCAAATGTTTGGGGTCAGCACAATTCTATTTTAAAAGAAACTTTCATTCAACAAGGATCTACTAAATTGGTTCAATAATGACTGCAATAACTGTAATAAATAGATTTTCAAAGTTTTATGCATAATTTTGTTGGTAATTTTCATTGCTGTAGCCTTTGGCGATGTTGAGAAGTCTTTGAATGTTGTTTAAATAGCAAATGCATTTGCGCCCATTTGTGCGCTCATGAGCGTGCTTCTCTGAAAATGTGGTGTCTTCAGGCGCGTTACTATTTTGAGGCAACTGAAATAGACAGCGCCACTGAAGCCTGGTCTAAAGTCAATGGCGCAATATTTGTTTTGTTATTTAAAGAGCACGTTAGTAATGCGCCAATATGCGGGTGCACAACACGTGTACACTCTGCTTATTACGCACACAGGGACACGCACCAGGACACAAACATGCTAAATATTAAAAAATAAAAGGATTACAATGTAAAAGATTATTATTGTGTGCATAAAGACAAAATGATTTGGTGAAATCCGGCTTTTCCTGTAGATGATCTGCTCGCGCGCTTTAACCTCACGCACAAGCAGATCCGTTTCCTCGTTGCAGAAGCATTCAGTTTTTCCGCTTGCAAATTCCGCCAAGTAAATAGCAAATCCACCATGGCGCGAGCACAACTGGCTTTTAAAGGGAATGGGAGATGCCACTCTGATTGGTTTATTGCACGTTACGCCCAAACACACCCATTACTCAATAAGAGAATAGGGACAACCCTTTTGGACCATGCGGTGAGTGCGCCGACCATTTTTCCTGTCCTTAAACTAGCAAAAGTTGATTCAGACATGCCCTAAGTGCACTTGCGACGTGCGATTTAGACCATGCTCTTATATAGTTAAAATAGGGCCCTAAAACTTTAATTGCGTAGAACAGATTATCAAACTGTAGCCAATCAGTCAACAAGAAGCATTCATATAAATTTTACCAATGGAAAAAAATAACTACTATTGTATTTGAATGCTAAATGCAGAAGTTGTTTTCACGGAAAGTTCAGCAGCTGTGCTACAGAAAGCTGAAAGAAACACTGAAGTAAAAAGTCACTGATGGAAATCATACACTGTCGATTCTAGTCGCATTGGTGTAACCTGGTAGGTTACACTCTGTCTACACCGGATGCAAAAGGCACGACACATCGCAACAAAAGCACATAGGACCCGGTATAATCACTGAGTCTGATTAGCAATTTTATGAGGATGTTCAGCCTCAAGTGAACTTTAATGCTATACATGATTTACTACATGATTTTAAGTTACTGAACCCATCATCAGTATCTGTAGCTATATGAGAGGCTGATTTATGGACAGCTTTGTGTTAGCTTAGAACAGAACCATGATCAAAGTACTCTAAATGGTTGTGTATTACATTTAACACAGTTAACTTCATTTGCCTAAATTAAATTGAAAATAATTGTCATAAGTCATCTGTGTATATTTTTATTTGCTTATTTAAAGCATATGAACATTAATAAAATGAAACAGATGACACATTAACATCATTGTTCTAAAAGATGTTGGCAACATTTTTGATATTGTGCAGTTCTCATATTCATTAACCCCATGTTAAATTACTGAATTTTAACTCTGTTTAAGCATATCTGCAGTAGACAAATCTTGCACAATGTTCCCAGCCATGGTCTTGCAGTTGCTAATTATGGTAATAATATGGCAAATACTAGTGGGTCACTGCTAATTCATTAGAGGGGAGCAGGAAGGATTGGTCAGAGCTGGTAATTTTAGGAGGCATCGTGAAGGGTACCAAAGTCCCTTCAAGGCAAGTCAGTTCATTTGCCGGCCAGAATTGTAACACCCCCAGACAGCTATTTCCAGTATGCAATTACATTCCTATTTATCCCCTGGAGAAAGACAAAATCGACATAACTTTGTCAATATCAGTCAATCTCAATAACATATTTGAATCAGGAACTTACAACAATGCTATCATAGGTTGACTCATTTAGCTCAAATTGTACAAAAACAGAAAAAAACCCACTGTATTTATGGATGATCGACCTAATGAACATGCATGTTCCAGAGCAGTGGTTCCCAACATTTTCCAACTCATGGCCCATACAACCAAATGTGCAAGTTTTCACTGCAAGAATTTTAACAAACCTGGCTATTTTTTGTGTCGTGTTGGTTAATGGGGACTTATAAACGGAGATTGTTAACACAGTCTTTATTGATTAAACTGGCAATTAACAGAAAATGCAGATAATGGGTTACCAATCCCAGGCCCAGTTCCAGAATCAAAGTTTTTTGTTCAAGTTCCAGTTTTTTGAGCAGTGAGTGGATTCTGACTAACTTAAACACCTCTGAAGGCTCTGATTGGCCATTGTGTTCAAGAAATCAGCAGATATGTCTATGATTGGCTATATTTCTAAACACTGCAAAAGTAAATGGAAACATCTGATGCTCTCCAGAGTGCAAACACAAATGCATTGGAGCATTTGCCAAATCTGTTTTGACACTATTATATTATTACAGCTTCGACTGAGGGTGCTCTTGCTTTCATTTGCACCCCCGTGGAACTGGACCTGACCGAGCCTCAAGAGAGTCGGGCACATAACAGTTATTAGACCTTATAAACTAAAATCATTGTGACTCTTCTAATGCATTGGTTTGTGTTGTTAAACATTTACTAAGCACTGTATGTCAGGCTGAAGAGAAGAAAGTTGCAAACGGAGATCAGGCTTGATGTGAAGCTTATTCCAGTAAAATAATGTGTAAATAATCAAATGTAAAAATAAAACTGCATAGTCTTCACATGAATTAAATATACATTGATTTTTATTAAAGCTACAGTATTAAACTTTTTATTAAAGTTATTTAGTCAAGATAGTGATTTATTTTTTTCTTTTTCTGTTGTTTGACTCACAAATAACAAAAACTCCCAAAAGTAGCCTATGAAAATCATTCAGATATCGCAAGCCGTTACAATATGCAAATCACAATATGCATATTTGTGATATTTCAATAATTTTGATATTTCATGCAGACCTATTTATTCATGTCTATAGTAAGTGTATGCAGCAAACATATGCTAGATAATTTGGTGGTTTATTATTAACACAACCAATCAGAGTGCTTAAATAGTAAATACAAAGTAATAGTTTAATATTTATTTTTTGTTATTTTATAATATATTTAATTAGACATTTTTACAGATATGAACTAAATTATTATTTTTATTAATATTAAATGGTGGCCCCTTTGTAATTTCATTTCAATGAAGACTATCCAAGGTTATTTTACATTTAATTACTTTATTCAGTTTCTTGTAGTATTTGTTACCTGAATAGCCCTACTACTGTTAAACCTACCTGAAAAACTTAAAGCAAATTATTTAATTTGTATCTTTATTCTATTGTATTTATTTGTGCTATCGTTAGTTTATTTATTCTTATTTTATTACTGTTTACTTTTAAAAAAAAAATTCAATTCAAATTTCGAAATCAAGCTATCTTGTGAATTTGCAATAAAATTACCCCATTTACACCAAAATTACCCAAAGTGAGCAAACATTTAGGTGAGACAGTTGTAATTGTACTTGGGCAATATTTATATATGAATAAAAGTCTAAATTAAAATCTGTCATCATATAAGTGATCTCTTCAGAAGAAATTATTGATTTCCTAGACTTTCAATGGATGGACAAAAGCTAGATAATATTAAAATATCTATATGACAATATATACAGTGGTTCTTCCCTGTGGTATCAAATATCGATACTTTTCAAGGTATCAAGTTGAATCTAGAAATTCCAGTATCATGACAACACTAGTGTAGGGTTTCTCAAATTTTTTTAAAAAACATTTTCAAAGGGTGCCGTTACTGAAAAAAGGTTGGGAAACACTGGTCTAGCGTAAACAAGGCCCTGTTTACACTTGGCCACTTCATGCATCTTTCTCCTTGTTTTTTCCCCACACACTCATAATTATTACTTTTGTGTGGCAAGCTTTATGTGTGCGCTTGAGCCTTTAATTTATATTTTAATTATGGTTTAATATTTCTCTGTAATGTACAACAAGTAAGCAGTGTTATATATAATATTCTATCTCAGCCCTGAAACGGAAACTATTTTCCAATGCCACCCCACTGTATATATTTAAGTAATTAAATTAAAATCATAAAGTTGCTGCTTAAATAAAGGACTACTAGTTGAGCTGCACGATTCTGGATCAATTGAAAATCATGATATTTTTTTTTAAAAATAGATATCACAATTCTCCCACAATTCTGAATAGAAAACAGAACAAAATGACAAAATGTTAATTGCTGCAGTCTATTTAAAATATTTAATTAGAATTTTTATTTAAAAAAATCTGTTTAAATAAACGATTCAATGACTCACTCATAAAGACTTCACTTGTTTCATTACTGGATGAATCAGTGTTTTTGAAATAATCTCTTGAATGACAAACACATTTTATTAACAGTCCCTTGTTGCCACTTACCGGTGTAACAATGTAATCGATACAATCTTTATTTGAAGCATCAAGTTACTTTCAAAAGGTGATTTATTATATTTTCATTGCTACTGTAGACTTCAGTGTTTATATCTGAACTATAAACTTTTATTTCAGTACTTCGGTCATAATGTGAATTATTGTTTGTAAAGCTGTTTCATACCTGTACATGACATCTACTCTATAGTCAGCAGCAGTGCCAACACTGTGTTTCACTGTGGTCCTACTTGTAAAAGGTTTAATAGACAGGAATAAGATTTTCATTTTGTCATTTAGGAATAAGATCACGTGTTTGTTTGAATCAAGATCACAATCTTTTAACAACTAATTATGCAGTTCCTACTATTCGACTAGAAAAACTTACTCAAGATCTCAATCAGGCAAAAAGACAAGACTAATCTCATTCTTAAACCTTTATACTTTCTCTGATTATTAAATCTCCACTTTCTCTCTTTTTACAGCTCTTTATGTCCGTTCAGTCCATCTATTCCTTTCCCATTGAAAAGGTCATGAAAGCTCCTTCTTCCTGGTCCCACTGACCCCTGACGACCCTCTGACCTTCGACGTGTGTTCCAGTCATCTTCAACCCACTCTTGCTATGCAGCCATGAGCTCTGTGCTATGGAGCCAGGAGAAGCCTGCTGGCAGTTTCCGGGATGACTGGCGTTTCTACATTGTGGTGAAGGAGTGCACCGTGGAAAAGCCAGGCCAGAAGACTCTGCGCATCCCACGTGGCAGCCTCGGCCAGGCTTGCCAGGAACGCAACAGCCTCGGTCGCACAATCCCACCCAGCAAGGGTAAGCGCAGTCTACGCATCCTGGACCAGACCAATGTGGTGGTGAGCGTGGATGAACGGGACGTGATGGAGCTCGAGGAGAAGCTGGCGGAGCTGCTGTTCCCCATCACCAACTGTGAAGAGCGCTACAGTCTGCTGTGCAACAGATCGCGTCTGGACAGGGCCCATGACATCAACTGTGGGTCAAAAGTCAGAGTGCAGCTGAGGTCCGGTGACGAGCCCCTTCCAGGCGTGGTCCGCTTTAAAGGGGCTCTGCTGCCTGACCGAGCACTGAGCGGTATCTGGTTTGGTGTTGAATTACTGGTGAGCAACGCTGTTTGGCTTGTTTACGTTGTTTGACTGGTTTTGGGTTCACCCAGCCCTTGAGCTTGTGATCATTACAGGACAAAGCTGCATTTGTCTCCAGGGCTTAGCTGGGAGATTTGAGCGAACATAACTAAAGCCTGTAGGCTGTTGTGTAGGTGAAGGCCAGACTCAAACATCACATACCAACAATGTCTTTTGTTCATATGGCAAATGTGTGACGTTATTAATGTGAGTTCTTATGTCTGGATTGGTGTATGCAATGTCTTTTTTTTATCCTCTTTCAGGAGGAGGGCCGGGGTCAGGGTTTCACAGAGGGCTCTTATCAGGGTCAGCAGCTGTTTCGTTGTGAAGATGAATGCGGTGTCTTCGTTGCACTGGATAAACTTGAGCTCTGGGAAGATGAGGAGCTGGAGGTGGATCGTGTGACGCTAGAGGATAATGACCCGGAAGTGGAAGGTGAAGTACCACCACTGGAGATCAACTCTCGAGTGTTGGTACAGACACGGGACGGCCCGGAACGGGGCACTGTTATCTTCTGTGACTTACTGCCTGGCAACGAGAGTCTTGGATACTACGTTGGTGTTGATATGGTAAATTAATTAGATTGTTGAGATGGTGAATAACTGATTTTAGCTGCAAAGTTACAGTTTATTATTACCATTTTCATTAAGCAATGTGTTTGTTCAGGCAGGTCAGATATTTTAGAAGGTGCTTTTTATGTGAAGTTTGTTATTATTATTAAAATACAAGGGATGCACCAATTTACAATTTCTGGCTGATGCGATAAGACAATAATTATTTTTATGTTTTGGGTGATAACCGATAAATTATGTTCAATTTTGTCTAAATCAGGAGTGTCAAACTCATTTTAGGTTGAGGGCTGGATGGGAAAAAATGTAACCATGTGCGGGCCGAATTACCTTTTTTTTTTTTTTTTTTTTTTTTTTTTTTAAACCTTAGTGCTCTGACAGTTACATTTTAATATTAACCATACAAACTACAAGTTAATTTGCAAGAAGATTAGAGAAACACACTGCTCTTTGAAAAAGAGCAATACAATTTTTTTATTAGTGATGCACCGATTTTTATTTTCCATGGCCAGCTACAGTTTTTTTACAAGCATATTTGCAGATTATTATATATATTTATAATGCACTTATATGGAGCACATTATACAGAGACAAGAGGAAAAGAAAATGTCATCGAAACTTTTCTGAAGACAGTCATTACCCTTCAGAGATCCATTCATATAATTCAATATTTATGTTTTTTCCTATATTTCATGAACAGCAAGCTTGGCCTGGTACAGTATTTGCTCTGCTGGAGTATTTCCTCTTTGCGTCCATATTCAGCATGTGCCTGTGTTAAACATCTTGTTTACAGACTTCATAATATTTCCACACAAATGACAGTTTGGGAAATGATTTCAAAGCAGTTTTTTTTGCAAGTCCAGAACAGAGAATCAAAATAAGGTCAAAGGTCAAAATAAAGCTAAAAACTGTTCAGATTTATGGCTGGTGGACCATGCATCTCTGTTTTTATTATTATTCAAATCATTCTCCTGGCCGGATTGGACATTTTTGTGGGCTGTATTTGGCCCGTGGGCTGTATGTTTGACATGCCTGGTTTAAATAAATAAAAAAAATAAAACCCTAAAAGCTAAACTCTGCAATTTTAAATGTTACATGCTACAGGCATCACAACATTATAATGTACAGTATGGAAAATGGATATTAATTCTGAGGTCTGATAAAGATTACATTTAACAGTGTTATTAATTTATTAGTGTTTAAAGATTAAGTGAGTGTTAGATTATGGCAAAGGTAACCTAAAAAATAGGAGAAATGAACAATGAGGATGAAATTAAATATCCATTATTGACTGATACAGATTAAAAAAAAAAAAACTGTAATGTCAGCCTATAAAAATATAAAATACACTTTTTATAAAACTGTGCAGAAGTTTAGTGTTGGTAAAACATATTTTAATACTTTTATTCAGAAAGGATGCATTCAGTTGATGAAAAGTGACCGTAAACACATTTTTAATATTACGAAAGATTTCTGTTTCAAATAAATGATGGAAAACAAATGTTTCTCGAGCACCAAATCTTAATCAGCATATTAGAATGATTTCTGAAGGATCTTGTGGAGAAATGGCTGCTTAGATGAGCTTTACCAATAAATTACCATTTAAAAATATATTACAAGTTATTTTAAACTCTAATAATATTTCACAATATTACTGTTTTTATTGTAATTTTGATAAAATAAATGCAGCCTTGGTGAGTATAAGAGACTTTATAACATTAAAAACGTCAGTGTGGAGGGATGGATTGAAGGAGAGATGTAGAGACAGCTCAGTTTGCTCTGTGTGACCATCATAATGGCGTACTGCCAAATGCTCACACAAGACACAACCAACACACGCCATTCCACTGTTCTCCTCTTTTCACCCTTTGTTTCTCTCTTCTGTTAAGCTCTTATTGCTCTTTCAGCATAGCTCAGCTGGACTTACTATCACTGAGATCTAAATGGTGTAGATGTGAATAACTTTTAGGTTTTGAGGAGTTTTATATGTTTCTTAGGACAGGACATTACTTTTAGTTTGCTACTGGTTTTTAATAATAGATTGTATAGATTAGATTTGGTATGTTTGAGTCTATTTAGTAAGTTAATGCCTTTATTATTAGTGCTGTATTTGAATGAGGATTATTTGATGAAGAGTTTGGATTTATTTGGTTGAATAGATACATAAAATAGTATGAAGGAAATGGCTATACATTAGAAATATAGATTAAAACAGATAACAGTGGAGATCTGGCATGTGAAGGGTGTGGGTTTAGAGTCCAGAGACATCAGTTGTTCTGATGATAGTGTAGGTTGTGTAGTGTAGCCATTAGAGAATTACAGCTCTCAGTTAGTGAGATGGGTCCTGTCTGGGTCAGAAGAGGAACACAGTTGTAGATTTCCATTAGGAGATAGAGACAGGCCAACTTTTGTTTGGAAAGTGTTTATTTTGAGGTGGAAATTACAGTGTTGTAGATGTGAATGCTTATGAGATGATCTAGGTCAGGTGCAGTAATAGGGTGCTGTACCTCTCGCCCTCAGGACAATCCCATTGGAGACTGGGATGGGATCATCGACGGCAAACAGCTGTGTAATTTTGCTAGTCTTGAACACACCCGTCTCGTCCCCATCTGTGATGTGATGCCAGGTAAGGGTTCTCACTTCATACTTCTGTATTGGATTTTATTCTGGCTTTGAGTGTTTACTGCTAGAAACCTGGTTTTAGTTCTACTATTTGTTCAGATGTGAAGTTTTACAAGTACCTTGGATGTCACAAAAGATTATAAAAGTCATAGGAAAAGAACATTTTTAAAAATTACATTTATCTATTTTTCTATTTTTTCTATTGCGTTATTGTTTATAGATAGAGACATTTCATTGTGTTTTAGACTTCAAGTCAGAGTGTAGGCTAAATATTTGTTGTCAGAAAGCATGTGTGTGTGAGTGAGTCATGGTAATGCAGGAAACAGAAGCTCTTTTGTCTAAAGGTCTTGTTTTTGTGAGTGGAGTGTGTGGAGCTCTCTTTGTTCCCTCTATATATTGATTTGTTTGTTTGTGTGCATGTGTATGTGTGTGGGCAAGATGTCTTGTCTTGGTTGGTAATGTCTTAAAGCTTTCTTATTCAATCTGTGAAACTAAAGGAATCTGTAAACACAGTTATCAGATGCTCTATGTGTGATAATGTATGTGATGATTTTACCAAATATATATACTGGATAAATCCTTATGACACAATAACTTTACAAAATCTAAATTTATGTTGAAAAGACTCTACTTTGACCCATGTAAGAAAGAGAATCTTATGAATTTTGGTAGAATAGGTGAGCAGATTGCATGTCTTTATTTGCTACAGAATACTCAATGCAGGATCAGAGGCTGCCCAAAGTCTTTGCCTGCAGGAGTGGCAGTGACAAGCCTGGCAGTCAGAGCAAACCAAAGAGCAAAGGTAATAATTATGCTGTTATATCTATATATAGTATGTATGTTCATACAGCATATTATAATTTTTAGATGCCAGTGAAATCTTTGAATGAAAATTTTGATGCCACACCAAAGACTAATACTAGCATAACTAAAGTAAATAAATAATAATAAAAAAAACTTAATTATTGAATGTACAGTGGGTACGGAAAGTATTCAGACCACCTTAAAGTTTTCACTCTTTGTTATATTGCAGCCATTTGCTAAAATCAGGTTCATTTTTTTTTCCTCATTAATGTACACATAGCACCCCATATTGACAGAAAAACACAGAATTGTTGGCATTTTTGAAGATTTATTAAAAAAGAAAAACTGAAATATCACATGGTCCTAAGTATTCAGACCCTTTGCTCAGTATTTAGTAGAAGCACCCTTTTGATCTAATACAGCCATGAGTCTTTTTGGGAAAGATGCAACAAGTTTTTCACACCTGGATTTGGGGATCCTCTGCCATTCCTCCTTGCAGATCCTCTAAAGTTCTGTCAGGTTGGATGGTAAACGTTGGTGGACAGCCATTTTTAGGTCTCTCCAGAGATGCTCAATTGGGTTTAAGTCAGGGCTCTGGCTGGGCCATTCAAGAACAGTCACGGAGTTGTTGTGAAGCCACTCTTTTGTTATTTTAGCTGTGAGCTTAGGGTCATTGTCCTGTTGGAAGGTAAACCTTCGGCCCAGTCTGTCAATATGGGGTGCTGTGTGTACATTAATGAAGAAAAAAATGAACTTAAATGATTTTAGCAAAATGATGATTTTAGCAAATGGCTGCAATATAACAAAGAGTGAAAAATTTAAGGGGGTCTGAATACTTTACGTACCCACTGTAAATAAACAGTCATTGAAGTTATTCAGTCAAAAGCAGTGAGTGATTTTCTTTTTTTTCTTTTGTTGTTTGATTAAAATAATATATTAAGGTATATTAAGCTAATTTTACTTGATGCACAAATCCAATATATTATTGATACACAATGCTATTCACAACATTCACTTAAGACATAATCAACTGTTTTTTTACACGAATGCTCTTCAAGATGGAGATTTTGACATATTTT
This sequence comes from Megalobrama amblycephala, assembly GCF_018812025.1. Taxonomy (NCBI): domain Eukaryota; kingdom Metazoa; phylum Chordata; class Actinopteri; order Cypriniformes; family Xenocyprididae; genus Megalobrama; species Megalobrama amblycephala. The sequence goes on from NC_063046.1 coordinate 29,981,584, forward strand.
TGTGAGTATTTGAACATTCAGTCATGAACCCAAATGACTAGCAAAGGACTGATTAGGCAAGATTTCACCGGTTGCACGCCATCAGAAATAACATTGCTGTGTTCCATGTGAAATGGCCTTTAAGCCCTGTCCACATCCTGCTCTGTCACAGAACATGCACACAGGAAGCCATCTGTCAGACACGCTATTAATTGCGATGTTATATTATGCATTATCCTAATCCATTTTGGTGAAATTTGACATAATTTATATGTACTGTATTTAAAATTGTATATGAGTGTTAGTGCAATTCCAAAGTGCAAAAAAAAAAAAAAAAATTCTGTTGGATACTTCTTCATAGGCATCATTAGTATTGACAGCGCTAGGTGGAAGGAGTGCATCTGAGGGTTTTTTTTTTATTCCTCCAGAACTATTCTCTCTTATCTAAACATGATCTTGAAATGACATACTAAGCTTTTCTGAACACTGCATGACTCGCTTTGGAGTCTTTCTCTCTCTCTCTCTCTCTCTGTCCTGATAGATCATGTAAAATCCTCACCAGGCATGTAATTTCTGCAAGAATACACACAAATGTCTCAGAATTGTTATGGTGAAATGACATCCATGTAGAAATCTGAGATTTTGCTTAATCCCACATGTAGAAACATGTATTCCTTCTTTCTCTAGCTCTCTCTCTCTCTGTCACACACACACACACACACACACACACACACACACACACACACACACCACACAATGTTTACTATCTATCTTCCTATCGTGACTTTTATTCAGGGTTAGGCCTGCAGCCTGGCAGCAGGAGCAAGTCTGAGTTTTATTATACACTAAATGGCAGCTCGGTCGATCACCCTGCCCAGTCCAAAGCCAAAAGCACATGGTACATAGATGAAGGTAATTAATAATCAATACAAATGGAAGACTGCAAAACTCTAATGATAAACATCTTAACAGCAAGGTGCCGTCCTGCAGATAGCTATCCTAAAATTAGACTGCACTTATCTTTAGGCTCCTTTAATAATCTTGTCATGAATAAGTCATGTTAGTCAATGCCTTTGAATACATGAGCTGTGATTTTAAAAGCAACTTGCTGCTGAGATCTTTTATTTGGAGTCTGGTTCACTGTGACGTGAGTGGCATGCGACCTCATTAGCATGACATCATTAATCAGAAAGTGAACATCTCAGTTGAATGTTCTGTGTTTGCATTTCAAATTCAGTTTACAGCTAAATTTAACTGTAAGTTAAAATGAATTAAATTAAATTAAAAAAGTTAAGTTACATTAAATATTTATTTTAACACTGCATTAATTCATGAGTTGCATAATATATATGTAATTCTTACTATTGGTGACTAGTTTTATGTTTGTGTGATTTGTGAAAGCCTTTTATATTTAATATTGCTGGCACGCTCAAGCCATATCTCCACTCATGCATTGTGTAAGTGTGCGTGATTGAATGTGTGTGTATGTGTATTTGAACATATTGGGAGACTGTATTCCTTATAACATTGCTTTCATCTGTGTAACCATTTCATATTTCATGTCACACTATACTAACATGCACTATTGGAGGACATTGCAGGGGTGGTCTGTGATTGGTTATGGGGTTTATATTGTGTTTGGTTATGGGGTTTATATTGTGTTTGTGGCCTGTGCTTCTTTCGTTCTCATTCCTCAGGCTGTCTGTTCACCACAATTCTTATGCTTGATTCCTATGGTGACTTTTTCCTGTAGCCCATACAAATGTTTACCAATATCTTCATATTTTATGTACTGGTATGTGTTTCGGTGAGGAGAAAATAACCAGCACTGATCAGACATCATATTTTGGCTAAGCTGTGGTTTAGTATACACTACTGTTTAAAAGTTTGGCTCAGTAAGATTTTTTTTAAGGAAATTCATACTTTTATTCTTCATCCTTTTGATTCATACTTTTAAATTAATTAAAAACTGACAGTAGGCATTTATAATGTGACAAAAGTTTTCTATTTCAAAGAAACATTTCTTATTATCAATGTTGAAAACATGATACCTTTTTTTGGAATTCTTTGATGGATAGAAAGTAAAAAAGAACAGCTTTTTACTTTCTATTAATCAATGAATACTGAAAAAAATATATTGTGTTTTCAACCTTTTTCAACATTTAGAATAAAATCAAATGTTTCTTGAGCACCAGTTTAAATCGGAATATTAGAATGAAGACTGGAGTAATGGCTGTTGAAAATTAAGCTTTGCTGTTACAGATTTTTAAAAAATATTAAAATAGAAAATAATTCCATTTAAATTGTAATAATGTTTCACAATGTTAGTAGTTACTATTACTGTTATGGTTTACTGTTTTGATCAAATAAATGCTGTTTTAGTGAGAATAAGAGACTTCTTACACCACTTCTACACTGTACGAGAGCAGCTCGATGCGACGTGACAAAAGATAAAAAAATTACAAAAATAAAATAAAACCCATTGTAATCAGTAATGTTGTCTACATTTGATGCAACACGATGTTACAAAAACATTACAAAAATCTTACCGACCTTTTGAACGGCAGTGTATAAATGTAAATCTTCTTAATGACAGATTACTCTTTCATTTAAGCTATTTGAACCATTTATTATAATTTCATAACATTAGCTGTGATGTCTTCAGATGGTTTGTATTGATTGATCAGTTCCTGGTCCTTCACACTGATGCATCTTCCGGTTATTATGACCTCTTGGTACAGCCTCTCATTTCTCTGTCTTTGTTTCTTGACAGTCGGCGAGGACCCGGCCAAATCCCTGACGGACATGCCCCCAGACTTCAACCCAAGCTCATCCCCCTCTCGAGCTCTGCCCACCACCCCTTCGCTGCCCACTGATAACAAGTTCCACTCCCTGCCCTTCAGCTTGAGCCGCAAAGTTGGCCCCAATGGGAGCATGAGCCACGGCCCCCTCTCCCTGTCTGCTGGCTCAGTGATGGGGGGAGCAGCAGGAGATCCTGCCACCTGCTACCACGCCTGTTCAGAGGCCTCCATCACCACCACAAGGCCAGCCGGGGTTAGAGGTCGGGTCAATGGTGGAGGTCAAAGAGAACCCACCGCTGTGTGGGGTCATCCGTTGGGTTGGTCTACCCCCAGGTCTACAAGAGCCACTAGCTGGTCTAGAGCTGGTGAGTAGATTCATGTGTGTTCGCTGTACTGTAACTAGTGAATATAAATACACTAGCATTCAAACATTTGGGTCAGTACAATTTTTTTTCTGAAGAGATTAATTCTTTGCAAGGATACATTAAATTTGAAATCGAAATCTGTTTTCAACATTGATAATTATAAGACATGTTTCTTGAGCACCAAATCAGCATATTAGAATGATTTCTGAAGGATCATGTGACACTGAAGACTGGAGTAATGATACTGAAAATTCAGCTTTGCCATCACAGGAATAAATTACAGTAAATTATAATTTTAAAATATTTTAAAATATGAAACAGTTATTTTAAATTAATAATAATATGAAATTATGTAATAATATTTCACAATATCATTGTTTTACTGTATTTTTGATCAAATGAATGCAGTCTTGGTGAAAATACTTATTTCAAAAACAGTAATAAACCCCAAAATGTTGAAAGGTAGTGAATATTAGTGTATATACATTTGCTATATTATAAACTGTGTTTCTTATGTGTGTGTGTTTAGGAGGAGGAGTGTGTGGGCTGCACTGATGGCACATTTAAAGGGATTCGTTATTTTACGTGTCCACCAAAGAAAGCTCTGTTTGTCAAACTGAAGTGTTGCAGGCCAGACTCACGATTCCCGTCTTTACATCATTCACCCAACCCCATAGAACGATGCAACTCCATAGGTAAGAAACACACTTCAAGTGTCAGTGCATATAGTTATGAAAAGTCTACACTACAGTAATGTTTACAATTACATTATTTAATGATTTAGCAGATACTTTTATCCAAAGTGACTTACAAATGAGGAGAACAATAGAAGCAATCAAACCAACAATAGGGCTACAATATGTAAATGCTGTGACTACTCATAGTTAGTCTAGCACAGTACTAGTTTTTTTTTTTTTAATGAATAAAAAAATAGATATACTGAATAGTATAGTAAGTGTTAGTATTTATGGGTAAAGTATTGACGAAAAAGATGCATCTTTGGCCATTTCTTGAAAGTGCATTGCACCAGCAGGGAACAAGTAAAGTCAAATAAAGGTCTGTGAAAGTGATTTTGTGCCTCTTTGGGATGACACCACAAGGTGCCATTCACTTGCAGAGCACAAGCTTCTGGAGGGCACATAGGGTCTGAAGTAGTGAGTTTAGGTTACGGAGTGCAGAGCCAATGGTTGCCAGTGGTTGTAGGCAAACATCAGTGCCTTGAATTTGATGCAAGCAGCTCTTGGGAACCAGTGCAAATTGATGGCAGGCTGTTAGGCCTGCAAAGAGAGCGTTACAGTAGTCCAGTATGGATAGAAAAAGAGCTTGGACAAGGAGTTGTATAGAATTCTCCAATAGGAAGGGCCTGATCTAGAGCAGAAATTGCAGTTACTTTAACACATTAAAGGCCTGCATATACTTCTTTTCCCACATTCCACTCTGTCTGGTACATAATTGAGAGTTCAAGCCCTTAAAAGTATACTGTATTGACCCTGAACACAAATAAATGCATTTGGCGTGTGCACACTACCTAGTGGACCTTTGTTTTTGCTAAAATCACTCGCTGATGATGAAAATTATGTTCTGAAGACTTTGAGGGCTTGAGCCGAATGCAGGCAAGGGAAATATACTTTCAGCTTTACAGTAAATGAACCAGCATTGTGAAATGTGAAGCTTGTATTTTTTGCTAAAGAAATGTTTATTTTTTGATCTGTTAAGTGCTTTTGTGGGAATACTTTTCAAAGTGGATGACTTACTGGTTATGTGTTACAGACGTGTGGGCGAAGTTTGCATTGTAGTTTACAGTGCTTTACTGATAGTTGTATCACATCCTTTTCTGGAATCTTTTTGTGAATCATGCATAAGTTTACTTCATGACAAAAACAATTTGAATAAAACTGCGCAGACAAGAGTAGGAAGTAATTCTAGTAATAATGTTAACATGTACAATAAATAAGTTTGTGACTATACTTTGAAAATAGCATGCATTTTTATATTTTATATTTTTGTAAACTGAAAGTTGAAGTTGACTTTTTGTGGCATCTTTAGTAATTAACATTATGCCACAAATGCTGTCAGTAGAGCTTAACATGTATTGATGTCAGAAGCCATTTTTTGAGCACTGAAGCTCATTGTACTTGATTGATATGACTCCTCAGTGTGTTTTGCTGCAGCTTTTGGGGGTTATCTGAGTGAAGTAGTTAATGAGAACACTCCTCCTCGGACGGAGAATGATGGTTTGGAGGTGATGGTTGGGAAGAAGAAAGGAATTCAAGGACATTATAACTCCTGCTATCTGGACTCTACTCTGTTCTGGTGAACACACACACACACACACACACACACACACACACACACACACACACACACACACACACACACACACACACACACACACACTTGTGGTAACTCTCCATAGACGTAATGTTTTTATACTGTACAAACTATATTCTATTCCTTTACACTAACCCTACCCCTAAACCTACCTATCACAGAAAACTTTCTGCAATTTTACATTTAAAAAAAAAAAAAAAAAAACTCATTCTGTATGATTTAAAAGCTTCTTTCCCATGGGAACCTCAATTTAGGTCCCCTCGGTGACACGAGGTCCCCATGAGTATGTGTGCATTCAGGTTGAAGTCCCCACCAATATAGAAAAACGTATACACACACACGCGCACACACACACATATGTTGGTACTCATATCATTATGAGGACATTCCATAGGCATAATGTTTTTTTTTTATACTGAGCTAATTATATTTTCTAGCCCCAACTCTAAACCTACCCTTGACAAAACTTTCTGCATTTTTACGTTTTTTAATAAAAAATCGTTTTGTATGTTTATTTAGCATTTTGAATTATAAGGACATCAGCATGTCCTCATAATGTAGGGGTCATGGCCTGAAACCTGAATAAACACTACAGTATAAGGATGGTCCTCATAATGTAGGTCAAACCAGTACACACACAAACACACATACTGGCTCACGCCGTGTTTAATTTCTCTGGGTTTCCATGATATCTACACACAGAGAGTTAAAACTACTATAATACTACATATTACATATATTTGACATGAGTGCAATACATAGATGATGCTTAATAGATTATAAGCTACTACTTAATGTTGAATTTGTAAAAAATATATGTATTCTTCTGTCTCTCTCTGCATGTCAGTCTATTCTCTTTTAGTTCTGTGTTGGATACAGTACTCCTAAGGCCAAGATCCAAGACGGATGTAGAATATTACAAAGAGACTCAAGAGTTACTGCGGACAGAAATAGTCAACCCACTACGAATGTGAGTGACACACAGTTTATTACCGTACATTATTTGGCTGCTTCATCTTTATTAGCTGTATTAGTATTAGCATTGTGCATCTAAATATTCATCCAAATATTCTCTTTTCGGTATTTTCTGTGACAGACTTTTATTAATCTGCGTGTGTGTGTATTTGTTAGACATGGCTACGTATGCGCCACTAAAATCATGAAACTAAGGAGGATATTGGAGAAAGTGGAGGCGGCGTCAGGATTTACTTCAGAAGAGAAAGGTGAGAAAAGTCTCATTGTATTTCATGTCACTGTAGAAGAAATGTATTGATACTGCCCTCTGTAGGTGCAAACAGAAACTGATTTTCACTCTGTAAAAATTACAGATGTTTTATTCAGCAGTTGAGTTATTTTGAGCATCTGCAATATTGAGGAACAACACAACTAGATAATAATTATTAGATAATTATTTATAATAATTAATTATTAGAGGTGCATCAACATGATTTTTACAGGTAATGTTAATACTACATTGTATTGGTTTGAAAACAGTACTCTATACTACAAAATATGAAGAAATAATGTTGTCATCTACATGACAATATGACTGCAAAAGTATTTTAGTCATAATATTGTCATATGAGCACATGTTCTTAGATGTTTTAGAACATGTTATCACCTCAGAACCTGTTATTGTTATACCAAGTGGTTTGGGAATGGAATTTTTTCCCATTTACTTTTATTTTGAGTACATCCTGCTGTTTTAGGGAACATTGTGCTCCCATACTGAAACACAGGTGGCACCTGTTATGTCCACTTTGTGCTTTTATAAAGTATATCACACATTATGACGCACAGAACATTCCATTCTTTATACAAGCAGAGTAAAAGTTACAGATAAAGTCATTAATTATAAGGATGCTAATTTATTGTTCTCTAAACCTAATTCTTCATCAAAACACACACTCTATATTGATCTAGAGCACCAGAAATGTATTAAATGCTTAAACGTTTAAATTATGGCACTCAAAATGATCATAATATGGGCCCACTTTATATACTAGTCTTCAACTACATTGTAATAACATTTAATCATTTGATACAATGCACGTATTGTGTAAATACATTTTTTACCTTGTACTTATATTTAGAAATACTTGCATTTAATTACATCTGTAAGTAACTGGGTTCTCTAAAATCTATAATTACACTGTTAACCCGATTCCTACCCCTTAACCCACCCTAAAACCTACCCATACCATGAAACTGGTCCCTAAACTTACCCACCTCAATAGCAGCAAAAGTTGTACATTGTATGTACGTTGTACCTAACTCTATATATATATATATATATATATATTGATGTGCAAGTACATAGTAGTGAAAGACTCCTAATATAAAGTGGGACCTCAATGGAAAATATTTTATTATAAAAAAATTACATTTCTTTTATAAAGATCTGCATATTAACTACAAATAATTATGAGATGAATAGTAATAAGTTATTTTGATTTGCATTTTGATTTGTATAGTGCGAATTGTAATAAGTTATTCTCTCTGTTTAGATCCTGAGGAGTTTCTCAACATCTTGTTTCATCACATCCTGAGAGTCGACCCTCTTCTCAAACTTCGGTGCGCCTCCCACATACCCTTCAAATCAAATCCATGGTAGAATTAACATATTTAGGAACTCCACAAAGCTAGTATTAAAAAGTGGTGTCTTTATCTTTTATCTTATCTCTTGCAGGTCTGCAGGGCAGAAGGTTCAGGACTGTTACTTCTATCAAATATTTATGGACAAGAAAGATAAAGTTCTGGTGCCAACCAGCCAGCAACTTCTGGAGTGGTCCTTCATCAACAGTGATCTCAAATTTGCAGAGGTATGGACACAAGGCATCCTCTATATCTTTGTTAACCATATAATTAGTGGAGAGGCCACTTTTACTTCCATGTTTTATTGTTCTTTACAATATTTTTTATTCTGTAAAAAAAAAAAAAAATATATATATATATATATATATATATATATATATTACATTTTTTTTAAATATATATATATATATATATATATATATATATATATATATATATATATATATATATATATATATATATAAAAAAAAGTTGAGGTCTCTAAAATTTGTAATGTTTTGAAAGAACTTTCTTATGCTCACCAATGCATTTATTGGATCAAAATACAGTAAAAACAATAATATTGTGAAATATTTTGAAATTTGAAACAGTTTCTATTTGATTATATTTTAAAGTGTAATTTATGATGGTAAAGTAGCCATTACTATCAATCTAATATGCTGATTTGGTGCTAACAAATCTTATTATTCTCAATTTGCAATAATATTTTTGTTGAAACTTACTTGTTAAAGCAATTTGAGGTACAATTTCTGCACATGATATTAATACTACTGTTATTATCATTTTATAATTTAGTTGTTAAATTTCTCTAAATAAGCACATAGAACAAGTACAAAATTAAAAGAGAAAGATGCATTCAGAGGAGAAATTACACATCCATGTTGGTTATTATTGTGTGAGGACGAATGAAAAGGTCATGTTCTTGTCTGTTTGTTTCTGTCCAGGCCCCTTCTTGCCTTATAATTCAGATGCCTCGCTTTGGGAAGGACTTTAAAATGTTTAATAAGATCTTCCCCTCTTTGAAGCTTGACATCACAGATCTATTAGATGACAGTGAGTCAATGGATTTGTGAAGTTATTTGAATAAAAGAACTCATTGTATTGTAATATGCATCATTTTAGCTGTGCTCTGTGTTTTCAGTGTTTAAAGGAAAATGGTATAACAAATGTTTGTATCAGCCCCTAGAGAATGTCGAATCTGTGGTGGCTTAGCTCTTTACGAGTGCAGAGAGTGCTACGAAGATTGTGACATCACACCAGGAAAGATCAAGCAGTTCTGTGAAAAGTGCAATACGCAGGTAGGACACTAACATATGCACATTTAAGCACAAACATGCTCTTCTAGGCTCTATGAAAATTCAGTGATCTTGTCTGCAGTACCTTTCATATCCACTAGATGGAGGCTTTTCCAAATAAATCACTGTTCAAATGCGTTAATCTATAGTGTGTAGACAACTATAACAGTTCCTTACAGTGGTTAAATGTACATTAATGTGCATATTTGTGTGTACATGTTTTTTTTTTCCTGAGTATTTGACACAGTTTGTGTTCACTTCCTGGACCTTTAGGTACATCTGCACCCACGGCGTAAGTCTCATCGTTATGTTAAGTCATCTGTCCCTAAAGAGCTGCAGGAATCAGTGTGGAGACAGGGATCTTACCCTCACCAGCAGATGGAGCTGTTTGCCGTGCTCTGCATTGAGACGAGCCACTATGTCGCCTTTGTCAAATACGGATCCGCAGACTCGGCTTGGCTGTTCTTCGATAGTATGGCTGACCGCGACGGTACAGAGGACTTATAAACCTATTTTGTGTTATTGTTTTTTAATCGTATATGACTCACTTTTGAGTCACAATAATAAATAGACGCACCATTCTTATCTTTTATTGATTTTTCTGTCGCTAACTCTGTTGTTTCTCTGTTTTTGGTGGCAGGCGGTCAGAACGGGTTTAACATCCCACAGGTATCCCCGTGCCCAGAAGTAGGGGCCTACCTCAAGATGACCCCAGAGGAACTCCACGCGCTGGACCCCAAGAACATCCAGGGCTATGCACGCAGACTTCTCTGTGACGCCTATATGTGCATGTACCAGAGTCCTACCATGAGCCTCTATAAATAGAGACGGAGAAATAACGAAGGACGGAAAGGTAGGAAAGGGAATGGCCAAGAAGGAGAGAGATGATGGAACAAGGGAACAGAGGAAAGGGGCTGCGATGAAGAGAGAATGAGGAATTAAATAAGAAGAAAAGTGCCCATGAAGACGCACTCGAGGTTGAATGTCCAGTTGCCTCATCCTCTCTTCTGCATCTCTCTGTATATACCGCAGGGTAAATACGGCCATAAGAGCGAAGGCGAGATCAAGAGAGCGAACTAAAAAAGCCTATTTGCACTGTGTGAGAGCGTATGTGTTTGTGTGTGTTTGTTGAAGTGTTGTTGTCGTTTTCTCTGATTTGTACCGTCTTTGACTGAGCTCAAACTCTTTGAGTGTGTGGAGTGACGGTTTTGCCATTTGAAAATGGAGAGAATCCATTGTCTTTCCAACCCTTTCCTGCATATCGCAGACACTCACTCACCTGACGGCTTAACATTCGCCACGTACCGCCAGAACTGACCCCTCCAAACGGCCAACACACTCTACCCCTGTAAATGAAGCCTTGGAAGAATGACCAAAATGACTCTTCCGTCTGATTGCCTCCACTCATCATCAACCCATCTTGATGCACTGCAGCATCCAGCATTAACTGTGTGTAGTCCCTGTTTTTTGCCTTTATATTTTGCTGTGAAGTCTTTGTCAGGTGTGTTCACAAACAGCATAGCCCTCGACTGCCATGCACTGGTCCGAAGAATGAGATGATTAAGCACACAATTTGATTTTGACATGAAGAATAATATAATTGAGCTTTTTCCTGTTGAATTAGGAGTTATTGCATTTTATTATAATTAGTTGTTTCATAAATATGGATATTATGTTATTTTAAATATCACAAGAATTAATAGCAGCTCCCCAGGCCCTGCTCTCGAAGTGGTAAAAATATCAGAAAATTACTTCTTACAGATGCAAGTCAATTTTTGCTAGTATTATGATAACATTATGATATTCCAAAAGTTATAGTTTTGCAGTCAAGGACATGTTCATGTTATAAAGAGCTGATTTAAGTTCCTTTTTGTATATGATATCCTCTGGTTTGAGTGTTCACTGCTGAGGTTGAATGGGCAAGAGCTGTCTCACGTTATACTGCAGCACTGTTGGCTGATTTGCAGTAACACTGTTCATCGAGATACTGGTTTGATGTACCGTGCACATTTTACCTATAGGTTACTGGAATGTTTACACAGCCTGGTTATAACTGAAGAGCTATGGAAAGAAACATGCATTGGGATTGTTTTTTAATCTCTGCTAATGTAACCGTACACTATGGGAGAGATTCTCCGTGAGATGCTGTAATGGGAGAAAGGATGACGACTGGTGTACTTGTGTAAAATGAAGCCAGGTGGACTTTATTATCTCTGTGCTGTTCTCTTAAATGTTAACTAAATTAAAACGCCCTTTTGAAAACAGCTTTTGTGGTAATGGCTGCACTGCTTTTGATTTGCTCATTTGGGATTATGTTTGGTAAAATGTGTGTGGTTTTTTTTTTTTAAATAGAAGTGAGGACAAGCAAGAGGAAGGAGTGTGGTTTGTGTGTGTGTGTGTGAAGTGAATATTTACCTTGAAAAGTTGACAGATGTGCCACCAAGCTGTGAGAATCTCTGTCTTCGCATGTCACAGAGATGTGTGCAGCATTTGTGCTTTGATGCCAGCAGTGTTTTCATCTGCCACGTGTGTGAGAGTGTGTTTGTAGACGGTCTTCGGCAGGCAGACGGGTGAGGTGTGTTTGGATGTCTATTGCCTTCAGTGTTGTCATAAGTCTGAGAGTGTTTGTGTGGGGATTTGTCTACTGCCACGGGCGCTGCTGCTTTCACCTGTCACCTGTGCGGATCTCATTAACATGGTGTCACGGCCGGGGCATGATGTGGTCTCGGACGCAAACACACCAACGTTGGACAGATGGGGCTGATGTGTAGTGAAGGCTCAGCAACTGGAGACACACACAACACACACACACATGCTACATCAAGTCCCCGCCCCAATGACCTTGTATGGTGACGGCCATTACATGTTCAGTTGTACCAATAGATGTAGAGGTACAAATTTTTGGTTTATTTTAATGTGTCCTTGTTATGGTGAAATTACACAATTAAGTATTGAGTAATATTAACAGCATGTACTTTAGATTTAGGGTTTGGTTTAGTGTTAGATGCTAGTAATTATCGATAATTTACTCTTATTACAACAGTAAATACATGTAATGTGTAACAAGGACACATTAAAATAAAGTGTTGATTGTCGAATGTACATTTGGATACTCATAATTAAGTCTGTTGGTGTTTTATAAATCATGTTTCTCATAAATAAAAATGTATATACTCCACTTAAACAACTGAAACATATTGCTGCCTTTTAGTCTTGTCGTCTCACGTCCATTTCAAGCCTGCGAACTGCACGATTATGCTAGTATTTGTCGTCACAACAGCTGGCACACAACGCTCTCTTGTAGCTTTATGCTGTGGCATATGCCTGCTGTGTGCCACGTGCTAATTTAGACTACGCTGGCGCTACCTGACCAGATGGAGAACAGTATTGCCATTCTCACCATTAGAAAATCGCCTTGGGGGCTGAATGTCAAATAAAATCAAAGCATATGGATTGCTTCTCTGTCAACTTTGATTCTGACAAACAGAAGATCTGCTATTGTTAAGAGGTTTATCGCAGAGCCTCCCGATGAGAGTTCAGGAATGTAACAATTGGTTTTATGTGTGCCTTTGCTATGTGGACTCAAAAAATGATTTTGCTGCTTGTTCAATTTGCTTAAGCTAATGGAACACTTCTTCAACATTTTATTTAACTTAATGTCATTGTGTGCAATCCACTTAAATTTGTAAAACAGATGTTTACTGAAATGGCCAGAGGAATTAGATTTCTAGTTCCCAGCATGCTTTGCATGGGACTGAATGGGAGAATAAATGTTAAAGTTAAGTGCTATTTAATGTGTTTTTGAGCAAGTTAAAAAGGTGAATGTTTTGAAACGTAAGTTTTGGCGGTTACCTTAATGCTGAAGAGTGGCGCTTATGCTTGGGTTGAGCTGGTGAATGTAGTGTACTTTGCTTTTCTTAATGAGCAATGGTACAATGCTTTTGCATTTAGCCTAGTGGCCACCACAACTTCTGGTGCAGCGCAGTGTATGAAAAATTGCAAGAAAATTAAGCACAAAATACAATTTTGAGGAAATGTTCCACAACAGGACAAAACAACATTAAGATGATCGACCTTCACTCTATTTAAAGTTTCTGGAAAACTTATGTATAATATAATATGCCAAAATGTTATTCTTACTCTAGTTAATAATATTTAATATACATTAGGATAAAAGGAATAATTGATGAGGGTTCACTTTGCATCGTTGCCGCATTCTGGAGTGAATTATTTTTCAATAATTCAACAGACCAGAATAAATTATTCTGCTATACCACAGTTCCCACACTTTAAGACATAGTCCAATGTTTTCTTTAAAGACGTTTGTCACGGTTTTGTCCTTAAAGGATTAGTTCACTTTGAAATGAAAATTACCCCAAGCTTTACTCCCTCTCAAGCCATCCTAGGTGTGTATGACTTTCTTTTTTCTGATGAACACAATTGACGAAATGTTAATAAATATCCTGACGCATCCGAGCTTTATAATGGCAGTAAGCGTTACCAAATGAGTATGAGCTGTCTCCATCCACATCCATCCATCTATTCCACACGGCTCCAGGGGGTTAATAAAGGCCTTCTGAAGCGAAGCGATATGTTTGTGTAAAAAACATTTCCATATTTAATAAGTTATGAAGTAAAATTTCTAGCTTGCGCCAGACCGCCTTCCGTATTCTACTTACGAAGAAAGTGTAAAACTCTAAACTCTAAAAACCATGGGGTTAATAAAGGCCTTCTGAAGCGAAACAATGCATTTGTGTAAAAAACAAACAAACCCATATTTAACAAGTTATGAAGTAAAATATCTAACTTTCGCCAGACTGCCTTCCGTATTCAAGTTCGTGAGGTGTAAACTGCCGTCGCGTCAGTTATACTTTTTCCGAGAGTTGAATAGGGAAGGCGTAGGACGTAGTGTAAGCTTTTTGAACTGCTAGAGTTTTACACTTTCTTCGTAAGTAGAATACGGAAGGCGGTCTGGTGCAAGCTAGATATTTTACTTCATAACTTGTTAAATATGGAAATATTTTTCACACAAACGCATCGCTTCGCTTCAGAAGACCTTTATTAACCCCCCGGAGCCGTGTGGAATAGGTTTATGATGGATGGATGTGGATGGAGACACTTTCTTCAGCTCATACTCCTTTGGTAACGCTTACTGCCATTATAAAGCTTGGATGCGTCAAGATATTTATTAATATTTGTCCGATTGTGTTCATCAGAAAAAAGAAAGTCATATTCACTATAGGATGGCTTGAGGGTGAGTAAAGCTTGGGGTAATTTTCATTTGAAAGTGAACTAATCCTTTAAAGTGCTCTTCTGTGTAGAACTAATGTCTTACGCATCTTATCCGAAGCCTCTGTTGCTAATTTCAAAACATCGTTCTACAGCTAACTTGGTCAGTGTTTTTGTTTCTTTCGGTTCTTTTGCTCTTGTAGACTGCAAGGACAAATGAAATAACTGAAATAATTGGCCAAAGTGATATGGAACTGTAATGCGTTCAGCAGACCTGGAACTACTTCATAGCTGTGCGTTTACTGAAAAATAATTGCACACCTTAGAATGTTTGTCAACTAATCAGAATCAAGCATTCAGCAGTCCTGTGGTTATATATTATATAATAATATAATTAGTTGTGATTGACAGTTATTAGAAATATGACCAAGTTTGCTGCTTCCAAAGTTTGTAACTGTGATAACTGTGCAACCATGCGTTACATACTGTAAAAAAATAAGTTTAACATGCTTGTGTATTCTATTGTTTTATTTGAGTTACTTTGGTACTTCATAATAAGTCAGCTTCAATTACAAAATATTGAAAGTTGAGTCGACATGGCAATTTCATGTTAAGAAATCTCATTTCCAACATGTGCTGTCCACATTTAAATTAAGTTCAGCCGAAAATATTTTTGAGCGCATAGCAATAGTGCTTCAGAGCCGCTGCATGCCTTCTTGACACAAAGAAAGTATATTGTAGTACTGTGTTTAAATATGCATCTTTCACAGGTTAGCAAATACTCATGGTATTAGATCAGGTCTTCAGCTTTGCCTATATCTTATTTTCCATAGTGAGTGCACATGCCTATAATCTGCGCACTCAGTATGGAAATGTACAGACGCTGGCTGTGATTTGACAATTGTTTTCTGATTCAGTGTCTTGTTCTTCACCTTTACTGCTAGTTAGTTGAAATTCACTCCTTGAGCTGTTCCTCCTCACGTTCCCAAGGGAAAACATCCATGAGAGTAAATGTTTAAACCTACTCAGACAACAGGAAAACAGTGATTTCCAGCAGTAAAGATGAAAGGGAATCTCGAGACAGAGCAATTTAAAGCCAATCAGTACTAACCCAATATAAACCCAGAGAATCACTTTAACTTCATCCTAACAGCAGCTTTTATTGGCCGTCTTCAAAGCTCAAAAACTGGAGCAGGTAATGCTGGGATGATGACTGATGATAGCATTACCTCTACTCATTCACCTTTCTTTAAAGGATCTCTTTGATTAAGTTTCATCTCGAGCTCTTAATGATCATCTTGATGCCTGTGATCAAACTTAGATCAGGCTTTATCTGTCATTTTAGCTGTAAAACGGTCTTCACTAATCAAAGGGGAATTTATAGAAGTTTACCGAAAAGGTGTGAGAGAGGGTAGGAAAATACACATTGTGTGCATTTCATTTAATATATGTTGGTGTGTATCTGTGTAGTCATTAATGAGCTGTGTAGCAGATGCTGCAGTTGGCTCTGAAGAACAGGTGTTGCAGAGCTACATATGCAGCGTGCATGTGTAAAATATTAAAGCTTATAACAGGCAGCACACACACCTACACACACACAGTGGCATGTGTAAGGTGCTAAAAGCAGTTAGCATTGGTGTGCAACTTGTGGCAGGACTGGTGTGTCTGACTGCACACCTGTGCACTTTTCTTTCTCTCTTCTCTCCTTTCATCTGTCTCTAACACTGCATTATTTACAGTTGCTTATTAGGACACAAGGTTTGTATGACTTACAGTACACTTACATGCAGGTTTCAACAAACATATTCTTCCAACTGCTAGTTTTGTATTTCTAATATGTTTTTATTTAATAGTAGTAAATAGTGAATCAGTGTAAACACTTCTCTATACCCCACATACAGTTCCAATTGAAAGTTTGTGGGGTCAGTAAAGACATTTATAATGTTACAAAAGATTTATATTTAAATTAAATGTTGTTCTTTTAAAGGTTCTATTAATCAAAGAATCTTGAAAAAATTTATTAAAAACACTTAAGCAGCACAACTATTTTCAACACTGATAATAATAAATATTTCTTGATCACCAAATCAGCATTTTAAAATGATTTCTGATGGATCATGTGACACTGAAGACTGGAGCTGCTGAAATGGCTGCTGAAAATTCATCTTTCCATCACAGGAATAAATTTTATAATAATTTAAATCTTATTTTTAAGTGCCCCTATTATGCTTTTTCGAATATTACATTTCATGCAACCCGAAAGGGCACACTAAATAAAGTTAATTAGGTTTGTCCGAGATGCATCGGCGTATGACATCAAAGTACCGCGAGAGCAATCCAAAAGTATAAGGATTTGTTTGCTCTCCAATCTTTCTTGCTGTACTTTGATGTCATTTGCCGATCTGTCTGTGCAGCGCTGATGCATCTCGAACAAGCCTCTATAGTCTCTCAAAAGATGAATCGACTCTGAACCGCTTAAACGAATCGTTAGGAATTCGAATCCCACTTCCGTGACGGCTACACGTCACTGGGTAACATATTTGCTCAAGCATCTCTAGAGAAAGAAAAAAACGTCTACTTTGACCGGCCCTCAAAACGCTGTAATTGGTTTGTGTTGTATACATGTCGAAAAGACGCTGTTTTCTGCTCTGCAAAAGTGACCAAAAAAAAACAAAAAAATGACCACAGTGATACAACATCAGAATAACATTTTCACGGTTGCTTCTCAAATCTCCGTGAGGTCTATATGGGATTTACAACATGCTTAAAGATGGGACCGTACCGACTTTATTTGAACCAACGTGCTCCTCAGAATCACAGCCTGTAAGTACGATTAATTATTGATGTATATATTTTCTACTGGGTGTTCAAAATAGTAGTTTTGTGTTTTATATTGTGTAGATCTCCGGCTAACTGGCTAACTCACGTTATTAGCCTACCGTCTTACTGAAATACATCATCTGTGGCTCACTATTACCTAAAATTGTGTCCATTAATGCACAATGTATGTCTTTCTTAGAACTCTGAGTAGTGATAAAGGACGGAGCAAGATTTGCTTTACAAACTTTAATGTTACATCATTTATGTTAGTGCTCGGCTAATGTCAGCACTATTATTGATACAGTTAAATGATGCAGTTCCCACATGTGCACTATCATAAATTAGAAATATGAGTTTTTTGATGGGCATACACTTGTTAATGCTTATGGTGAGGAATTACAGTTGCAACATCTCACGATGAACGTCAAAAAGAGTAGTGTATCACTGAGAAGCTGCTCAAGTCATCCTTACGATGGAGGTTCGGGTTGAAAAACTAGTTCTTCCAATATTTCATCATTGGACTCGCAGTCAGATATGTTAAAATTGACGCCATCGTTACTGTCTTTACTTTAATCGACTGAAGCTGAAGTTCTGTAAAGTAACTTAATGGGAGTTTCGTTTCCTACAGGCGCTGTTGTAAGCGGCAGACCAATCACTGTGCCACCTGGCCAATCTGGGGTGCGTTTCCCGAAAGCATCGTTGGTGAACTATGGTCGTAAGTCCATTGAACTCTATTGGTAACGACGGAACTTACGACCATAGTTCGCTTTGGGAAACGCACCCCAGAGTAGCAGTGTTTCTCAAACTTTTTTGGTCGCGCCCCCCTTTAAACCTTTAAAAAAAATCTGCCGCCCCCCACCCCCAATAAACAACACACCTCTGACTACCAAATAATTTCACTAAAACTTATAAAAACTGATTTTTACATTGAAAAACGTGCAATGAAAAACACCTGCATTAGTTTCACTTTGTAATGTAACTGAATCATTGAAAAATATAACAGAGAAAATAATAGATGATAATTTATAATTTAAATAAATAAATATTTCAGTGATGCTTTGGGTGAGAAATATATAACAGCGCCAATATATAACCATTTTTGACAGCGCCTCACAAGCTCAGCTTCTTGTGAGTTGCGTCTTCTCACCGGAACGCATACAGCAGCGGAGCGCGCGCCTTTCACAATAGCAGCTTGTGATTCCATCCGCTGAAGCGGTGCTTTTCTATGGCGAGCAGCTTCTGTTGGGCTTGTTCAGACAGTGACAAGTCAAGAATCTAAAGAAGAGCGATTAAGTGCAATTGGCGTTCGGTGCCGCTTTATAAAGGCAGAACGCCAACCGTTATTCCACGCACTTGAACGCCGTAGCACACCCCCAGACTTTGAGAACCACTGGGAACTACTTTGAGAACCACTGGTTTAAGAGAGACTGAAGCATCGGACAAGTCGTTTGAGAAAAATGTAGTGATGTGCAGTGTAAATTATGAGAAAATTATTCAAGTGTTTTTTGACCTTTGATGCATGTAAGCATGTTGTAGGAGACCTACAAAACAAAATTAAGAACTTTAAAAATGGTATTATTATACTTAACTGTTTTTTTTTTTTTTTTTTTTTTTTTTTTTACTGTATTTTTGATCAAATAAATGCATCCTTTGTGAGCAGAAGAGACTTCTTTCAAAAACATAAAAAAAAAAAAAAAAAAAAATCTTACCAATCTCAAACTTTTGAACGGTAGTGTACATAGTGGCAGACTTCTCTCATGGCAAATCTTTAAGCATCACAATACAAATTTAACACACTAATTCATAATATAAGGAAACATTCCTCCTTATGTTATGAATTAATATAAACCCTCTATATATGAATCCTATAACTCGTGAGTCCTCTATATGTGTGAATTTGCATTTATTAATTTAGCAGATGAATGCAGTGCATTGTCTAGCATGCAGAAGAGGAGGACCACACAGGGCCTGCAGAGGAAGACTGAATGCGAGAACAGGAGCCTCATCGCCATGCAGATGACACGAGTCTATCCCCTCGACTCGAAGGTAAAACTCATAAAGAGTGCTTGTACACACACAATAGCATCTTCTTCCTGTGCTGGCAGATCTATTGTGCTATATGGCAAGAGGCCATGCAGAGTGCAATTATTCGTTTGTGATACATCCTTTTTTCCTGTCATTCCCGTTGTGGTGCAGAATGCTGGTTTTGTTCCGACACTCGGCGTTCCGGCTGGCAGCTGTCAGCTCCGATACCGTCTACTGCTCTCAGTGTTCCCAGCCGCTCCAGTCGGAATTCCTAATTAGATTTGCCATTTTCACGCGTCTGATTGCCATACATAACAACACAAAGAGGCCGACGTCTCCATACACACAGCTCTAACTGTAACAATTCATAACAATGCTCATTAACATGTATGGTGTGGCAGCATTGATTATGACATTACCATCTAAATGGATGACCTGCCCACGCAATTTCATTACTGGCTTGTAGATATGGATTAATAAACTTCTTATTCTAGTCCAGGCCTGGTTATTAATTACACAAATTAGTGAGGGCAGGGTAATCAACTTAGGGTCTGTTTCCCTTATAATAATTGATCTAATTTTTAGCGAACATTGCTGTTGGGCAAGGCTGAGAGATCACCTCGTTAGCAAAAGTTTAATTCTGATCATAGTTCATGAGTCGTTTGCCTTAAGGTCAGATCTGAATGTCAGAAGCGTTTGAAATTGATTGGTGTTAAATTGAATCAATGTCATGTTCAGGAAAAACAATAACAGTTAATGGATGAGGCTGAATAGCCATCTGCAGAGGGAGGGAGAGAGAGAGCAAAATGAGAAAGAAAGAAAGAAAGAAAGAAAGAAAGAAAGAAAGAAAGAAAGAAAGAAAGAAAGAAAAAAGAACCAAGGGATGGGAGGAAGGAAAAGAAAGAAGCATGGACAGAAAATAAGGAAGTTTTGACAGGAAAGAAAGAAAGAAAGAAAGAAAGAAAGAAAGAACTGAGGGATGGGAGGAAGGAAAAGAAACAAGTATGGATAGAAAATAAGGAAGTTTTGACAGGAAGGAAGGAAGGAAGGAAGGAAAGAAAGAAAGAAAGAAAGAAAGAAAGAAAGAAAGAAAGAAAGAAAGAAAGAAAGAAAGAAAGAAAGAAAGAAAGAAAGAAAGAAAGAACCGAGGGATGGGAGGAAGGAAAAGAAAGAAGCATGGACAGAAAATAAGGAAGTTTTGACAGGAAAGAAAGAAAGAAAGAAAGAAAGAAAGAGAAAGAAGAAAGAAAGAAAGAAATTAAAGGAAGCAAGGAATGAAAGGAAGGAATGAAGGAAGAACGGGGGGTAGGAAGAAAGTAGGAAGGATGGACAATGAGGAGAGAAAGAAAGAAAGAAAGAGAAAGAAAGAAAAATGAGGAGGGAAAGAAGGAAGGAAAATAAAAAAGAAAATAGGAAGGATGGACAATGAGGAGAGGAAGGAAGAAAGGGAGAGAAAGAAAGAAAGAAAGAAAGAAAGAAAGAAAGAAAGGAAGAAAAAGATGAGGAAGGAAAGAAGGAAGGAAAATAAAATAAAAAGAAAATAGGAAGGATGGACAATGAGGGAGAAAATAAGTAAAAGAAAGGAAGGAAAGAAAGAAAATAAGTAAGGAAGGAAGGAAGAACTGAGGGAGGGAGGGATGAGAGGAAGGAAAAGATAGAAGCATGGACAAAAAAATAAAGTTTGGACAGGAAAGGAAGGAAGGAAAGAAGGAAAAGGGAAGATTGAAAAGAAAGTAGGAAGGGTGGACAATGAGGGAGAAAGAAAGAAAGAAAAGAAAGAAAGAAAGAAAACATGAAAGAAAGGCAAAAATGGGGAAGGAAGGAAGGATGGAAGGAAAAGAAAAAAGAGTAAGAAGAGTAGGAAGGATGGACAGGAAAGAAAGAAAGAAAGAAAGAAAGAAAGAAAGAAAGAAAGAAAGAAAGAAAATGAAAAGTATTGATCAGGAAGGAAGAGTGTTTCATATTTGTTCATGAGCAGACAAGAACCAAAGCAGAAAGAGGCTGCCTGTTATTGCAATAGAAACAAAGAACGAAAGAGTTTAGACAACTCAGCTAGTTCACAGCACTTCACCCCTTTATTTTACTAAGAGTGCCTGCAGATAATAACTACTATCAAAGTTTGCAGAATGCAAGCGTCTGCCGTTCTCTCCATCACTTCAGTTTTCTTCTCTCTCTCTGTTTCAAGTGACTGGAAGAATGCCAGCTGTTACAAATCCTCCTGATCCTTTACAAAGCCAGCGCACACCGATGGGGGAAAAAAAGAGAGAGGAAAAAGATAGAGAGAGAGATTAGTTCCATGAGGTTTTCACAAACACCTGGCTTCTCTCGCTCCACCTGGAAGAACAGCAGTCGTTTTCAGAATTGTGTGAAATTTCACACTCGTTTTTCACAACACATTTTAATATGCACTGTGCTTTTTCTCGTTCCTCCTTCCATCCATCCCTCCCTTGCTCACTTGCTCTCAGCTCCGAGTATGAAATCCTTTCATTCTCCTTTATTCGCTGTTGCCAAACTCGGCCTCCCTGCCAATCATGGCTGAGCGACAGCACATACAATTTTCCGCCAGCAATTTGCCCCCTTAAGAGGAAAATTGCTTTGGATAGAACCTCTCCCAGCAAGACAACCACAATAAACAGCTACAACTGTAATGGCATTGGTGCTGTCAGCCCCGGGCCGGGACGGGCGTTCTCACGCACCGAAGAGAGACGCTTTAACCGACCCTGCCCTGTAATATCCACACCTGCGCAGAGCCGAGCGCTCCGCCAATCCTCTTTTAAACATAACTCACTGCCATCGTTCCAGAATGACTGCTATGAAAGGCTTTTGTCAGATATGCCACGGGACGGCCCGTGTGAGTGTGTGCGCAGATTGTCATTTATTATATGTTGTGTGGTTTTCTGTCAGTGTGCGTATTGATTTGCGCGCTGGCGGAGAGGCAGAGGTCACTTTGATCGGTGTGAGATGAGGAGAGGGAATAGCAGAGAGCTGACATTCCATTAGCTGAGAAAAAAGGACTCCAAATAAAGAGGAATATGTTAAGGACAGGCGGCGGTGGCAGGGTGATATGACTGTAATTAAGAGAAGAGAGAGAACAGAGGAGTGTCTGCCGCGGGAGGCTTTTGTCTGACGGAGACGGCAGAGATCCTGCTCTTATATTACATGCTTGACCTTTTGGCAACGGCACCCCCACCCGTCCACTCATCCGTCCTCCCTCCGTTACTTCGCGGGTATTGCTCACAATCAAACTTTTCGCTCTCCTCATTGCCCTTTTACTTCAGCGGGACCTAGAAACCGGTTTGTTTTGTTCACTTAAGACTGCTCATCAGGACCACATGTTGTCTTTTTTAGCGGTCAGCTCAGATTAAAATGGCCAACGTTTGAGTATTAGGGTGAATTCTGAACATTTTTTTTTTTCACCTCAGTGACAAAAAGTGGCCCAGTTTACTCAATTTGACCATATACTGACCTTTTCCAATGGGATTGGGGAAAATGTGCAATACCTTAATAAACAATATTCTTCAAGAAACACACAGAGGCATCAGTAACATTACATTGGATTGCTGTGTACACAGGGTTTGTGGCAGTCAGACAGGGTTTATTAGTTAGCCGTTTTGAGGTCTGCATCTCCTCAAAGTGTCAAAGGCATAAGAGCACTACTTTATCATTGTTTGTCTGACTGGGGATCCCACTGGGGCTGAGTATGTGTGTGTGTGTGTGAGTGAGAGAGAGAGGGAGGGAGAAAAAGGCCCTTTGGATAGGTTTGTATTTTATTCTGAGTCTTAGGCTTTTGATTTCTAGCTATGCAACACATAGCTGGCTATTCATCTAACATCTAACTTATTTGTGTTATGAATGTGTGCAGTTCAATGCTCTTAACCCTGCTGGAGAAGGTGAGAAAGCAAGTACACAGAGAGAAAGATGGAAAGAAAGAAAGCAGACTGACTTTGTGCTCTTATCCCATTCTCTGTTTGACTGTGTACCAGGCTGTTGAGTTCTGATGTTCTGCTATGAATGAATCATGATGGAAACTTAATTCAGGGAGTGAGTCAGACCCATATCTGTGTTTACTTAAAGGTTTCTGAGCATGACAGAGTTTAGAATAAAACATTTACTGTAGTTGGTAAGTGCAAATTTTGGGTTTTATATGCACTAATCCAGATGAGTTCATGCAGATACTGTAACACCTAGGGCGGCCATCTGTCTGGTTTTAGGTTGGACAGTCCATTTTTGAAATACCATCTCTGCCTACCAGCGCAGCCTTGAGATCATCTCTGTTTTATACTTTTATACTTCCAATGGTATATAATTAGTAAATTAATTAATTAAAAATTGGCAATGTTTAAGTTAATATTAAGTGACAGACATTTTAGACCCAATATTTTCAGTATCCTCTGTTTTTGCTCTATTCCACCAATCACAGCAGAATAGTTCCAAACAGAATAACATCAGAACCGTTGCATCTCCAATCAACACAGTAGTGTTTTGTTCCTGAATGATTCAGCATTTTTGAATGAATCGGTTGAGTCAATGATTCAATAACACATTCATAAAGTTTTGAGCAAATTGGTTGAATGAATGAATCAATCAATCAATCAGTGCACTTAAATCATATATATTACATGTTTTGTTTCTTGAAATTTTTGATTTGACAAAAGCTTGAACTGACAGTAGCTTGAGATAGGACAGATGTAAATTTAATACACAAACAATATCTGTAAAACTTGTAACAACCTCATTTTTAAAGGGTAAAATTTAAATATTCCCAGCAAATTAGGTTCTCTTTAGGTTATAAAAATAAAACCCCAAAATAACCTGCAGGGAATGTTCTGGGAACGTTCTCTTTAGGTTGCAAAAATAAAATAAAAATCAATAGAGAACGTTCACAGAATATTCTTATTTGTTCCCAAAAAAAATAACCAAATGGGAACCATATGAGAACCTTAGGGAAATGTTCGTGTTTGCTGGGTAGCAAATAATCAGAATAATGAAAATTGCATGTAAACTGGAGTGAAGAGTTCTGCTTGTGTCATGTGAACATCTTACTGCGATTAAGTCCTAATAATTGCATTATTGGTGCACAACAGTGATTTGCCACCACCTACAAGCAGTTTTAGTTTCAAATGTAAAGTATAATTTATTTTTTTATAGTTTATTAACATTTCATATGACTATCTTCTAGGCCTGTCATGATTGGTCTATATAATTGACTGCGTCAACGCTGATAATTTTATGTTATTTTACCTTTTAAATTTCGTTTTCACGCTTTGACTAAAATAACCGTTTCCTCCATGCCACTAGTGTGAGCTAACATTATGCGCATCATGTCAAAGTAATCAATTAATCGATAAAATAGTTGCATCACATCAAAGTAATCAATTAATTGACAAATTAGTCAATAGATTAATCGATATAAAAATAGTCGTTAGTGGCAGCCCAACTATCTTCAATATATTTTATGTTTATCCCCCTGTAGTCAATAATTTTATCCTTTGAAACTCATCTTTAATCACCAAAATTACATATTTAAATGTTTTTTTCCTGTGAAAAAAATTCTTAATGCCTTCGAATAGCTTGAATGTAACTCAACGCCTCATTTAATATACAAGGATCTGTGAATATGATAATTAGCCCCGCCTCCACTCACTCTGTCAACTTACTGAGGTAAATGCTGCACAATGGTATCGCTTTTTATAATGTCGGACACATAACGGTAATTAATATGACTAGCCTTTTGCTTGACTATGTTATCAAACAGCTAATAATGTGTTGCTAATGTTACACAAACCATGTTCATATTCACGAGTCAGACAGCTGCCTGCTAACAATCAGTATCCTTACAAACGCTTTGAACACCTTAACATCAGTGGAGAAAGGCATATAGTTAATCATAACTTCGTAATATGCATCATACACCCGCCATATTGCTAAATCTACCTGATTTTTAATATCAACAGAAAAATATACCAGGATAACCTTCTTTTGAGACTCTTGCGCCGTCAGTTAATGATATGCTAAAGCCCACCAGCACGTTGACGTGATTGGTTACAAGGTAGTTTGTGACGTCAGAAACACCAGCGATCTCAAACCGCGGGTTTGAGGCTGTCTTTGTTTTACTGCAATTTTAAATAGAAAATACCCAGCAATGGTGTTGACTTATGAATTTGCACATGGTTTGTCTTGCATGTTAAAAACACCAGATAGACATATAAACAACATTAAAAATTTGATTTTCACCACAGGGGGTCTTTAAAACATTAATCTCATAACATTATTTATGCAATTGTTACCGCGGTGTAAATACATTCATGGCATCTAAACAATCTGAACAATCTGAGCAAAAACATCTAAATGCCACTACAGATGCAGCTTCTGTGTCACCTCTGCAGTACAAAGATAGATTTTGTTGATGCTTATTTTATTTGATAGACCCTTTTCACGTACTGTGATGAAGTGTTTTAACGGTCATCAATATTGTAAATCCTGCAAAGTTTTTTATATTTTCATTTTTTTTTTTTTTTTAAATGTATGTACTATATTTATAACACTATACTTAGTATTATATTACCGTTTTATCAAATTACAAAAAACTAGTTAACACTGCTGTGAGGGTGTTTCTAATACAGTGGCTATGGAAGTGACGGTAAAAATGACATCTTTCTCTCTTCTGACTGCTGTTTTTTTTTTCCTCTTTTTGAAAGTTATAAAAAAACTATTGTGGAGTTTTTTTTTTTTTTTTTTTTTGGCTATTTGTGCAAATGGAAATGCAAAAAAATATGTTTAACGAAGTCACTCATTCACCGCTATAATATTTTACACAACTATGAAGACTTCCGGAAATGTGAAAAGGGTCTATTGGTAATACTGTTATAATGTCTAATTTCATTCATGGGATAAATCTAGGAATTTTCATGAAAGGGGACCTTATAAAGGTAAAAAAATGCCCCTAGAAATCAATTAAAAAAAAAAAGTTAATTCCTGTCATTGCTTATAGGTTTGGTGTTTTTCCCTTCATGTTATATCATGGCATCACTGAATCCTGCAAACTGTCCTCCTTTTAAGTGTTGTAAAAATGCACACCCTACCACACGTAAACCACACCACTGTCAATCAGAACCGAAGAACATCACCCGCTCCTGAAAATATTGGTTTAAGGTTCAAAGAGAGTCTTTGTGATGATATTGGACATAACTCAATCTAATTAAATTCATATGTAATTCACACAGATGAATCAATTTCATTATGCCACCATTTCTGTTCACTATTGTACAAGGGCCAGATACAACAATAGCTGGGTCATGCACAAAGACCATTCTTAAATTGTAAAGCAAGTAAACGTTAAAAAACGAATGTTACAGTCAAACAAAGAAACAGGGATTGCTGGGGGATGGGGTACATCACACAAAATTGATTAATATTTGCTTTCAGAATGACACTGGCATGATGCATGGGTGCTTCAGCCATGCAAATGAATATCTTAAAGAGACGAATCACAGCAGCCCCAGTAAAGTTCAACAGGCAGATTTGCATATTTATATTAGCTGTAACAGATAGTAAGTGCATCAGGGAGGAGGAAATATAATGCATTTGTCAAAGTACGCCTCTAACATGGCCAAACGCTGAGCTTATTAACTTCTAAAATTCTGATATCTTCAATTATTCACACAAAGCATGCCTCGCTAGATGTATTGTAGGACATTTTGACAAAAGGAACAGGCATTAGAGAGAACATAATGACCCAAATGGAGCCTGTACTTATTATAAAAGCACAGATATCAAAAGCAATATACCACTGATCCAAAACAATACAGCCATACCATAACTTTACAATTGTGATGTAATCATAAAACAGCCCTAGACAGTGGGCTTGTGTCAGAGTTATGGTTAAGGCTACACTCCCTGCATTAAAAGCAAACTAAAATCATTTATTGCTCCCTCTTTTAACATATGTTAATCTGAACAAACCATTCAAACAGAATCTCAGAAAAAGGGGGGTGAATAGTAATCTCTCCACTTCTGCTGTACCTTTTAAAAAAAACAACTCAAACATTATCACTACACTGCTTCCCTTACGATGAAATAACAAAAAAACCCAATTTTTTTTAAAATGATCCACTTTAAATACACACACATACTGTGTGTATATATATATATATATATATATATATATATATATATATATATATATATATATATATATATATATATATATATATATATACTCCATTCCAAAGTTAGGAGTAAGATCTTGAATGTTTTTGAAAGAAGTCTGCTTAACAAAGCTGCATTTATTTGATTAAAAATACAGTAAAACAGTTATATTGTGAAATATTATTAATATGAAATATTATTATGCTTTATATTTTTGCTACTTTGAAACTGTAATGCATTTTTTCAGGATTCTTTGATTAAAAAAAAGTTTTTATTAGCATTTATTAGAAATAAAACATTATATATGTCTTTATTGTTCCTTTTTGATCAATTTTAAGCATTCATGCTGAATAAAAGTAATAATTTCCAATAAAAAATAAAATAAAAAAAAACTTACTGACCCCCAAAATTTAGGGGATAGTAAATAATACATATAATGTCCAGAATAGTGACAGAATAACAAAACATAGCATATAATGTCCAGTATCATCAGAAATGCTTTGAACTTTTAACCAAAATTTCCATATATATTACAGAGATGGTTTTCAATCTAAATATGGTGTGTATTGTATAGATTTCACATGCTCTCTAGCAAAATGTGATAAGGACTGAGTTAATCTACTCATCTTCATCCTCCCACACTAATGGCCAACTGCCTCCCTATTCATGATTACAGCTGATAATATCATGTGACGCCACATGTAATTTATGGACGGAATAACATATGCAATATGTGAGAGGTTGTATGCTGCCTTGACGAAAGGTGATACACAAAATAAGAGACGGAATATTCAATTAGTAATCTGCTGAGCCATATGTTAAGCACTCAAGCCATTCCTTATTCTAAAGAATATTTTGAAAAACAACTCCATTTTGAGCCATATCAATGAACGCCATTAGTTTAATGCAGTCCAGAGTAGTGAACTGTAACTTTATCTGTGTGCAGTTTGAATGGTTAGGTTTAGTGTTGGCAGACACTCAATCTCTTGGGTTTGCTCATTGTTTTCATCAGGTGCACTGTTCCTATTCATAGTGTTAAACAGGCCATTATACAACTGCAATTACAACACACTCTACCGCTCTGCAGGTGCTAGGAGCCCTGGCAAAAAGGGGAGTTTTAGCTTTGCTCACACTCGAAGTGAATGGCATCTCATACTTCGTGATTGCCAGTTTTGTAGTGTTGGTTCACTGCAGCAGCGTTGCCAGATTAGGATAGTTTTACAACGCTGGTTGTTTTACACTTTGCCATGAGGGTAATGTAACCCTGAGGAAAAGGATTTAACTTTGTAAATGTTGTGTGAGTCATGTGTGTTAGTTTGACTTCACTTGCACGATTATGGCTCTGAATGTTTATGAAATTTGTCAGCCCTAAAAATACTAGCAAAATGTCATGCTGTACACTACCGTTACTGGTCCGTAATTTATTTATTTATTTTATATGTCTTATGCTCAGCAAGGCTGCTCTTATTTGATCAAAAATACAGTTAAAATAGTAGTTGTGAAATATTATTACAATTTAAAATAACGTTTTTCATTTACTGTAAATGGTAACACTTTACTTGAAGGGGTGTGCATAAGACTGACATGACACCTTCATAATCTTGACATGACATGTGTCATGAATATGAAGGAGGTTTTATGCATGTTTATGACAACTGTCATTAAATGTCATTCGCTCAGTTAAGTCATTTTTAATGCAAAGATGACATTGTTTGAGATGTCTTTGTCATGACAACTTGACATTAGCAAAACATCATAACCTGTCATAAACATGACATAGCAGATTAATTATCAAACAAAAAAACTACTTAGCTTTATGGGTTAACATTACATTACATTATTTTGGTAACATTTCAGTATAGGGAACACATATATAAACGGTTAACTATGACTTTTCCCTCAATAAACTCTTAATTTACTGCTTATTATAGTTAATTGTTAGGTTTAGGTATTGGGTAGGATTAAGAATGTAGAATAAGATCATGCAGAATAAGGCATTAAAGGCAGGGTAGGTAAAAAATGTATAAAAAACTTTTTTTTCAAAATTTGTTTAAACTTTATTTATATATCAATACATATTTAAAATGTAAGTACTCTGAAAAAGAAAGTATAAAAATCGAGTGTCTGTAGACCTCTCACGACTGTTTTAAAGACAGCTCAATATTTCCATTCACTCCACCCCCTCCCTTCTGGGCTCCTTCCAAAGCCACGCCCCCAAAACGCATGAACATGCGACTCCGACCACTGAGCTGGAAGACGCATTATTTACCAGAGACGAGCGGAGAGGAAGGAGCACAGTGCATGTAGTGACATCATGTCAGAATCACATGTAATAAAAATAACTTTATAATTATGAAGATAAACATAATTTAATTCGCTAACGAGTTAGTTATCTATAAGGCAAAGCTAAAAACAGGTTGCATGATACACGTTTTTCCATTACCATCATTTACACTGTGATGAAGATGAATTTCGTGTAAGATTCATAACATATACGTTGTTCTACAGATAAACAGAGTAACATACACTCAAATATCAACTCACAACTGCATTGCAGACACAAAATAATAACACACACATACAACAAAGTGTGTACGACACACACAGATACAAGATAAAGACATCAGTAAACATAGGTAGAGAATATAAAAACAAAACAAAGGCGAAAAAAAACATGCAGGTAAACTTACAGGTGAACATGGTAAAAGAGTTAGACAGAGGGTAAATATAGTTCTAAGAAAAGTTCCTAGATGCGGAGTAACGTTAGGCCTACTATCTGTTAAACATGTATTTAGTTATCTAAAGCAAAATTATGCACAATTCAACACTATAGCTATCATCTTGAGCTAGGCCTATAGATTATTTATCGTCTCTACTACGGCTCGCTAAGTAATGTTATGTTAGCTATATTACGCAGCTACGTGTGCTAATGACACATGCTTCATGAAAAAATAAACAAAAAAATATGTATGATCAAAATACAAAAAGAAAGATTTACCTGTCCAGCAGAAATAAAGCCATCAAGGAGTCACTTTTCAGCCCCTTGAGTTCCCTCAGTTCTCGCCATCGCTGGAGAGCCACGCCGATATTAACTCGCGTTTTATTTCTTTGTTTATCCAAAGACTTTTTGTTCATTGCCTTTTCTTGTACTGTTACTGTCTTCCTTTTTTGCCTGGTTTGCCTTCACTAACTGCATAGGCCGGTACTGTGAATTTTGCTTGCTGTTTCTCTGCCATTGTTTTGGTATTCCTAGGATCCATGCCTCTTGAATTCCCCAAATCAAACGTGCGCGCGCAAGTGGGCAGGTCATGCGTGGCAAAAGGGTGGTTGCCATGGTTGCGAGAGAGTGACAGCCGCCTAAGCCAATCCTATGTTTCGTCCCGGATGGAAATAATGAGCTGTGTTTAATACAGATTAAACGGTCTAGAGTCACTCGATTTTTATACTCTTTTTATCAGAGTTCTTACATTTTAATTATGCATGTATATATATAGAAAGTTTAAACAAATTTGGAACAAAATTTCTTACCTACCCTGCCTTTAATATGTGCTTTATAAGTACTAATAAATAGCCAATATTTTAGCCATATGTATGCTAATAGTAATAAGCAACTAGTTAAAAGACCCTAAAATAAAGTGTTACCATTATTTTATGACAGTGTCATCTTTTTTACGAAATTTGAAATTGTCTATTATCTGACCTTCTGTTGGAGGAAACTTAAAAAAAAAAAAAAAAAATGAAATGAAAAATAGTCATGACGCTGTTATAAAATTATTTGTCAGAGTATTGTCACTTAATGACATTTTAATGACAAGTTCAATTTGTACCACTGTACTTGAGCTCAAGATACATATTTATGACACTATTATAATGGCCTCATGACAGCCAATGTCAAAACCAACGACATGACAGTTTAATGTAATGTTATCCCATAAAGCTAAATGATGTCAAGTTGTCATGACAAAGACACTGACAGGTTATGATGTATTGGTTTATGTCAAGTTGTCATAACTTGGACATCTCAAACAATGTCATCTTTGCATTAAAAATGACATAATTGAGCGAATGACACTTAATGACAGTTGTCATAAACATTCATAAAACCTCCTTCATATTCATGACATGTGTCATGTCATGATTATGAAGGTGTCATGTCAGTCTTATGCACACCCCTTCAAGTAAAGTGTTACCCTGTAAATATATATATTAAAATGTAATTTAATCCTTTAGGGGCAAAGTTGAATTTTCAGCAGCCATTACTCCAGTCTTCAGTGTCACATGATCCTTCAGAAATATGATCTTTCTAATATGCTGATTTGGTGCTCAAGAATCATTTCTTCTTATTAACAATGTGCTGCTTATTATTTTTGTGCTAACTGTGCTACATATTTTGTTCAATATTCTTTGATGAGTTGATGCAAATTCAAAAGAACAGCATTTGTTTGAAATAGAAATCTTTTATAACATTATAAATGTCTTTACTGTCAATTTTGATCAATTTAATGTGTTATTGTTGCTGAATAAAAGTATTATTTTCTTCTAATAACCTTACTGACCTCAAACAGCAATGTAGATATAGTATGGATGGATGGATAGATGAGGGTAAGAGAGAAACAGAGAGACCCCAGGCGCAGGCTTAAAAGGAAATTTAAGTGACTTGTGGTTTCTGCAGGCAATATTTCTTTATCAGCCTTAACTGGAGCAGACAGGCCGCAATTAGTTGGATTTATGCTTTTCTTCAGAAATATGAACAAGCTACAGTCGTTTCAGCACTGCAGTGATGATAACACCAAATCTAATCAGAGAGAGCAAAATGGATTTTAAAAGCCTGTTGCTGTAATGCTTCCACTCATAACCAACCATTTCAACCACATGCTTAACTTAATTCCCCTCAGAGAGACAGGCTGCCCAGAGAGGTCTGAAATATAACCGGGTCATATAAAGGGACTCTTTCTCTGCATTTAACAGGCAGAAGGACACTTCAACTTAGTTGTATGATGGAATGAATTACAGACTGTGAGAGAATAACAAACAATGCAGAAATTTCATTATGGTTTCCCACGATAACTGAATTATGGAGGACAAAACTCCAACAGATAAAAAGATGGAGAGATGGATTGATGGGGAGCAGTATGTTGGTTATTGACAGGGACAGATATGGTAGTTCTTGGGATTCTTGGACACACTGATGTTATTCACCTAATGCTGAACATGTAGGTGTTATTCTGGCTAAAAGCAGCCAGTGAGAAGATTAACATTCTTGTTGTGATGTAGATCTCCACACCTTTAGCTTATATTCTTAGATGGAAAGGTTGCCAAATTGTGCGTAATTACTGTATTGAGCTGATATGAAATATCAAATGGTGGGTTCAATAGCTCCCATGGCGGGTGAAAATTCACTGTACACTTTATGAGCTCATAAATCAATACAAGAAAAAACAGCAGTTAAGCATCCAACAGAAGCTATTAAATCACTTAGCTGGATATTAAGTCAGGCTATGTCAGCTGCCAATACTTTTTTTACACCTCCTGCTAAGCAAGCAGTATAGACCGGTGCTGATTGCTTCAACTTTTACACGTACTGAAATGTTCGCCATGGCACAGTGTGCTGTCACAACACTGGCAAAGAGATGATAATGTGCTATATCACAGAGTGAAAATTAAAGAAAGAGAGAGAGGTGGTGAGATTTATTAAGTGAGATTTTAAACATCCATTTTTTTTTCTTTTCATAATTGCTTTCTTTTGTGGATGTACAAACTTTGAATATCTAAACTTTTTATGGATCTGTGTGAAATCACGATTACACACAGGCATTAGATGCACTTTAAAACTTTGATTTTAACAATCATTTGACTTGAACAATAATTTGGCTTTTTAAAATATAATGTAAAATATGGCTGGGTTGAAAATATTGTTTCTTATTTGAATCAGTCCTACTAAAATAATTTCCTACTTCCCACCTGAAGTCGTGATTACGAGCTTGTCGCATTTAAGTGCTTTGTTGTTTATAAAATAAACATTACAACATTCAAACAATAAATACCATTTTGGGGCTCTGGTGTGACAAATCACTGTACAGTTCAAGCGAAGTGGCAGCGCGGGGCGCACGTAAACTGATCATCCCTTCAGCTTTAGTACTATTTACAGCACAAAATAAACATGAATAAACATCAGAAGGTATGTTGAAATATGACCGAAATGTATCATGTCTCATGTAATAACTTAATCAGTGTTTCAACTGCAGAAAGATGCCAATTAAACAATAGGCATGTCATGTAATGTTACATTTACCACAGAAAAACCATTCAATGACCTTAACCCGTTATTTAGCTAAAACAAATTAACTCATTTTGACATATGAGTTACATATGTATACATATATATATATATATATATATATATATATATATATATATATATATATATATATATATATATATATATATATATATATATTACACACACACACACACACACACACACACACATATATATATATATATATATATATATATATATATATATATATATATATATTATTTTTTAAAATGAAAATTAAAAACAAAATCTTTTTTTGTGAGCAAAATAACTAGCTCCCTAAATCACTTCAAAAAGCTTTCACTGATGATCAGGGTCAAATTTACCTCATAGGCAAAATGCATTTTTACTCCCCCGGCCTGATGTCAGTAGAAAACCTCGTATGAGCAAAGGTGTGTAAACGCCATGTTGAAATTACTGCAATTATGAGATTTCAACTTGTAAAAAGCGTCCGCGTCCTCGTAGAGCTTTATATTATTGTTTGTAAGATGGGAATTTTCTGAGAGATCCTACCCAGCAAACATTGGTCTGACGGCAACGTCATGTCCCTGGCCAAAAATAGCACGGTAGGACAGCATAAATCGATAAAAAATACACAGAAAAATACATTATCAGATACATTGTCAGATACGTTTCATGACTTTCATTTTGGAACTGTTTTTCAACCATGACGCGACATGACGGAGGGATGTCTTTTCAACGGTCATTAAACATCCAAATGTTTGAGCACGCCCATCAACGTGCTTCGTTCGGGTTATTGGAAGTCGTCGGCAGCTCTGCACGGTACTTGCTCGAAAGATTTGTCACTTTGTTTTTAGACCATGAAATCAACAATGTCACCAAAAAATTGTGTTTTTGGTTGTGAGGGAAAGATAACCTTGCTTCCAAAAGAACCCAGCATTAACTGTGGAGCTGAGAGATTTGTACTTACTCGTTACATTGATGCATTCGCGACATTTGCCATTAAATTAACCAAACCGCCTCAAATTAATTATCAAAAGTCAAGTCAAGTCACCTTTAATAACTTAGTGCTTTTTACAATGCAAATTGTGTCAAAGCAGCTTTACAGTGGTAACAGGTAAATAATTTTGGCTACACAGCAGCTCTTAAAGAACACTGTGTCATTAACCAGCTTAAATTCAGTATTGATTCATTCCATTGTAAAAATCAATAGTTATTAATTTAGTTAATTTGTCTACATATCAGCACTGGAAAAAACAGTGAGGTCATCGTCCAGCTCAGTTCAGTTCGCATACAATGGTGTCAATGCAGGCAGATCAAAAACTAAGCAAGCCAAAGGCGACAGCGGCAAGGAACCCAAACTCCAACAGGTGACAAAATAAGGATAAAGTCGTGTCTGAAAGTTACAATACATTTTTTTTATTGGTTAAAATGAATGGAGAATATCTTGTGTTTTTCCGTGGCTGCTCGAGCCCTCAGGATCAGTGCTAATAGTTTTATAAAGAAGGCCCAGTTTGACGCTGGATTTACAGATCATTGAAACTGAAAGATGGAGCGGTCACAGCAGTAAAAGATCCTGGCCATGAGTCAGAATCACAGGCGGTAAGTAAAACTGCATTAAATGTCTGTTTTGTTGGCATTCGGCATGTAAGTGCATATAATGTAAACAATACGAATCAGTGAATTAAAAGTTACCCATGGGGATAATGCGATGGTGTATTGTGTGTGTTTAAATACATTTGTTTAGCTGACCATCGATAGTTTGCAGATAATCGCTATGCAAAAGCTGTCAAACAGTGGGTTTGACCCCCCCAGCTCTCTCTCTCTCTCTCTCTTGCTCTCTGTCTCCATGTCTTATTGAATGCATTACCAATGTTTGTGGGTGCTCAGTTTTTTTTCTGTCATTTGGCCAAAATCTCATATAATAAAAAGATGAAGTGCTGTTATGCACAGACTATTTAAGACAGTATTGGAATGCTGTATAAGACACTTCTTTGCTCCTCAAATTCATAGAACATTAGTCTTATATATGTGTGTGTGTTTCTTGAGTAAAGAAAATGCTGTACTTATTCAAACAATCAGTTCTTTATTTACCTTTGCATTGCAAACAAGCAGACATGCTCCAAAATGTGTGCAGCACTTCATTCACAATAGAGGTGGGTGGAGTTATGAGGTTTGACAGACAGTTTGAGGAGCCAATGGAGTCACAGACAGAAATAAAGAGTGACCCATAAGTAATGATCTATGAAAAAAAAAAAGAAAAAAAAAAGATGAAAAGATGAAACATGAGATATGAGGTTTCTGCCTGACCAAACAGTTGATGGACCCAATTGACTTCCATAGAATGGAAAAATAATACTATGGAAGTTGATGGGGCTCATCAACTGTTTGGTTACCACATCACTGTTTGGTTTAACACACATCCCATCAAAATCTTATTAGGAAATCTTATAAAGTAATCTGTAGAATCATCAAAATAATCTGGACTTTACCTAGTATTGTTGGAAGGGGAGTGTGTGGGTGCCTTAAATCAAGCCACGAACAATGCCAAATTAGAGGAGATAAGCTAACATTCTTTTAGTGGTTAACAAGCTAACGTTATCATCAATCAAATCTGTGCTAAGTAAATTAGATCTGGAAAGTGTGATGTCTTCATTCAACTAAATAATACAAATTATTATCATAGTGTTACTACTCATTATAACAGTGATAAGAGTTAGCCTGGTAGGAAAGCGAGGGGGCGGGGCTAATGTGTATGACCAGCACAACCAGACCAAGATAATGTGATTGTAGCACAGCTTTGTCCGTCATGTTAATCAGACTACAACTGGTATTGTGCACTTGCTCCAAAACACAGAGGTGACGCGCAATATATATTTAATACTTCAAATATTTGATTGTGTATTGTGTCATGTATGCTTAGACAGACAAATGAAGACTGTAGTTCAATTATTAAAACCCATTGTAGCCTGCTTATAAATGTAAACACATGATGTATTCAGCATCTGAATCATATCAATCATAATTGTGCTAGATGTAATCAATCTTACCCACAGTGCACTGGGGTCAGGTAGGAAACACATTCTCATTTACAATCAATTATACCTCATCAAAGAGAGAGAGAGAAAGAAAGAAAGAAAAAAGAACGAAAGAGGGAGGATGAGTGAGCGAGAGAAAGATAAAGAAAGATGGGGTAAGGATGTTTCTCGCTCTACCTCTATAAATACCAGCAGGAGGGCCTTGGCCTGCAGATCAATGCAGTGCAGTTCTTCTGTCAGGGCTGTAATGGTGTAATGGCAGCTGGCTCTCTCATTGCTAACGATCAATAGCCCGTCTCTCCTGGCCTCAGACCGGGGGACACGGTGTATGTGTGTGAGGTGCTGGATTGGGGTTAAATGACAACCACAGGGCTCCTGACTAGATTTTAGCCTTGTTTTACCTGGTGACCCCTACTGGCTTTACCCCACTGCCATCTGGAGACCCTTGCACAGGGGTGAGCAGAAAAGCACCTGCATCTACACGTACACAGGCTGAATGGTGAAATAATTTACTTTAATCCACACATGCTGTTTTATTTAATATTTTATAATATTATCTTAATTGTAATATTTAATAATATTGAATAATTAGTATTTTGTTTATTATTTCAATGCATCCATGAAAACCACTCTGCTCACAAGGCATTCTTCTTCAATTTGGCCAATTATTGCCCACAGTGAGTGAGTTCACTTTGCACTTGCAATCTTGAGTTGCTGTCCTCATTGCTGTCCTCTTAACTATTTGCCTATTATCACTAATATGGAGAACATCTCTAAACTTGAGCCAGAATTTTAATGAAGACAAACATTGGTAATGCATTCAATAAGACATGGAGACAGAGAGCAAGAGAGAGAGAGAGAACTGGAAAAAAGGTAGCATTAACCAAACATTTCTATGGACAGATAAACACACTCTTTGACAGACTGATACACAAACTGACACAGCCCTTTCTTTGATAGACAGAAAGGTACACAAACTTGTATGCACACACATAGACATGGATGACAATAGCAAACCCTTTGAACCTTTTTACAATAACGACTATAAAAATAACTACAAGGTA
Organism: Megalobrama amblycephala; assembly: GCF_018812025.1. NCBI lineage: Eukaryota > Metazoa > Chordata > Actinopteri > Cypriniformes > Xenocyprididae > Megalobrama > Megalobrama amblycephala. Next base: position 30,019,554 of record NC_063046.1, read on the forward strand.
TTTGCGTGTGTATATACACTAGTGTTGTAATGTTCAATTTTTTTTGAGTACTTTATAATTCAGCAAGGATGCATTCAATTGATCAAAAGTGACAGTAAGGACATTTATAATGTTACAAATTCAAATTATGTTCTTTTGACGTTAACTTTTTCTATTCATCAAAAATCTTGAAAAAAAGTATCATAGTTTCCTCAAAAATTTAAGCACAACATTAAGTTTTTAACATTAATAATAAGAAATGTTTCTTAAGCACCAAATCAGCATATTAGAATGATTTCTGCTGGATCATGTGACACTGAAGACAGAAGTTATTCAGCTTCATCATTACACAATAACTTTTTTTCTTCTTTTAATTTATTAAAAATGTAATTTACTGCTGTAATGATTACAGCAATAAATTACATTTTAAAATATATCATATTAGAAAAAGGTTATTTTAGGTTGTAATAATGCTTTCACAATGTGATTGTTTTTACTGTATTTGAAAAGTTGAAACATGACAAATTATTGCTTTACTAGTTTGTTTGAACTCAAACCTTTAAAGTGCATTTAAACATACTTTCTGGGAAAAAAAAAAAAAAAAAAAAAAAAAAAGTTGAGACTACATTTGCTCTGATAGCCCAAGGTCTAAAAGAGAGAACAAGACATTCAGATTTAACCAAACCATCTAAAAGGACATTTAGTAACACTCACAAAATAACTGGCACATTCCTAAGGATAAAAAAAAAAAACTGTAGCGCATATGTGTGCTTTTGTACTGCTGCTTTGGGAACAAATGAAGTTTATTCCTCACCGCTGTCATCCAGAATAACACTATTTTCTCCCTCTTCCTTATTTAATGATGTACAGCTCACTGAGTTCACCACCATTTTAATCCATACACAAACACACATCGTCTTTGCTACTATTACTCTCATGTTCTTACAGCTCTACTAACACCTCTTTGCTACAAGAGAGGGATAGAGCGCTTGAGTGTGTGTGTGTGTGTGTGTATGTGTGTGGCAGGAGTGGTTCTGCAGTGCTCTCATACAGCATGTGGACCACCGCGGTGAGTGGGATGACACTTTAGTGTGTGTGTGTGTGTTTTGAGCAAGTAGGGGTTAAAGTGACACACTTCCAGTCAACAGGTCTTAGTAGTGTTCAAATAACTTATACTAGCTAAAAAGTGTGAAACAGACAGTGTGAATGCATGTGTACGTATGTGTAACTAAGTGTGTGTGAAAGACTTAAAAGTGTGAGTATGTCTGGGAAAGGCTGAGAGGGGGAAGGGGGTAAGAAAATGTAATGAAGAGGAACGGCAAACAGAGTGTGTCCACTGACAATAACAACAGTTGTCCTTTTTATGTTTCACTTTATTATGATCTAAGCTTTATTATGAATGATAAACATGGTGTTTCATAGCTAGGAATTAAAAAAAATATAATAATAAATTAATTAAAACTTTTATCAAAGGTATTTGATATAAACTGAAAATGGTTTTGTAGTGTGTAGTTGAGTATGCAGTAGAAACAGAATCTGTCCTGTGGCAGTAACCAGGTCTGTCTCTACAGCAAGGCAGCATTTGCTGACTTTGTACATTGTCAGGACTTTTCTTTATCTCTTTAGGAATTCTGACAGTTTTAATTCTCTATTTAGGGACAGACAGCATTCTAATTTACTGTATTTAGTTGTAGCTTTTGTGAAATATTCTGGTTCTCTGTCTCATACGCAGTGAACGTGGTGTGTGTGTGTGTGTTGTCATTCATTCTTGATAAAAGTAACAATCTTTTCTCACCTTTACACTGCAAAGTTGTATCTGTATCTGACATAGTTGGCATGAATGCATTTTCTACAGTTGTAGAAATTATGGTATAAGATTGTTTTAATTATGTAATTACAAATATATATATATATATATATATATATATATATATGATTAAATTATGAATGAAACAATTAATGAGATGACATTATCATTAACTGATACTGATATTTACATAGAGCCAAAGCAGTATAACAGACAGACACAAAACAGACACAAAAGTGTATGATAATTCTTAAAACTTTAGCAATTGTTATTCAAAAAGTCCAAAATCAATTAAATTAATTAGAATTGCATTTAAAATTGCACACATGAAAAATAAATAAATAAAATAAACATGATTCGGGGCTAAAACATGCACTGAAAAAATTCTAACCTAAAAATTTTAATATCTAAATGAACCTTATTCAAGTCAAAAATATTATTTAACATCACTGAACAAACCTATATGCATTAATTTATACCAATTTGATCATTGTTATGGGTTAAGGTAGTTGCAGGTTACCACTTTTTTACAGTATAGCTCAATAGCCAGGGTTGAGCGTGCTCAGGGTAAGTCACTTGTGTAAAAACACCTTATGTATAATAATTTTATTATCTTATTTATAATCTTGCTTAGAAGAGTAAGGTTTGTCATTTATTGCTACAGTCCTAAGATTCCCTGGATGTGATTTAGTGGGGATGTCAATATTGGCTACTTCTTAAAACCTGCTCTCTTTACTCAAATCATTTTTTAAAGTTATACTACCGCAGTATCATTATCTGCATCTCATCCGTTTTTTTATTATTATTTATTTATTGCTCATCTGCATTACAGCTCTGTTCTCTGACGCCCGAGTCTCGCGCACCAAGCATTTGTTAAACCTGCACATCTCATTCCAGCCTACGTAGCCTACACATACAGTGAGTTTTCTTGACCTTGTCAAAACTCACACAAACGTTTACTTTTGGTCTTACTATTCTGTTGGGTAGGCCAGTTCTACGTAAAAAATAAAAAAATAAAAATAAGAGTCGTTTTATTATGTATGATGTGTGTATTTGCACTCAAATGAGAACTCTTATCTTCTAATTACCTGCTATTCCTCTCACATCTGCATTCCAGCATCTCTCCTTCACACAAACACACACGCACATTAATGAAGCTTTCTCCGCAGAACGTTAGATTTGAATTAACTGAGCATCAGTCATAGCTGATCAAAAGATAAACTGCATCGGAGATCTCTCGTGCCTTTATGGAAATTCGCTCTTGATCTCGGTCTTTACGAACGCACACGTTAACGGCTGGAGAAACGAGTCGCGCTCCCATGTGCAGCCACTAGGAGGCGTTGCACTCCAGTCCACAGCATAACTTTAAGAGTACGAATTCAACAGCGTGTTTCCTTAGGTTTTACACACATGCACACTCAAGTGTCGAGCGAGACTTGCTTTAGACATAGAATTCAGTTATTTATTTATTTTATTACTATTATTATTATTATTTTTAAATACAGAGCTTTAATGTCAGGAGAGGGTTTCTTTCTATCGCCCTGTGTCCAATCTCACATAGCTGAGAGGATACAGCTAATGTCATTTAAATCTGCATGACAGATGCCATTGTCAGATGGGAATGTGCTTAACTTGGAGAAAAGACAAATAACATATCACTTGAAAACAAATAAAGGTTAATTCTGCACAGTGAGTGAAATTTCTGGGTTTGTCTAGTAATTCAGTAATTCAGTTCACCTGTGCTGATTTTTATTCAGCTTCAGTTTTGTGGTTGAAAACCAGAGTTATATATTGCCTGTTTGTGTATTAAATGAAATACAAACATCACAATATATGTGTGTTCACACTATTTGTTTTAAATATGTTTTAATTTGAAAAGACTAAAAGATGAGTATTGGTCAAATGTACATTTACAGTCATTTAAAAATACATTTAAAAATAGGCCTATATTTCATAAGAAATGTAACCTTAATATAAGGTATTTAAAGCAAATAGCCTAAACTGCATAATATAACGCAAAATACATGATGAAAATGGCATGGTTAAATACATAAACAATTTTACAAATGTAACATTAGTAAAAAAAAAAAAAAAAAAATACAAATTTGTAATTGAATGTTTTTAATTGATTCTTTTCACTGTGTAGGCTTGTGGGAGTTTTTATTTTCGAGGTAGTGAATGGAGTAATGGCAGAGGAATGGCAGGGCGGATACATGGCCAATTTCAGCACAATTACACTTAGTTGACCTCCCTTCTAGGGCAATTTACACGACTCCCAAAGTGTATGCATGTTTATGCAAGACTGGCATGATGGGTACAAAACCCCCTAGAGTCCATTTGTGTGTGTGCGCGCGTTGTGCAGGTTTCCTGCTTAAATGTCGTCAAAAACAGGAGGGACTTTACCGTAAATCTCCCTCTCTCTCTCTCTCTCTCTCTCTCTCTCTCTCTCTCTCTCTCTCAAAACCAAAACACTATGAAATTATTCTCATTAAAAACGGCAAAATCAGAATGAAATGTAAGTATTATAATAACCTTTACTTATTTATAAAATTAAATAAAACAGTGCAGCACTTTTAAACCCTTTCTCTGTAATAAATCCATGACTGCTTTAAATTCAGTCTTTGCATTTATTTTACACTTATCAGATCACGATAATGCCATGCGTCTTGGCCTCTGATGTTCTACTAGCTTACCAAGGGTTTAAATAAAATTTTGTGTAATGAAATCTTTTAAGCCCAAAACATAAGAAAATATAACATACATACTCGTATTATATTGGATCTGGATTTACAAATAGTGTCATTTACTTTTTTGAAATGGCATTTCCACAATACTTAATACTTTAAAAAGTGTTAAAAACTATTATGGAATGAAAACCATATTCAGTATTAAATGATCACTTTAGAGGGCATATGAATCTAAACACTTTAAAATCTAGCATCTAACCATTTCGCTTTCCTTTATACTTTTAAAAACCTGCTCTCGCTCTCATTCTCTTTCTTTGCAGGATGACGTTGGGAAACAAAGGCGTGTTAATGATTTTCGGAGGCCACGGTTGAGCTGGAGAGCACTTCAAACTCAAGAGCAGGAAACACGCTGGGCTCCACAGGGTTCCCACAGGTATGAGGGTCTACAAGCACACAGACTCTCACATACACTCGCAAACATAAAAGAAAAAACACACGACGCAGAAATGCCTGGACAAGATCACTATAAAAAAAAAAAAAAGCAAAACAACAACACAAAAAGTATAACATCACCACATTTGAACCAATTACATATTTACCCATATTTGCCTCCCTGGTTTTTGGACATTTCATCGCTTGGAGAATGAACTTATATGTTTAAGCGATTTACAGATAATTTGTGGATGATATTTTTATTGTCGTAGTGGAGCACATTATCACATCTAATTTGAATCATATATTGTTTGGTCATCTTATACAGTTAATTTTTTTTATCTTCACACAAAGTGGATTAAAGGGCCGGAGCCTTTTACTTAAGAATAGGATGGTAATAACAGCTGGCTGGTGTGTGAACTAAAGCTAAAGAGTGTTAACAGCTCTGTTAATTGACCTGACCTCAGTTGTAATGAAAAAGATCCATGCCATAGCATATGGTAGTGCAAAGAATTATGGGAATCGTGGTGCAATAGGCTAAGGGTGGAAATGAAGCAGAGTATATGACTGATGTCACTTTATTAGCATTGATTTTATTTTATGTATTTTGTTGCAGATAATGATATTGATTTGTGCCATTCATATTTAAGTTCCCTTAAAGGTTAAAGGATTATTTCAATATTTGTGCTGTGCTTCATGGTCACCACTGCTTACGAAATGCGATTTGAGAGTGGTCAAACAGAAAACAAAATGAACAGACTTATTAGTGAATTTAGCATTTCATTGCGTGATAAAATACAAACAGGCCAATGTTGAAATGAAAATGTTAAGAAACATCCATTACAAAAAAGTAATCCATTTACTATCCAACAATATAAATAGCAGCATGCATTTAAAATCCTTCTGTGTTTGTGTGTGTTTGAGCTGTTCTGTATCGTGTGTATGCAATGTCAGGTCCTGTTCTCCTTCGTATCGCTGTGCTCTGACAGCGGGGCAGGGAACAGAGTGTTTGTTCTTATAGGATCGAACACTGGTTCACTCTCCCACATCCTGAACAGCCTCCCACTGCGCTGCAGAATACCAATTAGCATGTTGACGCTAAGCGCTAACTGCTCACGCTAACCTAGGCCAAAGTGCTGGGGTGTATCAGGCTGGAAGCACCTTAATGGGTCCCACAGATGAGCAGCGGGCAGACTAGTTGTGTTAAGGAAAACAGTGAGGATGTAGAGTATGAAATTTTAGGGGGGGGGGGGAGCGCAAACACAGTGAATGATCAAATTAAATATATTTGCATGGTGTGTGTGTGTGTGTGAACGACTCAAGACTCTAGAGATACTCAGAGAAAGACAGCTGACAAATACTGCCACGGTCTACATGTCACCTGACACCTGTCAATAGTCCGGGTGGGGCATGGCATTCACCTGATAATCATCAAATTATACACACAGCATGCTTCTTTCTCTTTCCTTTCCTCTCATGCTTTCTCTACCTTTTCCTCACTTCTTCCTAGCTTTCCACACACACACACACTTACACACATTCAGTAACCTCTGATACCCTGTGGCCCAGCTGCTGTGTGTGTGTGTATGTTTACTGGGCGAGACAAGAAGCCCTCACCATCACGGCTCACTGGCTCCCAATACTACCAGCATTTTCTTTAACAGAGCCAAAGTGAATAGATACAATTTCAGCCGATGTAGAGAGTGGCACAGCCAAGACAAAAGAGACAAGATCCTGCAATCTGGAGGTCGCTGACACCGTCCGAACAGTAATTACTACACTTCCCAAAACACTAGCACCAGCAGCTCTACCCTTACACTTACTCTCCAAATGCCAACCTAGGCATATTAGCAAGAACTAGTGTCCACAATGTGGCTATACTGTGAATATATGGCTCAGTCTACACGCTTGGAGATTGCTTTATAAAGGACATGTGTACTCATCAACTGGGCCCAAGGTGAGAGAAAGAAAGAGAGCTAGAGAGAGAGAGAAAGAGAGGGAGATGTCCATTTCAGTTGTGTGCTTTGAATGAAAGAGGGGACTAAAGTAAAATTGACAGTCTCGATTCTCTGGGTTGAGCTGTGGGTCTATGAATATGTCAGAGGCATTTTGAAAAGCTATAAGTTATTGTCTGGACCGAGCAGAATTGAAGAAAATGAATGACCAAAAGTGTGTGTCTGGTGCCTCGTTCTCTTTCTCTCTCTCTCTCTTTCTGTCTTTTGCACAGAATATTTATTATTGTTTAAAAATTCTCTATGTGGTTACTGTAGTGTGGAGTAAATGTGAAATAAATACTAAATGTTGATCAATTTATCATAAATACGTTTGAAGCATAGCATAGATGAGGTTGTATTTAAATGTAGAAATCCAGTATTTTATATAATTCTATTCAGATTTATTGGTTTTGAATGTAGCATTTATTATTATTATTTTTTTTAATTAAATCATTTAATATATTAATTTGTGATTCAAACATATTACTTTTATGGTGTAATATAGACATTTTCATTTTCATGATCTTCTTGTTTTGCTGGATGCCTATACTCAAATATATCCAATTCCATGCTGTAAGATTTTACTGCAAATATATATATATATTTAGTTCATATTTACAGTTTAACATCTGACTGTCATATATGTTGATATCATGGCTGGTGAAATGATTGCATTACTTCACACTATCACAGACAGTGGAAAAACCTCACAATTACAGGGTAGCTTTTTGTTGGAGTTATGATTCATTTGTGTGGGCTGTTTTCTCAGAAGTTCTGCTTTGGTTTCCACAAAACCAGTGACGTCCCCCAACACCAGGGCGAGCACTTAAGAAAACTTTGAAGATGAATCAATTTCTATATTATAGCAAGTCCGTAAGGGTGCTGAGCAGGAATCGAACCTCCTGCCTGCACTTCATAGCAGTCAGGCAGCATTGATGAGGTGATTGATCTTGGGATGGAAACGACGGGGAAGAGGAGAAGGATTACGCTTGTCAAACGGAGTCAATACAGTGGGTTGGATGCTCAAATGTTTGCAGTAAATCTTAAATAGTGTCTGTGAAAGCTAAAAAGCCTGAAAACGGCAGCAGAAAAATGGAAGAGCTGCTTTAGGTTTTGCTTTCTCTGCTGTCTACCTATAAAAAAACTGACAGAACTGCAAAAGTCTTAAGATCCCTGAGTCGTCAGAAGTCTCATCTCACAGACACTCACATAAGGACGATGCTCTGAGGAGGAGTAAGACAGAAACACGACATCATTCTCCTTACTGTAACTGAGTGAATGTGAAATTTAGGAATTCTTTTGGTGCGAGTAAGAGACCCCAACAGCGTGTCTCCCAGCCTCCAGAGAAGACCTGGTGGAGAAACAGCAGTGACGGCAGCTGCGCTGTAATAAGTCCCCGCTGGAGCCCTGAGTGGCAGCCGCAGCAGCCGGCCATACGCCGCACCGCGCATTCATCCTCGCACGGCGTCCACCCAGTTATTTACAGCTGGCTTTTCTTTTATGGAAAAATCAAGACGTGATTGATTCAGGTTAATGTGACGGCCAGGCAGCAGCAAGCTGCATTTGAGAGCTCAGGTTAACAGAAAACACTAACTTCCATAAAGCACTACGGGGATAAATCATGCTTATTCAGGCTGGCGTGACAGCCGTTTAAGCCGTGGCAATCATCGAAAGCACCTCTGCCGCCCCTCCGCTCCGCTCGGCAAAATGTTGAGGGGGGTGTGTGGGATTTGATGGGGGACGAGGGAGGGGGCGGATGAAGGGAGATGGAGAGCGTGAGAGAGAGAGAGAGTCAGATAGAGGTAAATGAGACCAAGGGAGACGGTCATATCAACGAGCCATCAGCGTGCAGGTGCTTTACATAAGCATCTCAGTAAGCAGTAAGCAAATTCTGTTGACAAAGAAACGCAATAAAACAAAGAGGGTTTGGAAGGAAGAGACGTCCCCAGTGCATTCCTACAACGCTGCCTCGCTCTCCCCTTCTCTCGCTTTCTCTCTCTCAGGAGCAAGATTATAGTGTTTGCTTTTATCTGTCAGAGATCAATATTTCAAACGTCCGATAAAAGAGGAAATTGAACTGGGAATAGACTGGAGTGCTGTAAAAGTACAAAGCACAATTATCAAAAAGCACTTAAAGAGCTTAATAGGATACACATATTAAAAATGCCCAAATGGATATCTCAGAGCCATAATGAGGACTCTTCCTCATCCCTCCTCTGTCTCTCTCCACCTTCGGCTGCAAGGTGAAGCTTTTGATCATAATGCTGGCTGAGGGCAGGGGGTTTGATGGTCTGTGGGTGCGACGCTATACGGACCCCAAGAGGCCTCATGTTTTAACATTGCACCATTAGGTCTGACAAGCTGCACACTCTGTTTATGCGCCTGCCATTACAGCCGCGTGAACCCAAGATCGGGGAGGGAGATGTAGCAGACAAGGACGTGGCAGACAGAATAGACAACCGAGCTGAAGCCCAGACAGGTGATGCACTCTAGCACACGCGCACTGGGGTCAGGAGTTGTTCGAGATCACGGGATGGACATTTGCAACATTATTCTTTCTGTTTGTTTCATTACTCGTTCAAGATCAAGCGTACAACAAATCTCAGTCTATGCTTCAGATGTTCGACCTCCATTGTCGGAGTCAGATCAGTCTCACTCATTTTACTCACTCATTTGAACACCTCTTCCTAGTCTATAGATGTCTCCTGACATGCAGTGGTGCATTCTGGGTACTGGCTGTTTGACACCTGGTCTGCAGTGCATCTGGTATCATGTTTATAGTGGTCTTCATTCACCGACTCCATGCACACCCCCTCACACCATGTGGAAACTGTCAGAGACCCCTTCAATAGTGAAGGTTACACACACGCCCCTGGGATGTCTGTCGTGCTTCCCTTCTGGCCCGGGATGTAGCTGAACCCCATCTTCAAGCTATTGAATGTTCTTCGTTAAACAAAGCTTACACCACTTATGGCCTTTGTGTGTTGTGAAAACCAACACCACTCTGGAGGGCCGGCGGTCTGCACAAACAGTGCAGAAGTCAACAAAGTCTTGCCAGCAGTCTGAAGCTCATCTGATATAATCATATAATGCAGTAAAACATTAATTTTGTGAATTATTACAATTTAAAATAACTGTTTTCTGTTTTAATATATTTTGATTACCTTTTTCCTGTGGTGGCAAAGCTGAATTTTTAGCAGTCATTACTCCAGTGTTCAGTGTCACATGATCCTTCAGAAATCATCCTAATATGCTGATTTGGTGCTAGAAATGGTCTAGAAACATTTTTTATTACTATCAATGTTCAAAACAGTTGTGCTGATCAGTATTACTCAATATTACTCATTCTTTTTTTTTCTTACAATGTAAAAGTCTTTCCTTTCCTTTCTTTCCTTAAAAAAAAAAAACATACTGACCCCAAACATTTTAAAGGTAATGTATATAATTTTATTGTTTTTATTATTATTTTGTACTATATTAGATACTTAGTTTTATTTTATTATATTTATTTAATATTTATTTTATAGATGTTTTTAAAATTTATTTTGCCTCAAACCACTATGAACATCCTTTTAAATACATATATATATATATATAACAATTAACACATCTGATACAATCAACTTACAGCTCATATGATGCTAACAAAAGAAAACTAGTAATCTTAGGAACCGAAACCAAGTACACCTGTGACTGAACCTTTTCTTTTTCTTTTCTTTTTCTTTCTTCTTTTCTAATTTTACTGCCCGACACTCTTTAACCTGTATTTTTTCTCAGCTGTGCTTGTTTAAATTAAATTTCATTTCTCACTGAAATGGTTCCTAATCAACACAAGTATATACAAACTAAATGGAAAAGTCACTGTAAAATATATGAAAGACACAGGAAGTGAAACATTTGCTTGGTCAGTCATTTAGCACACCTGTCCACTGCTTCTGCCCCCCTCCAGAGCGTATCATACTTTTATGTTCAGAGGAAAAGAGATGAAATAGTGTTGTAATACCCAAGCGGTGGCAAATCAATAGCATTCTAGACATAACAAGGACATTAACTTATCTTAAAGAACAGATAAAATTAGAGAGCAGTTGTAACAGAAGCGATATCATGAACATCTCTTGATTGAAACATCCTATTAGCTGAGAGCTCAGTATGATACGACAGACCATTCATTTCAGCCATATCTTAATGGCCCATCATTAGTCATATAATCAATAAGCTTCTTGATTAAGAGAACTCAAGAATGCACGTTTCATCTACAGGCATTTTTTTGTGGATCGATGACAAGGTTATCTCGCAAATGACGAGGATGCAAAAGGAGGATTATGTGCGTGCCCGCGCACACTCAAACACGCAGAGACACACAAATGCTGCAGAGTAAATCATGAAACACTTTGATCAGTAGGCCAGTATAACTGGAGGCAGAGCTTTTAATCGCCAGCGGTAAGTCATTAACTAAATTAGTTTTTAAAGATTTAGGATGCTCTGCAGATTTCATTCTCAGATAGGCCTGAAGTTTTGTGGCTTTGAAATATCTGTAGGTTCCCACTGATGGATGAAACGCTGTTGAACGATTCCCCTATAAGTCAGGGCATTTTTCAAAGTTCCAAACAATCTCCATGCCACCTGCTAATGTCTCGGTTCCTGTCCAATCCCCTAAAGGAAGTGCACTGATTTTTCAAATTTCATTAGCTCATTAGTTGAGTAATGTAAGACTGGTGTTCAGATTTATCTAGTGCACTAACTCAATAACCTGTCCAAAGTCCTTGTCCAAGGACATTAGCCATGCAAAAAAAGATCACAAGATCCATTTTTCTATAGCTAAGCAGAAATCAAACATTTAAACATTTATAGGTCATCCTGTTAAAGATAGGCCACCAAAGTCACTCTCCCAGACTTCAATTAACCTTCTGGGCTGTTAGCCTACTGTCTGGAGAAGCGAGGGCTTTCTCTCCCTCCCTCGCTTTCTCTTCATCTCTCTCCCTCTCTTAGTCATGAGGTCTTTACATAAGGGAATACTGGAAAGAGAGAGGGAGACGGCTCGTTTGATTCCAATAAAAGAAAACCGAATGTGCTGCTGAACGAGTTTGTCATTTTGTAGCCTACCTCTTTCCTTTGTCCTTCAGCGATCATTTTCCCTGACATTCAAATCACATTTTTGATATTTGCTCTGTATGATGGGAGATAAGATGAAAACAGCCCCTGAAGTGTACTGGGAGCTGTCTGTACCCTTGTGAGGGCGCTTAGGGAGTTTGGTCTTGATGCATTGAAGAAAAGGTCTGCCCAATGTTTTGAAAGATTTGTGCTGGTGCATTTTTACACATGAGGCTGAGTTTAGCAAGTCATCATCGGTGAAGACATATAAGGTGTGCAGGAGCATATGGGATTCCAAAAGTGCAATGCTTTAAATGTAGCCTTTTCAAGTCTCGAGAGTCCTTCCTTCCACCACTTTGCCTCAGCCACCAGACATATTACTGAATAGCTACTGAGTGTTTTAGAAATGTCAACAATTAATATCTAAATTATCTCAAGATATGATGATGCTCCATAGAGTTGGTCAATAAAATTCCTGTTTTTAAAAGAAAGTTTATTTACTGTATGCTATAAATTTTAAGAATCTTTGTAAACACTGACATAATATGCACATATGTATGTACTTCGAAGACAATATGGCCCATTTGCTTGGTGTAAGTTTTTATAATTTTCTAGTTAGTAAATTAGGTATATTAAGGTTTGAAGCCTGTAGTCTACATGGGTAAGCTTCCACACTGTGTGATTTTTATTGCTGTGCTTTCTTGAATATCCATGTTCCGTATATTATTAACAGGGTCGTCAAATTAACACTTTAATTTTCTGTGAATAATTATTTAAAAAATAACACACAGTTATGCCCCATGAACAGTATTTACCATCCCTACCATTGTAGCCATACTGCTATTAAAGGCAACATGCAACCCTGAGAACAGGTGAGGCAACAGAACTCAAGGGTCTGGAGATGCATGTCTCAAACTACTTTAGGCATCTGAAAAAAGTTTGGCTGTGTCTGATGAACCTGAACAAAGACAAACAATAAAAAAATATTGCAGATGGTTTTTAACTTTTACTCATCAAAGTTATAGAATATTAATGAAGTTCATTCTGTGAAAACTTAAAAGTAAGTTCAGAGAACAATCATAGCCTGAGCCATTCTCAGAACAAGAAAGTGTATATGTAGTGTGCATGCCTGACTGTTTTAATGAGCAGGGAAATACATTTTGAACACAGCTTATGCGGTTGGGAGGGATGAGAACGGCTCAATAAAATACACACCAGAGGTTGAAGCGATGGGGGGAGTAAAAAAAGCTTTTTGACAATGTTAAGCCAGGCAGCTGCTCTGAGGCTACCAGGGGGTTTTTATCATCTCTTCAGATGTTGGATCATAGGGAGAAAGAAGCTTTCCAAGGGTAAGCAAAGTCAGGCAAGCCCTTACTGTAACATCAACATACTACAGCTACAGACAGATTGCTGAAGCACATTCTCACAGGGGTCTTGTTAAATGCAGAATGGTACTACAACACATTGAAACAGATTTCCAGGAGACTGATTCTCATACTGTTCTTTGGTAAACTTCTCTCATATAATGGCAAGCATTAAGGTCAATTGACGGCACATGTTGATTATCACAAATATTTGATAAAACGAAAGCACTTACAAAGGGATAGACAAGACATAAACAATGTGTGTTAACATATTTGTAAAAAAAAAAGATAGCTTCCTAATTTTTTCTGTTAGTTAAATTTATATGTACAACTTTGTTAGCATGGAAACATAACGCCTAAAACCCTAAAACAGTGATTGAAATGAAAAAAACAAACAAAAACAAAACAACAACACCTTAAATAAAGGTGCGTTCACACGGCCTCCTAATTCCTGTAGTTACGAGATTCTAGCTTGTAAAAAGCATTCACGTCCTCATAGAGCTCGTAATTACAGCTTGTATGCTGGGAGTTTTCTGAATGCTCCCAAATGTACCACATGGCTGCTGTACCACCTGACCGCTGTAGATTCATTTAGGCTTTGATGGTGGTGCCATGGAAACGCATAATTCCCAGTCCAAGGACGTGAACAGCTCCGTATATAATGTCACGTGTTGTCATCTCAAGATTCCAGTAAATACGAGGTGCCGTGAACGCAGCATAATATACAAGTTTAACAGAAGAATTAGACTCTTGTCATGGTCATGTTTAGTTTAATTGTCTTATGTTTAGTTTCTAGTCATTTTCTTTGTCGTATTTGTGTTCTCGTTCATTTGTTGTCATGATTTCTAATTAGTTTCGTACCTGTTCCCTGTTCTGTTGATTACCATCCCCTGTGTTTTTAAGCCTTCTGTTTTCATAGTTCTGGGTCTTGTGTTAATGTTAATGGTAGTTGTGTTGTGTTGTCTAGTATCTCCATGTTCATTAAAATCTCCTCATTTTGTCATTCTGCGTCATGCATCTTTATTGTTAGATTGCACTACATGCTAGCCCGTGAGAGTTAAAACATTTATGCTCACCAAGACTACATTTATTTGATCCAGTAGATACATTAAAAAACAGTAATATTATGAAATGTTATTACATTACTATTTTCTATATATTTTAAAATGTAATAAATTCCTATGATGGCAAAGTTGAATTTCAGTGCTTTAAATTTTCAATGTTGAAAAAGTCAACAAGCCTGTTCTCTGAAGGAGGGAACGGAGGCGTTATGTCAGAACTGAACTGACGAATTGACCAAAATGCCGCAATAGCTGTCCCTTCCAGTGCCCTGCGTCAGCTATCTGGCCCCCTGCACCTGCTGGGGCTGAAGAAATGACTGACTTTCTCTGTACACGGAGAAAGTCTATCACTGCTGTTCCTTCTTATCCACACAGTGAGAGAAATAGTGGGAGAGCATGCCTAGACACTGGGAGAGCATGCCTATTCCAAGCGGAAAGGATGCCTATGCCATGTCTGACTGCCAAGGGAGCTGGAGGAACTCCATCTAAGGATCGCCGGGCGAGGAACCCATCTGGGGAGCTAGATAGGTGCTCGTATCCCATCCAAGGGCAGCACTTGCAGGTTCACCACCTGATCCTTGAAAGGGATGGTGGGAACCTGGGCACATATCTAGGCCAGGGTCTCAGCATTATGTGAGAGTTGGCTGTCCCGAATTCTAGGCACGATTCGTCGACCAAAAATGTTTGCAGGTTCCCTACCCCCGACCGAAGCGAGTGCAGTCAGGAGTGCTGTCTTGAGTCAGGAACTTAAGCTCCACCAACTGCAGCAGCTCAAAAGGTGCTCCCCGCAAGGCTGATAAGACCAGGGAGAGGTCCCAAGAGGGTACAAGGTGAGGGCGGGGAGGATTTAGTCTCCTTGCACCCCTCAGGACAACGCCGGCGATGGTATATGCGAACACGATAGTGGGTGGGAACAGAACTTATATACTCAGGTGATGTGTAATGATTGGTTAGAAAATGAGCAATGACGTGCATTAGAGTCTTCCGGGTAGAACTTCTGCTCCCATTTCTCACTGGGCACTTCCAGGGTCTTTTCGGCGAGAAGAACACCACTCGACGAACAGGTATCCCTTCAAAGTGTAAGTGCATCTTGTAGAGAGCACTCTCGATGAAGTGATAGTGTCTACTACCGTCGGGGGTAGATCACTTAAGTCCTCCATGTCCCGTCCAGAGACCATACGTGGAGGTTCCAGAGGTCTAGATGTGGTTGCCATAAGGTGCCCTGTCTCTAAGAAAGCAGGTCCTTTCACAGAAGCACCAAGAAATCAGTTCTGGGAAATAGGTCTGGTTGGGCTAGTATGGCGCAACTAGCAAGACTTGCTCCTCATCCTCCCTGAGCTTGCACAGTATCTGTGTGAGCAGGCTGACTGGAGGAAACGCATACTTGCATAGGCCCCAGGACCAGCTGTGTGCCAGCGCATCTGTGCTGAGGGTCCCCTCAGTCAGGGAGTAAAACAACTGGCAGTAGGCTGGGTCCGAAGAGGCAAATGGGTCTACCTGTGTGGCTATGAAACGTGTGCACTGACACGACAGCATCAATGACAGGTTGTTTCAGAGGCCTCCGCCATCACCGGAGGATCCTGCGGCTCCGGCCTCTGAGATCCTCGTTCCATCTCGGCCTGTTGACCTGTCGGCTCCGTCGGGGCTCCCCCACCAGAGACCCTCGGACTTCCAGTTCCTCCAGGTTCCCTCGTCCTGCCGGCTCCCCCTTGGTCCCTTGTCGCACCTCTTCCTTCATGGACTTGCGGTCCATTCGCTGCACTCCATCTCTCCACCCCTATAACGTCAGTGGGCTCCTCCTTCCCCTTGGTGTCGCCTCTGTCCTCAGCCCTCAGGTACTCTGGCTGCGCCTTCGACAGTCGTCGCCGCGTCATCGCCGGGGTCTCCAGTACCAGCAATGTCGCTCGTCTCTATTGCCTCTCCGTCTGCGCCGGTGGATCCATCGGCCACGCCTCCATCTGGGCTCCTCCCTCCTTCGGCACTGGGGAGCTCTGGGTCTGTGCCATCGGTCCATCAACTCCATTACCACCAGAGGATCGTCGTCCAAGCACCACCTTCATGTCTCCTCAGCCTTCCACCTGCCCTTCATCACCATCTCTTCGCCCACCTCCAGAACCCCCTCCGGTCCTCCCTGTTGATGTCCCATTTTGGCGCGGGGACGCGCCTGGTCGGAGGGGGTTGTAATGTCACGGTCACCAGCACTAGCACTCCATTTACCAGCATCCCTCCTGCTCCTCACCTGCGCACATTCATTTGTTATTATGGACACTAATCATTTTCACAGCTGCACGTTTTCAGTTAATTCCCCTGTGTGTATATAAGTTCCTGTTTCAGTTATGTTCTTTGTCCGTTAACCGTCTTGTAATGTTGTGATATTCCCTGCTTGCCTGCCTTTTGGATTAAACTTGGATTTTTTATATTTACCTGTTCTCCTTCGTCTTCCTGTGTGAACACAGCCTGACAGTGTGATGGCATGGGATCTGAAAACACCGAACTCTTTTTACACACCAAAGTCTGCTGGCTTTCAAGAGGCAAAGTAATGAATAGGCTGGTCTAGCTGCAAAATGAGGTGTGTTGCTTTTTGTCAGGCAATGAGTCTCCTCTTGCCACTTTAAGGACAATAACTGGATTGCAAAATTAGCGTATCTAGCAGATATTTTTACTAAACTGCACGAGTTGAATCTTAGTCTGCAAGGCAGGTAAACTAAGATTTTGAAACTTTAAGACCGAATTAGTGGTTTTCTCAAAAAAACTGAGCTGTGGAAGAGACTGTGTACAGATGGCGTTTATAGCTGTTTGGTAGCTTTGTCGTAAGTAAGAATATGGAAGAATATGGAGAGAGACACAGTAAAAACCTTTCTGGATGGACACTTGGCTAACGTGATTTCTAGTTTCAAATCATACTTCCCTGATGAAAGAGAGAAGTCTGTGCAACTGGATTGGGTTAGAAACCCATTTACACTTTCCCAAAGCAACCGTGGCACCTGAGGTGGGAGCTATTGGATTTATCCACAGACCGTGGGTTTCAGACTACCTTTGAAAACTGTTCCCTGACAGAGTTTTTGGTGTGTGTGAGGAGAGAGCACCATAAGCTAGGGAAAAGGGCTTTGGAACACATAATCCCATTTGGCTCTTCCTACCTCTGTGAATATTCATTTTCAGCAATGACCCAGATGCGGGGCAGCGGTGGCCTGTCCAGCGGCTCTGTAAGCCTTGGCTGTAAGCACGGTCGAGAACTTACAGGCCTCATGGATGGGAGACACGGATTACCCCGCTAGGCGAGCATAACTGCATTGCAGTGGCATGCTCCACTGGGGGGATCTTCATGTACCCCTTGGCCGCCCCACCATTGAGGGAAATGAGAGTGAAGGAGGTGCCGGAGCGGTTTCGGGCAGAAATGTGCCTTCCATGACTTCGTAACCTCCTAATGCATCTCCGGGAAGAAAGACACTGGAGCGGGATGGTTCTGTTCAGCATATGCCACCCTGAGATACCAATCATCCAGCCTCGAGTGTTTGGGAGACTGTGGAGGATTCTGCTCTCAGCGGTCTGGGAAAGCATGGCCGTCAGCACTGGGTCAGACTTAAACACCACTACTCTCCCCAAAGGGGGCAGCGCAGCAGAATCTTCATCTCTGGAGGACTCTAGCCCACCCTCCAATGCAGTCCCCCATGAGAAAGACTAGCAATTGCAGCCGGAAACTGCACAGCTTGTGATACGCTAGAGGAGTAGGGGGCCACAGAAGCTGACTCAGTGGGAGAGCCCCCACTGCGATCCTCAGGTCACCCTGTGTATTCAACTAAGTAGCCCTCTGCTGGGCAGAAGAACTAGAATGGGGCATAGCAGAGGGGACTCCACCTCTATTGAGGTACTCGAGTCTCGACCACATCATCGCTATGATCGGGGTGGTAGAACACTCATAGAAGATGATTGCAGAGCAGAATCTATGAAATGCTTGGCTCCGAAACGAAAGCTTAAATGAGCAAGTGTGGCACACTTTCTTATATACCTGCTTCGCGGGGCTCGGTTCACGATGCAAATCTCCAGCACCGGCAACAACAAAACAGGAGGACAATCTCATGTTCTGAAAATGTCAGAAACTGTCAGTAGCGGTGTTCAGCTGGAGTCATTGAAAAGACCCTCGTTTGTGAAGTGGTCCGGCGCAAAATGATTGCTGCAAATGTATAAGACTTTACCAATTTTCTTCAGGACATTTCCTTCGAAAATGAAATTTAACCATGATGTCCTCAGATGGCGAGTCTATGGAGACACTTATGTGCATTGGTACATCCCAAAACACACACAACACTTGTAATCCCTCTTTGGCGCAGACATTGTAAAACTCCAGCAGCTATAGCGAGGATACAGAAATGGCAGACTCTGTGCTTCTCACTCAGGCCTGTGTCTATGTTAATAGGGCAGATCGTCAATGGCTCTGGGCAGGGGCTTCTCCCTACAATGAAGTCATCATGGGGGGAATTTGAATCAGCTCATTTGAATAGGCTGATTTGATTTATAAGTAAGTGGATTTTTAACATTACAGGCTCGTTGTTCTCACACACTGCGAACAGACATCGGTGTTCAAACACCTTATAAAAATTAATTTTGCATAATAGGCCCCCTTTACTTCCATACAGGGCACACAAAATCCAAACCTTAACAAGAAGTGTTTTCAGACATATTCTTTATTTGCCAAAAAAGTCTTCAGGACAAAAACACCTCTTGCTGAACATTAAGCCAAATTTGTTTATATGGCTCAATATCAACAACAACATCCATCCATTTTGGTTGAGAACTTGAAAATACTGCTTCATTTTACTATAAATCATTAGAAAGGTCTAAAGTTTTGGTAACACTTTATAATAAGTATACAGTAAATAAAGTACTTACAAATAATTAACAAACTATTAGTTTAGACAGAGGGCACCCTCATGCAGAAAGTCCAATAGTGAGACTCATAGAAGTCATAAAACTTGTGACATTCCACAAAATCCCTTAAATGGACAAAGGCATCCAGTTAGCATTACTGTTGCAGAATAAAATGCAGATAATGACATTTTGACTGATGAAACATGAAGACAATAAAAATACAATAAATATATGGTTTATCTGTGTTCTCCTAGACATCCTGAGTATTTTCATAAGAATATTTATAACATTAATTGACATTAGCATTTATGACTATAGAATCATATAATATAATTTCTTCCTCATTCTATGATATGAAGCCATGCCAAATCACAAAATGAAGTTTATTTCAAACATTTCACTGATGTTATGAAGTGAGTTTGGAGCAGAAACATGTTATAAATGTTCTCTTTTGTTGGACAATAGGTTTGTAAACACTTCACATTACTAGTTTGTAAAGATATTTGGTGCTTGTTGCTTTTTCAAACTCACTCAAACTGGCAGCGCTTGCAGTGATGGAGCAGCATTTACTGCGAACCGATCAATCCACTCTGATATTAGTGTGCACAAAACAGGCTACATACAAACAAGCACACAACAAAGTCTCACTTTGTGAACAAACAAACAAGCGGCTCTGTTTCATACACATGCAAAATTGTATCGCACACTTGCAACTGTGGTAAATGTATTCATCGACTGATTTTGTTTTAGCACTTGCAACATATATGTCACACTGTATAGCCCAAAAGAACAAGGAAATTTTGACCAAAGGATAGAATTGCACCAAATGCAAGTCCTACACATCAGCTCACATTCCTGAGTTCAGCAGCTGCCTTTCGGAGCAGGAAGTCAGTGTATTGATGCATGCCGGTGTCTGAGAAGTGTATATTAAAGGACAGCTCAAGTCACAATAGCCTCTCTCTTTCTCTCTGTACGGGCATCCCCTCCATCCCATAATAGCCCCTTGCTCTTGCTACGACAGAGGTTAATGATTCTACACCTGGCCTCGGATGAGCGAGTGATATTTTACCTCTTGCAGGAAGAGGGTGATATATGGAGACTGCAGTTGTTTTGGGGGTTTATAAATTAAAGGAATAGCCTGTATTGGCGGGCAGGATGATGAAATAACAGGCACTTTAGGTAATTCCTCTGATAAAGCAGTCTGACCCCCAAGCAGGGCGGAGAATGATAGAATCAAATGTTCTGGTAGAGGTCAGCCATTGGAGCATCAGTCTAGTCAAGCTATTACAACAGAATACAAAGACCCAGCACCTGTCAGAAGAACAAGCCAGTTGGGTGAGAAAGAGTCTAAGGTATCCTTCTCTTTTCCAAACCAAATGAGATTCAGGGTCGACTTGTGGGTTTGTAGGGCTGTGTTAGAGCTCAATTCTTTTAAATTGAAAACATTTGTAAAAGCACTGCACATGTGAGGAGTGATTTCTAGAAAAATGCATATTAGTTCAAATAGATTTTGTTTTTATAAACCAGTCAAAATAATTGCATTCAGTAAAATATATATTTCAATGAGTTCAATGATTAGAGATTGTGTGATAATAGTGTGAAGAAAATATTTATTAAAATGTAATGTTTAATTAAGTGTGCTACTTGCTTTTTTTGTAATTAGGAGAGAATTTAGGTTGATTGGGACACTTTTTGCCATTCAGATGACTGGGGAAAATTTTTCCAATCAACCTGAATTCACCCCTATATTTACTATCAATTTCTGAGTGAAACATTGTTTCAAAGTAAATCCTAAATACCTTTTATGGTTTGGGGAAGATCAGCATGATAATTCTTCACAACATCTAATTTTGTGTTCCATTATGGAATAAAGAAAGGAATAAACAAACATAAAGGTGAGTAAATGCTGATACAGTTTTCATTTTGGGCTAAACTTTGAAGAGTAGAGGCCCGGAACTTTAGTAGACACTTCTCTCAGCAGATTGTTGTATTAGATCTGTGTCCTGAAATATGCTTAAAATGTTATGCAAACGACACTTACAGTAACATGTATACATAATGCAAGTAAATTGATTGTCTTATGACTGTAATGTTACCTATAGAGCTCAGCAGGAGCTTGTGTGTGTGTGTGTGTGTGTGTGTGTGTGTGTGTGTGTGTGTGTGTGTGTGTGTGTGTGTGTGTGTGTGTGTAAGTGTGATGGCAGGATGTTAAACATTGAAAATGATGATTCTGCATCAGAGCACTAAATAAATGAATAAATATGTGGGCGGAAGGCAGATGATAAACACCGGTATTTTTGCTATCCCATTAGCAGTTGACAGCTCTGGTGTGGGCGCAGGATTCTGGTGGGTATGAAGCCTGTATATCAGCCTTATTACACCCCCCACTTCCTGACCTGCCCTTCTAATTCATCCATTATAGTTTGTCCTGTCAGGGGCTCTTGTTTTATCGCTAACTAACTCAGGCATTACGGTCTTGATTTACGGTGCCGATTGAGTGCTAGCAAATCATGGAATATTTTCATTGATTACCACAAATTGTCTAATCTGCGCTATGTTCGTAGGCCTTGATTGGGTGGTGCTTACCGATTGCTTCCCGCTAACTTAAAAATCAATCAAGGGACACAATGGGCAGAAGGCTGGATGGATCCGGTTCCAAGCCGGTGAATCATCCTCAATCAAATTTGTTGCAAATTTAAATCCATAAGTCATCAAATGAATTCTAATTTGTATGATGCCTACATATGCACTTTCTCAAGAAGCAGTCGAGAGAGCAAAATCTATGGCCTCTCTGCTGCGTGCTTAAATGCAAGTACTTAAATACTGCACATTATCATTATCCTGTTTGTTTTATGTAACATAACCAAAATCCTCGGAAGCAAGACTCTGTAGTAAAGAACAAATATTTTTTTTAAAGGATGGTCTGTTTAATAAGTGATGTTTGAGTGTATAGGTCTTTTTTTCCCCCCTCTACAAGCTTTAAAACTTTGCCTTGCACTTTTACCCATTGACAGCAGGTGTCATGGACTAATTATAGATCACAAACAGGTAGAAAGAAGATTCAGACAAACAGCATGCAATCCCATCTCATTTATATCAATGCCCCAGAGAGTGAGACATGTCTGGAAGGGAATCTAAAGAGCGTCAGATGCATCTTCCTGAGAAGTTAGCTGGGTTAGGGCATGTTAGCACCTCTGAGATGCTTCAGCAAGTAAAACATACGCAAGTACTTGTGTGTGTTTGATATGAGGTACGGATGACAGGTGGTGAAAGGTGACCAACTCCAGGAGGCAGCTCACCTAGCCACATATTACCATCACTGTCATGTTCACAAACATTGTATTTGTTTACTGAGTCTACCGAGCCTTGGGCTTTATGAAGAAATATCCAGTGACAGTGAACCAGAGATTTTTTTGATAGCAGAATGGAGAGACAGACTGTTGGATCTTCAGATTGTGGATCACTTCTCAGCCTTCACAATTGCATCATCTAAAAGCTTAGTAATGACAGACACCAACAATATCAAGCAGTCGGAATCATTCTGAATTTCAAAGAGAGAGACGACAGACAGGCATGTCACATCCCAGAGAGCGATTGACTGTGAGAAAGACAGAAAGAGAAAGCAGTAATTGCACAGTAATTTCACCCTCTCCTCTCAGTAGATTGTGGGATCGTTTTAAAATCGGTGGGTCTGAGATGGAAATATTTTAACTTGCTCATTAAAAAGTAAGAATTCATATAACTTTGCCCATTCAGAGGTTTATAGATTCCAGGTTGGAAATGACCTTGAAAGAAGAGTAGACAAAGACATGATTAAAAAAAGCCTCTTAGGGAAGTGTCTGCATCAGTAAAACATCAACAGGAAATTCACCTAGTTTGATAGTAGGGGAAGAACAGTTTTTTTTTTTTTTTTTTTTTTTGCTTTTAAGAAACCAGTGGAGTCTAAAACTCAGAAAAGCATCAGTAAATCAGTAAAAACCGTTATAATATATAAATATAAATACGGTTACAGTGATTCTAGTTCTAGTGTTTGCCATGAATTTATAATTACTGTAAACATATTCCATTTTTAAGTATTACAGCAGCTATGACATTCCTTCTAAAAATATCTCAGGACAAGGCATTATCCATCATTATGTGGAGCCGTTTGCCATAATCTGTGTTTCCACATACACACCCACGTAGCTGCAGCTTTGAACTGATTGAAAGTGTATTTATGATTTGTACTTCCTATTTTGTCTGGTGACGTTAGAGTGCTGTTTGTGTTGTGTCTGTTCATATTGTCAAGTACATGCCTAGTGAAGGGTATATTGTGCATGTGTATTGTGCTTCCACATTTATAATTTTCATGTTGTTGTGACTTACTTTTGAAAACATAGCAAACAGGCTGCTGTGAAAATGAGACTGAGATTGTGTGTACCTTGTGTGCGATGTTACCCGCTTCGGTTAAAAGGTCTTATGGGTCACGAAATGTAGCTCTTGTATAATACTTGTGAATCCAACAGACAAACATAAAAAGGATGACCAATAGCACTGAATTATGAAAAATTCTGAAATATGGCCAACGGCGACGTTATGTGTACATCAAAATATGAATAAATTCTATAGTGCTAGTTAATAACAACAGCTAATCAAGGACACATAATGACATTATTGCAAAAATAAGTCATTTATTTTTAAATGTTCATCATTATTGTACTATGGTGTTTTAGATAAGGCTTATAGTGAGTCATTGGGGTCCTCATATATTCTATGGTTTTCCTCATGCATTGTGTTCTGATCCTCTGAACTAGTGAAGTGAATGTATGTGCTATGAGAGGACGGGCTAATGTTCATCCCATCTTCCCCATCAGCTGCCTGGCTCATCAATAGATCCATCCACCCAATCAATGGCCTGCAGAATCACTCAAAGTGATCAGCCCAAGGCCTGCTCAATCTGCACACACAATCAGTATAGACATTCATCTTTTCAGTCCACACACACAGGCCGCTGTAGGCAGCGTTAAGCTATCACACACATTTGCGCTCTCTCCCTCCCGCTGCGGCCAAAACATTAGCTAAAACTGTACAACATTGCCAATATGTGCGGATGCTTCAGCCCAAGCACGGATCCCATTTTGCAAACGCAAATGAGTGTTTAAGGGTCTATTAAACCCACACACTGCCGAGCGATATGGTGCGTACACAGGTGTGTGTGCTAGATCATCCTATTAAAGGCATCCTCTGTGTTTAGCGAAACATGTCCAATTCCCATTTTCTAATTTTTCCCCTCTCTAGTGTCTGCCAAATACTTGTCCTTTCTAGGCTGAGGTGGAGCCCTGGTCATGACATCTGCTCTGCTGTCAAGCATCAGACATTAAACCCATCCCCCTCCAAGCGCAGGCCTAGAATCCTCTCCGAATGCTCGCCTGTGCTGGGGAGTGATGGCTTCACCTTTTCTCCCCCAGGGTCATTATGTTAGTGGTGATAGAGACCCTAGCTAGTGACTGAAGGAGAGTGAGCGAGGAAAGAAAAAAGACCAAATCTGAGTGATGGCCAGAGAGAAACAGAAATGGGAAGAGCGGAGGAGAAGTTTCTTTCTCCCTCTCTCTTGACTGGACAATACACCTGTTCAATGGTGAGGGGGCAAGAGTAAGAGAGTGGGACCGCCTGAGACAAATGAAAGGTGCAGTTGCTCAGTACACAGCGGAGATTGCTTATCGATCCAGATGGCAGTATTCAGGCGCGCTCGCGAGAGCCTGAGAATTTTCTGAGGGAGTTAATAACCAGGCAGCTCAGCTGTCCTGTCCAATTCAGCAAACGCTGACGCCTAATCACACCAGGATCCCTTTTTCTGCCCTCCCTTCTTCTCGCCCCTGGGCCCCGTACCTTCCATCCGTCCTTTTCAGCTTTACGCCGCTTTCTCTCGCTCACTTTCTATCTCTCTATCTCCCTCCTTCCCCTCCCCTCCTCTTCCACTCGGATGGTTCGCTGAGAGTGATTGGACTGACAGCCTATAGAAGAAGGCTAATCAAATTGTTTATTATCAGTCTGAATCAATATGTATGGATTCTTAAAGGATCACAGACAGGCCTGAGCGCGAGAGGAGATCGGTGCAGCTGCGGGTTCGGGCCAGGCCCCTCTGACCAGAGCTCTTCTGTTTAAGCAACTTCACTCTTACTTAAGTCGTGACGACCCGGAGGGGTCAGCTGCTGTTGAGGGGGGAGAGTTAGACAGATTGGATATTCCCCCCAACGCATGCACAAACACATGTGCACCCTCCAGCTCCGAAAGTGTCAGCCCCAGCTGCATGATAAACAACCTGTCAATCAAATTACCAGGGAAAACAACGGAGCCTGAATGCGGATCTCAGTCCCAGCTGGATGTTCGGGTCACGCGGACGTTGTCCGACACCGTCTCGCTTAAAATGTGGGAAATTTTTGGAGGAGTTGGAGAGCTTAATCTACTTTCGTCCTGTAGAATGTATGTCTATAGCATTAAGGTCAGACACGGCAATGAGTTCCAGTGATTGTGGCGCGTAATTAGACAATGGCGAGGCACACTGAGAGTGAGACATGTGCAGCAGACAGCGGCTTATTGTGCTCTTGGTGGTCTCATCTCTCACACTGTAACGTTTAGAGAGGCGAATGCGGTTTATAAAAAGACATCAGTGCCATTCATGCAAATGTACTGCCACGTTTGTTGATTGCCATAGCATAAAACACATTACTGTGTGATATTTGGCACAGATTAGATTCACACATCTGACGGACAAGCCTCTTTACAAGATGTGATTGGACCCTATAAAGAATGCAGCAGAGGCAACTCTGATCAGAGATATTGATCTGCTCAAATCACACAGCAGGGAGTCAAAAAAGTGAAACGTTTCTCTGTTACCGATAATTGGTATAATAAGCATGAAGAAGCGAGAGAGACAGAATAAGAGAGAGAGAGAAAGGCTCATCTGTGGCATGTCTGTTGACTCATGGTGGGAATCAATAGGTCCAACAGTGACAGCCTCAGAAGAAATCAAAGATTACCATTAACACATTTACATTTACAAAATGGTGAAAGAACAGCACAATAAAATGGTTACACTTGTATAAACACATTTTGTTTTTTAAGCAGTATTTATATATGATATGTATACTGTATACAATATAATATACTAAAATATAATAAGAATTATTATTGTTTTTATTATTATATTGGTTTTTGAATGCTCAGAATGATGTCTCAATGTATAAATTACTTTCTTAAAGATCAACCACAAAGGCTAAAGTTAAGGTTTAATTTTATGCTTCATTTGTTTTAGGTTATATATATGTTGTGTTAGATAGAAGGGATGAAATCTGCCATTTAAAAAAAAAGGGTATGCTCTGTAGGCCTGTAGCAGAACCAACACAGCCAACTTTTAACAGAGATGCTAATTACAGCTGTTTTATTTCATTTGGCCCTCTTGATCTCTGATTGGAAGCGGACATCAGAAACCACCCATAAGTGGCACAGTTGGCCTACATCTGATACAAATGTTGGCACAACTTTGACACAACATTGGCAAACTACCCATGCCTTTAACCATTCAGTCAAAGGGTGAATGCCAGGACAGTGGAGCACCCCTGCCAGCTCTCTCTCTCTCTCCCCCACTTACTTTAAAATGTACGCGAACACCACAGTGTTGCTTTCACCTGTAGAATTAGAAACAAACCAGGTTCTCCAACATCATTTGCAGTGAGATTTCGTGGGCCGTACTTGTCAAGCATGCATACATGCATAAAACCACAGAAATGACACTCAGTGATGGAATGAACCAACTTACAGAAAAGCATAAAAAAGGTATAGGATCTCCTTAATATGAGATCTCCTCTTAATTTTACACAAGACATTTTATTTCAGTTTAATAGATTTTTAAATGTAAATTAAGCTTAATACAGTTTTATTATTGGACAATTTTATTTTGTATTATTTTTTATTGATACAACTACAGTAACTATGGCATTTTGGCAGAAACTACAGGAAGCAGCAGTGATGACCCAGCAAAGAGTGATGAGAGAAAGGGGCGGTTAAAATGATCCCAGTCTCGCACCAGGAAACATGTTCCAGGACATCAAAGCAAAGCTTTGCTTGAGGGCTGTCTGATACCACCTCTCCTCCAAACAACCAGAACCCTGCTACACAGACCTGTTATTACTTAATATGATGATTAAAACAGCATGTTGTGTTTTAGCTGTGCAACTAATTATGCATTTAAGAGCGACATGTCTGTATTTATATGCAGATATGAGTGTTATAAGGAAGTATGTTGATATAAAGTCTGTGAAAACGCATACTGAGTGTGTGTTCAGGGGAGAGTTCCAATAACCCATTCCTACATTAGGCTTAATTAATACACAGTAGTGGTTTGATAACTGAGAGTCTGAAAGTAGATCTCTCTAAGAGATACTTAATCCTACCACAGTGCTATCCTCTCTCACTCTTTCCCTCTCTGTCTCTCTCTCTCCTTTCCTGTAGAGGAAGTCTCCAGTGGACTCATTAGTACACTGTTCAACAATGAAAATATCCCCAGAGTCTAGAACCACTTCCACTTCTGTACACACACACAGAGACAAAGGTAAATGTATGCACTCAGATATACATTCATTTCGCACAAATAAAAGACACACACACACACACACACACACACCAGCCATGTCTTGACACGTCCATTGCACTCCAGGTTTTTTTTCAACTGGTCTCATCCTATTTTAACCTAAAGACTTTTCATGTGCAAGACAATTGCTGGAAATAACAGAATAGAACATCTTTTAAGAAACAGAGAATAGAACATTGCAACAAAATAATAATGGAAAAAATGTACAGAGTAGAATAGATTAATAAAGAATAGAAAACAGAACAACATAATATAATGTACCAAAAAACAACTATTCAAATAGTGTCATATACTGTATATATACACTGATTCTGACACTGTTTTATTCTGTTCTCCTCTGTTCCATTCTAGTCTATTTCTATTCCAATTTAAAATATGTATATTAGAGAATTCTAAATGTACATTTAAAATTAAACATAAATAGAAAGGAACAGAATTTAGAATTTAGAACTGTGGAATGAATATGTAACAGTTCTCTAATTCAATTAGAGAACACATAACTTGATTTTGCTAATTGAACTGAATTCTTATTTAAACAAAAAACAGAGCTCTATGAGTCTTCATCGCATTGCAATATTTCTCACACTTTGATGAATTAAAGAATAAAAGGGTGGGCTGTAGTGTGAAGGGATGTGACAGTTATAATTCATCTCAATGCTTCCTGTGATGTTCTAGTCTGATATAGAATAACCTCCCACTACCCATTTTCTCTGACACACACAAACACACACTCCCATTTCCTATGGACATACATATTATTTTCATTTAACCTGCCATTTATCTTCAGGGCTGAGTGCTAGGCATAGGTGTGTGTATGCACAGGAACCCGGCAGTGAATCAAATCAATTGATGGAGAAGTGAGCAGGCAGCCTCCGGGTGCTTACTGAGCATGAAATATTATGGAGATTGTTGTTTAAAGTGATCTCTTCATCATCATCAGCTCTGAGAGAGAGAGAGAGAGAGAGAGAGCGATTCCCTGTGCGGAACACAGCTGTCATAACTCAATCAGCCGGATAATGTAGCATGAGTCCGCCACGTGTGCCGGATGCTCTCTCACACTCTCTTTCTTCCTTAAACACGGTCTTGCCCCCTCCAGCAGTCATAACCCGTGACGGCCGCGCTTGTCACAGCTCATATCTTACACTGCCCGTCATACTCACTGATGGCCCCCTGTCACACACTCACAGCGAACAGAGCTTCATCCATGAAAACACAGGATCTCAAAGGGGCTATCACACACACACGCACACATACACACAGTGATCTTACACCAGCGCGTGTGATTTCTCATGCTGGATTATGGTAGTTACATCAATGTAGTGGGCTGTGTTAAGCATGACAGAGAGCCCGAAGCTCTCCCACAGTGACTGCTCGACAACTCATCATATTTAAACAATATCTCTCAGGTGGAAAAAAAACTGTTGTTACAGGGGTCAATGGTAAAAAAGAGCGTCCACAATAAATAAAATGGTCTTTTTTTTTTTACTTTTCGCAGTACTTTTCGCAATCATATCATTTTCATGTTTTTTTTTGTTTTTTTTTACGTTTTAAAATATATTTTTCAAGGTAAAATGTATTTAGAACAAACATCATGAATAATTCAAATTAATTCATATTTAATTTTTACACATGACATCGCAAAACCTGAACTAACCTTCCTTGTCATAAAAATGATATTACCTAGACATCACGAGGGTCTACGGGGTCCTCTCTATGATATAATTTCATATTTTATGTTTTGTTTAGTTTTTCTGCATGTAGGTTGGATCACACATGTTTGTTCATACTTTTTCCCCCCCAAATATTAATAAGAATTTATAATAATTGATTGTGCCAAGCTAATTCATGTTTTTATTTCAAGAATTTTTCATGAGCGATAAAAAATATAAAAATAAATTTTAATTCAAAAATGATTTTTGAATATTTAATAGATAGGACAAAATGAGTTTGTGTTCTTACATGTACTTACCTAAGAAAATACTGGGTACTACAGGGGTTAAGGTTTGGTTTAAGGCTAGGTTAAGTGTTAGTTCCTTGTTATTATAATTACTGTAATAAGTACATACAAGTATGTATCTGACCCAGAGTAAAAGCAATGCATTTAAAACCTGCTTTCATAATAATTACATATTGAATTGTTAGTCAAATTATAGACTGGCCAACTTAAAATCAAACTGATCTACTTTATCCCAGCATGGCTGTTATTTTATCCCAGCTGAACACTCAGAGGTCACGTCCCCTCTGCAACTACTGTTCTGACCCATGGCCTGTATGTTGTGTCCTGCTTAATGGTCCATTCCACAGCTCAGTCCAAAAGAGAGGACTGCATAATTAAGAGTCACTAGATCGCCCATCTGCTGTTCTACCCGTGTCCGTTACCGTGCTGACTGATATTACATCACTCTGGACGTGTCCTGGATACGGTAGCGGAGAGAGTCTGTTGCTGTGTGAAGATAGCAAGAGGCATCAAACCATGATGGTGGAATCATGACCCAGTGCTGGGAGAAGTCAAGGTCTTTAACTGTGGATATACTTCCAGCTACAAAATAAAGAAAATTAGGCTTTGATATGAGAAGCAAAGGAACTGAATGTTTTGCTTCCTCTTTGGGCTTTTAACTATTTCTTCCCATGTATAACATTTAATTAGGGCTAAGCCTTCAGAAAATGAATGTCCACTTCAGGAGGTCAAACTGAATATTAAATTATATATTATTATATATATTTTTTACTTTATTTTATGTAATTACAATGACAAATAAAGATGTTTAAAATAAGGATGTTGAAATTTGTTTTGAGAATCTAGTTAAAATGCAAGTGCCAAGAAATGTAATGTTGTATTTTTGAAAATCGTTTACACAATTAATAATAATAATAATAATAATGACTCAAAAAATGTCAAGTGCTGTAACCAAATTAACAGTACACCTTGAAAAGATTGTGTACATCTCAATTTTTATTTAAAAAACTTTAAAAATAAAGTGAATAGCTGAACTGTTTGTGTAAAGTTCTAACTGTTATAATACATTCTACACGCATTAGAGGTGACAGTACAGGACGCAGACTGGCACCTGATACTCACTTCACCTTGACATATACTCCTCTAACATGCTAATTATGAGAGAGAGTAGGAGAATGTGTAAAGAGGACGAGTACACAACTTCTTATTTAATT
This sequence comes from Megalobrama amblycephala, assembly GCF_018812025.1. Classification (NCBI taxonomy): domain Eukaryota; kingdom Metazoa; phylum Chordata; class Actinopteri; order Cypriniformes; family Xenocyprididae; genus Megalobrama; species Megalobrama amblycephala. Next base: position 30,050,638 of record NC_063046.1, read on the forward strand.
ATGAAGCATCACCTTTCAGTGCAAGTTAAGATTTACAAATGTTGCTAGTATCAATAAAAGAATTTAAAAAATGTATAGAAACTTCTGTTAACTGTAGTTTATTTCTGAATTACTAAATACTACAGTGCCCTCCACTAATATTGGCACCCTTGGTAAATATGAGCAAAGGTGGCTGTGAAAATAAATTTGCATTGTTTATCCTTTTGATCTTTTATTAAAAAAAAAAAAAAAAAAAAAAAAATCATAAAATTCTAATCTTTCATTTAAGTAAAACAATTGAAAATGGGGGAGAAAGCTTATTATGAAATAAATGTTTTTCTCTAGTTCACGTTGGCCACAATTATTGGCACCCAATTATTGCAATGTCCTTTTCCCAAGATAACAGCTCTGAGTCTTCACCTATAATGTCTGATGAGTTTGGAGAACACCTGAAAAGAGATCAGAGACCATTCCTTCCTACAGAATCTCTCCACTCTCCAGTCATTTTCTTTAGGGTTCACGTCAGGGGACTGGGACGGTCAGGGCAGAAACTTCATTTTGTGCTCAGTGACACATTTTTGTGTTGGTTTTGATGTTTGTTTTGGATCATTATCCTGGAGGAAGATCCAACCACGGCCCATTATTGGATTTCTAGCAGAAGTGGTCAGGTTTTGATTTTTATCTGTTAGTATTTGATAGAATCCATGATACCATGTATCTCAACAAGATGTCCAGGACCTCCAGCAGAAAAATAGGCCTACAACATTAAAGATCCAGCAGTATATTTAACCGTGGACCTGGGGTACTTTTTATCCATGTGTACACCAAAGCCATCTGATGGGTTTGCTGCCAAAAAGCTCTTTTTTTAGTTTCATCTGACCATAGAACCAGGTCCCTTTTGAAGTTCCAGCCGTGTCTGACAACTGAATATGCTGAAGTTTGTTTTTGGATGAGTGAGGAGGATTTTTCTTGAAACCCTCCCAAACAACTTGTGGGGATATAGGTGCTGTTTGATAATTTTTTTTTTTTAGGCTTTCTGACCCCAAGACTCAGCTAATCTCTGCAATTCTTCAGCTGTGATCCTTGGAGAGTCTTTGTCCACTCAAACTTTCCTCCTCACTTCACATTAGGATGATTTAGACACATGTCCTCTTCCAAGCAGATTTGTAACATGTTTAGTTTATTGGAACATCTTAATTATTGCACTGATAGTGGAAATGGGGATTTTCAATGCTTTAGCTATTTTCTTACAGCCACTTTCTAATTTGTGAAGCTCAACAATCTTTTGCTGCACATCAGAACTACATTCTTTGGTTTTTCTCATTGTGATGAATGATTAAGGCAATTTGGCCTTTGTGTTTACACATATTTGTACTCCTGTGTACACCCCTCACAATTTCTTATGTATATCATTTCATTACTTTTTTTTTCATGACTTTCATGACATTTATAATGCTACAACAGATTTCTGTTTCACATAAATGTTGTTGTTTTTTATCTTTCTATTCGTCAAAGAATCATAAAAAATGTATGGTAACACTTTACTATACAGGTGCACCAATATGCATTAATTCATGCTTAAATAATGCACAGATAATCTTAAATTAATGTATGACTAAACCATTAATTAATGATTACCACATCAGCAACTAATAAAGTGTCTATCCGCTGTTAATTAAATGTGTTATCATGGATTAATTCCCTATCAACACTTTTAACTAACAGTAAATTAATATGTTAATTATTACAATGGGCCGAAGCCATATATCTCAACTTCCAGCCTTCTGTTGTAATGAATCATTAGCTAATGATTTGCAAATAAATCATCATGTTATGACATTACTTCTTGAGGCACATGACTTATGAGTCATACATTAATTCAAGATTATCTGTGCATTAGTTATGCATATATTAATGCATATTAGTGCACCCGTATTTCAAAGTGTTATCAAATGTATTAATGGCTGCTGAAAATTCAGCTTTGCTATCACAGGAATAAATTACATTTTAAAATACATTAAAATAAAGTCATTTTAAACTGTAAAAATAAAAATACTACTGTTTTTACTGTATTTTTGATCAAATAAATGCAGCCTTGGTGAACATAAGAGACTTCCTTCAAAAACATCTTACAAACCCCATAGTTTTGAACAGTAGTGTACATACATTTATATATGCACCTTTATTTCTCCCTGCTTTTCTTTTTTTTTTTTTTTCATTCATGAAAATTCAACACCCCCTCCTCTTCTCTCAAAGTTTCAGTCTCAGCAAACAGCTGCTTTCATTTTACATTCTCCTCTCATCCCTGCTGCTTGGTTGTAGCCACCGGTTGTTCCTCCAAGTGGAATGTTTTTTGTCATGCCGGCAAGCCTCTCCGTTTGCATTTGTGGCCTACTTGCAATCCGTTTAATAAATTTATCCTCTAAAGTTTGTCCCTCAATTTAAAATATCAAAGTCCTGCGCTACTATTTCCATCTCACACAGTCGACTCACGCATCTCTTGCCAAACCTGTTTTAATCACCCATAGCAATAAACAGAAAATGTTTTTAGAAGGATTGGCAGATGCTTACAGACATTGCTTGCTCTCTCTCTCTCTCTCACACACACACACACACACACACACACACACACACACACACACACACACACACACACACACAAACACAGGTTTGTTTTGCTATTATAGTGAGGACATTCCTTAGGCGTAATGGTTTTTATACTGTACAAACTGTATATTCTATCCCCCTACACTACCCCTACCCCTAAACCTGCCCTTCACAGAAAACATTCTACATTTTTACATTTTTAATAAAGCATTGTTTAATATGTTTTAAAGCTATTTTAAATATGAGGACTCATGAAACGTCCTCATATTTCATGTTTACGTCGTAATACCAGTGTCCAAGTCATTATACAAATTTGTGTCCTCATAAATCACAAACACACACACACACACACACACACACACACACACTCACACAAACTTCAGTAGTATAAGGGTTTGAGCTCCGCAATCTTTCAGAACAGCAGCAATTTACGAGCCTGTTATCTGTGAGTCTGTGTGTGTGTGTTCACTTCACGTCAGTGTCTGCATATGTGTCTTTGTATGCAGTCTTGTGTGTGTGTGTGTGAGGTCCTGAGAAAGTCTGAATTTCAGTCCTGTGTTCTGTCATTGCTCTGATAAAGACAGTGGAAACAGTGAGACTCACAGAGCAACCAGACTTCAACACTATCAATGGAAAGACCTGTGTTTCCACGCCAGCTCAAACAGTCCATCCAAACCACAGACGAGTAAGATAAGACCCTTTAGTTCAGGATGACTACAACCAATCACACATTGAGTTACTGAGTTAGGAATATCTCTGCAGAACAAAATACTTAAACTAGTTTGATTTAAACAAGATGATTGACAAGTTCTAGCTGGTGTACATTTTACCTGGTCTCCCAGCCTGAAAATGCCCAAAACCCTTTTAAAAACCAGCCTGACCAGACTGGGAGACCAGCTAAAACCAACAAACCAAGGCTTCTCGAACAAGAACAAAATGTGGTTTGCTATTGCTTTGCCTGTAAACACGTCATCAGAGAAGAGAAGAGCTGTCACTGCAAAAGGAAATGAAGGGTATGAGGGCACATGATTTTTTAAAAACTAATGATGGGCAGAGATAAATTATTTATAATAAATACTGCAATATTGCATAAAAAGGGGGTCTCCACGTCAATGGATGGTTGAATAAAGTTTGGCCATCCAAAATAGGGCTTCCCATTATCCATGGAAGGACAACAGATACACATACTTGTGATTCATTCAGCACACACAACGTCATGTAACGTCTCTTGCCAGAAGCCACCTGTTGCTGCTCTTAAGCACTACCTCATCCTGGCATCTCTCTCTCTCTTTGTGTTGACTCTCTCTTTAACAGTCCTTCTATACTAACCTGATCTCCAGATGTTATCGTACTCAGAGTGCACTGTTACTGTCCACAGCTGGCCACCTACCACACTCAACTACCATTTATAGACCCTCCTGAGAAAAAAAACCCCAGCCGTTTTAGCTTACCGCCTCTATGGATGATAGCCCAAACAATGCCTGTGTTTCTGCCTGTACAGAAGGTTTGTAAAACTAGAGGGCAATATCTTCCCTCTGAAGCACGGAAAAGATTTAATCACCCTGTGACTTTGAACATTTCCAATCACTTACAACGCCTTTTTTGATCAAATTTAATTAATGGATTGCAATTACCCGAGCTGAAATTAGTAGCATTTAAATGCATCCATTTACTTGATTAAAGTTAGATGATGAGAGAAAGAGAGAAAGAGGTAAGCTAAGCCTGGAGGAACCGAGGAGAACAGAAAGAAAAGTAGAGGGGAGTCGGGTGTCAGGTGCACACAGTGAAGCAAGCTACAAAAAGCCACAGGTAAATAAATGACGAGGGACTGTCGTGTCACTTCCTTGTCGGTTGAGCTCGGCTGAATATCATGTAAGGCTCAGTCATCACGCGCTCTCGGATTCTCGCCGAAGAACGCAGTCTGGTTACGTCATTCAAAAACGCTGTTCTCGCTCTCCCTCAGCTGTGTTCGTCATGTTCTCTTGTGAGTGTAACTTACATGTGAGAGAGATTTATAGGGTTCAGCTAAGTAAGGTGAAGCCCAGTGTGAGAGACTGAACCCTCAACGATAATCACCCGATTAGCATCAAAAGCTAACATCTGAATTACACCAACCTCTGCTGGAAATGTCTCTTTTTCTTTCTCTATTCTCTTTGAAAAGCATATCTCATATCTCTTTATCTTTATCTGCTAATTTGCCTTTTCTTTTCAAGGTCCAAACTAACCAAAGACTGGGCGGAATGAAAATATCCAGAAGGCTTCAAAAGCGAATGGAAGAGGTTTCCATCAAGTCCTGGTAATCAGTACATGTGGGTGTTTGGGACACTGTGTCACATTTCTGTGAAGCCACTAAAGTCACCTTTACAGAGCTGTTTTTTCATTAGCATTAACAGCTTTCATATTAGCATTATTACTGACTACATCGGTGGTCGAATATGTGTCCTACACTATATTTAAAATTCTTAAAATGTTCTTCAGAATCGCGCTGCTGCAGAGCGCTCTCTCTCTCTCTCTCTCTCTTTTGCCCTCATTTCTCATCCCTCTGTCCATCTCTCCCTCGTTATTTATTCAGTAAAATGGGAGATTGATCAGATAATTGCATTAGGAGGGGCAGATTGGTCATAATCATGGTGGTATTGGCAGCTCGGGGCTGGAGGCTCAGCACTGACATTAACTCAGACTCAGCAGTCAGAGGTCAGCACCACTGAGATTAAACTCTTCTCTTTCTATGGTCAGCATGGTTTGGGCCATTTTACAGCCTCACATCACCCCAACTGACCCCTTGATGACCACTTGACAAAATGGAGGGGAGGGCGAGGACAAAAGAGAACTGACCAAGTAGGGTAAGCGGCGAGATGAAAGCAGGGGGGTAACTATGAGGAGAGGTAACGGTGGGATGTGAAGAAAAAAAAAAAAAATACACAAAGACCGATGCAGCATACCAAAGGAGTGAGGTCATGAGCACTTCCTCTGTGCCAAATTTATTCCATACATGTGCACATTAAATGAAGTTAACAGTAATCTTTTTTCTCATTGCATCATTTTATTTTATTTATTTTTTTAGTATTTTAAGCCTTTTAACTGCTGTGTCAGTGTCCATTGGGATCATTTTAAAATTTAAACCAACAGAGACTGACTATATTAGTTATTAGACAAGGTCACTTCTTAAGACATGGCATACTTTATTGATAAAAACCCTCTGCTTCTCTCACTTCTGCCCCCAAACTCTCTATGGAAACAATTATATCATATTAAAAGGTCTAAAAAGGCATCAGTAATCAGAGGACATCTCAAACACAACACAAATTAAACCCAAGGGCTAATTGTTGCACAACTCATTCTAAAAAGATGGAAATAATTGTAACCAGGAGGAGGGAATATTCTGTGTACTTTCTTAGGAAAGTTATGGAGATTACAACTGCATGTTCATATTTAAGAATCTCCCAAAGCAAAATGACTGATCATGTTTCTAATTTATCTCCTCAATTTGGGCTGGTTGAATAATAGGGGTTGTAACAAGTACACAAGTACACTGTAAATCTACTTCAGCTATAAATGTAACACTTAATAAATGTAACATCGGGAATAATTTAATGCTCAATGAACTCACTGTAAAGTGTACAAGCAATACAGTCCTCATAAAATAACTGACAAATTTAATAACATTAAAAAAGGCAAGCCTAGATCAAATAGTTTACTGTTTTAAAATATTGTCTCCTCTTCACAAGTTGTATGTTTCTGAGATGCAGCAATATTGCAAAAAAAAAACCCTGATGTTGCTGTTTGCAAAACTCCTCGATGTTCAATGTCAATGAAACAGCTGGCTCTAGGCCAGTGGAAATGCAGATACAGCATGTTCTGCTGAAATTGGCACAGGAAGAATGCAGAGAAATGCAACCTATGATACATTTTCCTGAACTGTTAAAGAGTTGTATGATTTAATCTACTGTTGTGTTCATTGATGTCATTACACAAAGTAAAGGAGAAAAACATTAGAAAACACATTGTGTTTCAGACACTTTGTGCCTGATGAAGACCTGTTGGTCGAAACGTTGCATTATTTACTAAATTATTTATTGGAGCAGTTATTTTCAGTGTGCAGACTTCACATTTCTTTTTTCATTATTTTTTTTGTTGTCCTGCACCTGAGCCCAGTTTTTTATTTTTTTGGGGGTTTTTTGGGGGGGGTTTTTTGGGATGTGCACATCTACCTGAATGTTTTGATTCTTTTATCAGGCACTTTAAAATAAATAAATAACTACAGATGAGCTCAAAAGTTTACATACCCCTTGCAGAATATGCAAAATGTTAAAGGTGCCCAAGAATGCTTTTTCACAAGATGTAATATAAGTCTAAGGTGTCCCCTGAATGTGTCTGTGAAGTTTCAGCTCAAAATACCCCATAGATTTTTTTAAATTAATTTTTTTAACTGCCTATTTTGGGGCATCATTAACTATGCACTGATTTTTTCAGCGCGCCACCCCTTTAATTCGCGTGCTCCCTGCCACACGAGCTCTCGATTATATTACAGCACATTTACAAAGTTCACACAGCTAATATAACCCTCAAATGGATCTTTACAAGATGTTCGTCATGCATGCTGTATGCATGCTTCGAATTATGTGAGTAAAGTATTTATTTTGATGTTTATATTTGATTCTCTATGAGTTTGAGGCTATATACTCTGTGGCTAACGGCTAATGCTACACTGTTGAAGAGATTTATAAAGAATGAAGTTGTGTTTATGAATTATACAAGACTGCAAGTGTTTAAAAATAAAAATAGCGACGGCTCTTGTCTCCGTGAATACAGTAATAAACGATGGTAACTTTAACCACATTTAACAGTACATTAGCAACATGCTAACGAAACATTTAGAAAGACAATTTACAAATATCACTAAAAATATCATGCTATCATGGATCATGTCAGTTATTATTGCTCCATCTGCCATTTTTCGCTATTGTTCTTGCTTGCTTACCTAGTCTGTTGATTCACCTGTGCAGATCCAGACGTTACTGGCTGCCCTTGTCTAATGCCTTTCATAATGTTGGGATCATGGGCTGGCATATGCAAATATTGGGGCGTACACCCCGACTGTTACGTAACAGTCGGTGTTATGTTGAGATCCGCGTGTTTTCCGGAAGTCTTTTAAACAAATGAGATTTACATAAGAAAGAGAAAGTAATGGAGTTTGAAACTCAATGTATGTCTTTTCCATGTACTGAACTCTTGTTATTCAACTATGCCAAGGTAAATTCAAATTTTAATCATTTTAACAACAAAAGAAGGATCATGAAAATTGCATGTTATTTTTATTTAGTACTGTCCTGAATAAACTATTTCACATAACAGATGTTTACACAAAGTCCACAAGACAAAAAAAAAAAAAATAGCTGAATTTATAAAAATGACCCAGTTCAACAGTTTCTTAATACTTTGTGTGGTTACCTGGATGATCCACGACTGCTTGTTTGTTTTGTGATGGTTGTTCATGAGTCCCTTGTTTGTCCTGAGCAGTTAAAGCTCTGTTCTTCAGAAAAATCCATGTCCTGCAAATTCTTGTATTTTCCAGCATCTTTTGCATATTTAAACCCTTTTCATTAGTGACTGTATGATTTTGAGATCCATCTTTTCACACTGAGGACAACTGAGGGACTCAAACACAAATATTAAACAACTGCAAACATTCACTGCATGATGCTCCAGAAGGAAACATGATGCATTAAGAGCCAAATGAACAGAGGGTTAAACACTTTTTGTGATATTTTCTTTTTGTTGTTGTTTAACTTCAGCAATCTGGATATTTCATATGTTGTATAATACAATAACCCCCTCTTTAACCAGGGTTTTTTGTATGATTTGTTGGATGATAAATTTTGTTCATGTTTCTCTGTCTGCTGTGCACACGCTTTGTGTCTCATGGGTGTGTTTAGGGTGAAAACATCTGCACTTCAACTATTCCCTTCCTTAGGCCTGAATACAACCACTTGCTCAGCAGATCAACAGGAAGCCAGCCATTTTTACAATAGCTGCACTTAAACATGCCAGAAAAATGCCACTTCACAGATGCATGCATACTGCTAAAGTAGTGGGGATAACCTCTTGAATATGTGTGTATTGTACTGATTCAGTGATTCATTCATCCATTTCAAATGTTGTTTTAACACCTCAGTTATTCAGGTGAAGGGGTATTACATTTTATGTTTTTGGGAAAAGGGAGTAACATGTTAACTGATTTGTTTGGAAAATTGATGCTTCTTAAGCAAAATGCTAGAATGTACAGAGACCTTCAAAAACCCATTTTGGAAAACCTGGTCTGTAGTATTCTTATTCTTATTTTTTATTATTATTATTATCATTATTATTACATCTGTATGCTACCGTGAACAGCGTATACACACTGGTGTAATTCTAAATTCATTGTTACAGCTCGACATTAAGACACTGAGAGATTTCCTTCAATGCGGCTTACCCCAGCTCCCTACGGATTTCAGCCCAATAGTTGGATGAAAACTGTGTGTACACACATGCCGTTTAGTTACTCAAACATTGTAAACTGTATAACTAAAGATTAGGTCTGATTCATATAGAGTTTACCCTGTCGATAAATCATTCAGTGCCTGCTGGGACGCTGAAAGCTGACGGCAAGAGAATGGAGAGCAGAGGACGAGTGAGAGATGGCGACTGCATGAAAATACTTCATGTTTGCTCTTGCAGATGATAATAACCTAGCATTAAAAGACCCCTTATGTTTAATATTTTATATAATTAATTAATATGGTTTGTCCATCTGCCTTCATTCTGATGTTTAAGAACTCTTGGTGAAACTGCAATAAATATGGACAATTGGTTTTGAAATGAGCCAGCTCATTCGTCAAACTCTTCAAAACTCTTAAAATAAAAGCTTTTGTAGATTCATCATCTCGCTGAGAGCAGACATGTAAAGTAGTTCTACGTTCCTGTGAGTCTTCACCTCACAGCAAAGAGCGGCATCAATCAAGCAATAGGACTGCAGTACATAGAAATGTGTGAGTCGAGTCTTTTCTGAACAAGCCTTTCCTGCCTCCCCCCCCCACCTCTGTCCCTCCTCAGGGGCTAATGTAACCCCTCGCAGGGCACAGGTCTTCATTTACATGCTTTACAAGTCACTTACGCCTTCTCACCTGATAAGGTCAGAGTTCAGTGTGATGTGGGCGCCCTCAGGCTGCAGGGTCTGTGTGAGAAGTATTTAGCCATGTTATTACGACTGGCCCTATTAAACTGGGAGGCTGTTTTTACGTAGAGTTTAAAGAGATATGCTTTACAAGGACTGGGTTTCAGATCAAAACAAAACTAAAGGCCTCAGCTAGAATCTTTTTTTTAATATATGTGGAATTAAATTGTATAAATTACATGTGATTTATATCATTGGTGGTATATAGAAAACTAAAAAAAAAACTTTTCATGAGATTAATCATCATTATTTTATCCTATTGACAGCCACAGTTTTTTATTTGGGGGTCTGTGGCCTCAAAACGTTTAAAAAACAGCTGTTCTTAGCGACATATGTGACACATTCAGTCTTACCAGAAGACGCCATGGCGGTTACAAATGTTGAAAACTAATACTCTTTGTTTGCATTTGATCTGGAAACCTCAGTGTTAGTCATAGCCATTTCCTCCTGTAATACCATACTAACTTACATAGCTCTTTTGCCAGACACATAAACATGATCTGGACCATGCCTATTGTTCACGTACAAACGGCCTGGAATCCATCTGGTATATAACCATTACAGTAAACGCTTGATTACTTATAAAGTGCAATTTGAGATTAGTTGTGTCAGATTTAACATGTTCCAAAATATAATTATAAAAAAATTATCGACTATCATATATGAAGTAATATTTTATAAATATTTTATTATATTAAATTAATATAATTATTATATTTTATTAATTGAATATAAGACTTAATAAAAGCAGCTTACCCCAGATTTATTTTAGCTCTCTTTGGAGAACAATGCTGTTATTCATAGTGCTCAACTGCTGTAGATCACTGTGCATACTGTATGTGTGTAGATAGTCGGGGTGCTGATAGCGCTGTAAACCCCGGGTAACTCACTATGCCTCATAGTCAGTGTGGCCCATTTAAAAGCCCTTTGATCCAACCTGGGGTGAATGAGTCACTGACTAAAGCAAAGACACAAACACACACAGAGCACCAGGGGTTGCATACTCTCACATACAGCATGGAAACCAAAGATGAAACACACACACATAGAATGAGATCACCGCTGTCCACTGAAAAACACCTCTGCCAGCCAGCTATATGACTTCAAAACAAGTGCATCTATACACGGTGACAATACTAAAACATGCAGATACAAACAGAAAGAGAGAGAGAGAGAGAGAGCCAGAAGGACAGGTCTACTCCCCGAGGAAGGTCATTAGCTCAGGCCTGTGTTTCATTAGTCTGAATAGTTTAACATTTCAACATGCCACTGCAATGTGTGTGAGATCAACAGCTACAGACCTGACACCTCCTCATCAACCTCTCCACGGACATCACACACACACACACACACACACACACACACACACACACACACACACACACACAACCACATACGAAAATACGTGCAAGCCTATCCTTCACATAAATCGCATATTGAAACATGCATATATACAGTCAAACCAAAAATTATTTAGACATTTTTGATATTTTTTTTTTATATATATTTTTACTAGTGGGAGCTGGACACTATAGTTCATTTATGTAAGTGAGGATAGCAAAAAAAAAAAAAAAAAAAAACAAACCTGTGACATATTCTACCCAAAAAATTCTTCATACAGTGGACTACCAGTAAAATTGATAAAAATTTGGAACCAAAAATTATTCAGACACTTTGACCTGACCATGTTTTGCTTAAGTGTTATCTGACATAATTAAGATTATTTTTTTCTGACACAGTTTAACTCTGAGATCTTGTCATATTTTAATCAATTTTTTTTTAAATATAGTAAATAAACTGGAATAATGAATTAAATGTTCAAGGTGTCTGAATACATTTTGGTTTGACTGTATATATACACACACACACAAACACACGAGGTGAGAATGTTATGAAATACAAAATTATGTCATCACAAAACTGCTAAATACAGAAGGTGAGATTTCCAATTTACAGAAATTTGTGAAACACATCATCAGTAATGGTAAGGATAGAAAGATTTCTGCATCTTACTAAATAAAGTCAAATAACTAACAAGCTAAATAATGTAAAAACACAACATTCAGATAATGTGTAAAAGTAAAAAAAAAAAAAAAAAATGTGTAAAGGTGGGGATAAAAGAAAACTGGCAGAAAGAAAGTCATTATTCTCTCTGTGGCTATGGATAAGATTATATTGGATTAGAAGAATTTTGCAATGCAAATGAAAGCTGGTGAAATCAATAAACTCTGTTCAACTCAATATGCAAACTAATTAAGAGGTAATATAATCAAAGTAGAATAACATAGGGAGTGATGGTTCTTTAGAGAAAACCCAATCAAATCTTTTTATGAGAAAGATAAAATCTAAAGCGATCTCTCTTTGTACAAATGATGACCTGCTCTTTGTGCTAGCTTAATAAAGGAGGCTTGTCTTAAGAGGTTGTATTCAATGTGCATATTCCAATCAATATGAATTACATAGTCTCTTATCTATGGTATCACCAGCAGACGGCTAAACTAATTAATGTTGTATTGAGTGTTTAAACTCAATTATGTTCCAAAGTCACAGAAAGGCACAGAGAAATGTTCTTCTCTGTGGGGATACAGGCCCTGGGCTTTTCCATAGCGGTACTGAGAGCACCCGTTCTTCTAGCGGAGACATGGTCAAATGATTTTAAATAATTATTATGACACTATACAATCGGTTGATAATTGATGCTAGCACATTCTTGAACAACTGTGAGATTTTTGTGCTTCTTGTGTTTTTTGAACAGGATTTTACGATGTTTTGAAACCTATTTATTGATACTAAAGTATTTGTGTTTTATGGTAAACTACGCTAACCACTTCTCTCTCTTTCTGTCTTACACAAACACACACACACACACACGCACACACACACACACACACACACACACACACACACACACACACACACACACACACACACACACACATTCTGTCTCTTTTCCATCTCGCTTATTCCAGCTGATAGCCCATTTTCTAATGCTAATGGCAGTGTGTGTGAGCAGGAGATGTGAGCATCTTTGTGGTATGAGTGGATAGTTTGTTCATCCGATCGTGTGTGTGTGTGTGTTGGCCTGTATCTAATGTGCTCTGACAACAGAGACAGATCTGATTCAGTAGGGGACTGGATGTGGGGTAAGTGTGTAGCCACCCTCAATAGACTTGTTAAAGATTCTTATCACTCTCTCTTTCTCTCTCTCTCTCTCTCTCTCTCTCTCACACACACACACACACACACACACACACACACACACACACACACAAAGTTTGTTTCCTCTATTCTCTGTGCAGTCACCCAATGCGTCACTCATTATTCATTAACATGCTTCACCATGCCTATATTAAACAGAATTTCTGTATGTAAATAATTGGCAAATATTATAATTTTATTATACAACAGTTAGTTCGGGTCATCTAAACCCGAACTAACTGTTATATAGTTTTCATTGTTTGACCTGTTAACTTTCCTGTTGTAATTTAATTAGTTTATATTAGTTATACTGTGGCATGAAAAAGTATGTGAACCCCTTGCAGAATCTGTGAAAATGAGAATTATTTTAATAAAATAAGAGGGATAATAAAAAATGCATGTTATTTTTTGTTTAGTACTGTCCTGAGTAAGACATTTTACATAAAAGATGTTTGCATTTAGTTCACAAGACAAAACAATAGCTGAATTTATTAAAATAACCCCATTCATAAGTATGTGAACCATTGATTCTCAATACTGTGTGTGGTTACCTGGATGATCCACGACTGTTTTTTTTTGTTTTGTGATGGTTGTTCATGAGTCTCTTGTTTGTCCTGAGCAGTTAAACTGAGCTCTGTTCTTCAGAAAAATCCTCCAGGTCCTGCAGATGCATCAGTTTTCAAGCATTTTTGCATATTTTAACCCTTTCCAGCAGTGACTGTAGGATTTTGAGATCTGTGTTTTCATACTGAGGACAACTGAGGGACTCAAACACAACTATTAAAAAAGGTTCAAACATTCACTGATGCTCCAGAAGGAAACACGATGCATTAAGAGCCGAGGGGTGAAAACTTTTTCATGCCACTGTATATATATATATATATAATTATTATTTTGTTGTTGCTGTAAATATTATATTATATTATATTATATTACTCTCTTGAACAGTAAGAGTGTGGCAGTCTGTAAAGCAAAGCAAGCGATTCTTCTTGGTACTTTTAGGAAATGGTCAAAAAGTGGCTACAGAAAATTAGCAATCAAAAAGTTGTTTTCTGCGCTACGCTAATACTGAATTCCGAAAAAAAAAAAAATCTGTAAATAGCAGAAGGTGATACATTTCTAAAACAATTAGCTGCCTATGAGTAATTAGTTTTAGTTTAGATTTTCGTACTTTTTTCTTGTTCATTCTCGAATTTTGGGCAGCATGTGTGTCTAAGATGTTGCGATTTGGCAAGACTGGTGTTTACTAGTTCCTTCACAGCCGTGTGTGTGTGTGTGTGTGTGTGTGTGTGGATGCACAAGCTAGGTATGTGCTATGTATGAATGTGTGCTAATGGTGTGAGTGTGTGTGAGGTCTGAGGTGTCATGTGACAGCTGTACAGGATGGCATTTCTTTGACACTAAAGAGTGTGAGCAGCTCTCCAGAATTTAAAATTCAGATTTCAGATTCTGTGCATATGTCGATACGGCAGTCACATCCGCACTGTGAGACTGCCCTTCCTTGCCAGGCAATCTGTTCATCTCCAGCCCTTCATTAGATCTCATCTCTTCCCTCTTTCTCCTGGTCTCACACTTCTTTTAGCTACTTTGTAGTTGTACTTATTCTGATTGTGTAGCAACTTTTTTTTTTTCTCCCAAACAGCACATTTAAGTGATTATTAAATGCTACATTCACAGTCTGATTACAGTTAATTATTAAAAAACAGTTGACTTAACACTTAGTATGTGTCTTGATGTAAGCCAAGGCCAAAAGAAAATCTGTTAATAGAGAGAAAGAGGAACAGAGAGAGAGAGAGAAAGAAATTAAGGGGAAAAGACTTTATAAAATCTTGGTAACACTTTACAAGAAGGTCCCATTAGTGAACGAAAATTAATAAAAGTACAACTGTTCATGTTATCTCAGGTCCATTAAATAATATTAACAGATACAGCTTTTGATTTTAATAATGTTTTATTAAATGTTGAAATTAATATTAACTAAGATGCTTTCTTAGTATTCTTTCATTGATAGTTTGCAAACTAATGGTAGTATAATGTTAATAAATTAAATCTTACTTTTATCTTTTTTTGAAGTACAATAGACATTCTAACTTACTATTGTTACTGATCCACCATTTCACACACCATGTTTTTCTCATATAATGTTTGTGTGAACGCAGCTACAATGTTGACAGGAAATCCTGTAACAACCCTCATCAACCAATTCCAGCTCAATGGAACAGTTTAACACACAGAACCGCTTTTCTCATGTCACCTCAGGGTACATGATTAACTCCTATTAAAGAGGTCTGTTGCCGATGGTTACCAATGCCAAGATGGTGACCCCACTGAATGTCTGTTGGTGGTGTGGTCTGAACACACACACACATTTTTGTGTGTTTTTGTGAATTGTGGGGACATTCCTTAGGCGTAATGGTTTTTATACTGTACAAACCGTATTTTCTATCCCCCTACACCTAAACCTACCCATCACAGGAAACTGTGCACATTTTTAGTTTCTCAAAAAAACTCATTCTGTGTGATTTATAAGCCTTTTGAAAAATGGGGACATGGGGTAATGTCCTCATAAGTCACCCTCTTCTTGTAATACCTATGTCATACTCATGTCACAAATTTGTGTCCTGATATGTCATAGATATAATGATTATTATACTGTACAAACTATATATTCTGTCCCCTAACCGTAAACCTACCCCTACACCCACCACAGAAAATTTTCTGCATTTTTACATTTTCAATAAATAAATAAACTTAGTATGATTTATGAAGCTGTTTTCCCCACCAAAACATGTCCCCAAAAGGATAGGGATTTCGGATATAGCCATATTTGTCAGGATATTTTGAGAGATACCTGAACCACACACACACACACACTTATGAAAGCATATAGATCCCATCATAGACTATAAATTTTACAATAATAATTTTTTTTCTTCTTTTTGTTTAACTGTCCTTTAGCCGTACTTTCACATTTGATGGCGTGAAAACTAGTACTACTGTAGTATATATACGGTAGTGCTGAGACTCCACACGAAAATACGTCATCTTCTTTCTGGATTAATCACAACAAAAGCAGGTACAGAAAGGGAGGGAAAGAAAGTAAATTAAGCAACTCTCATTGAATGTCCTGAATATATTTAGGGATTTTCTTTTAAAACTATGACATTGGATTGCATGTCAGTGAATGAGCTTTTGGAACATTTAGAATTTGCATTTTATTTTATTTTTTTCATTGCCATTGCAATTTTTAAACAAGGAATGTTATCAAAAATGTATCTTGAGAAATAAACAGATTTGATCTAGCACTGTATTTCACAAATGTCTCTCTCTCTCTGTGTGTGTGTGTGTGTGTGTGTGTGTCTTTCATTGCACTTTTACTCTCTGTGTGGGCCTTTATTCACCTGACTTACCCAAGAGATTGTCTTTATCTTAAAAAAAAGAAAAACAAAAAGGGGGTTATTTCATTCAACCGTCTGGCTTACAGCTTTGAATATAACTGGCTCCATCTTTCCCTCACAGAATTCATGCTTCACTTCACTCCAATAAAAGCTGGGCCTGGCCTGCTGCAGAATGGACCCTGGTGACTGTTTGGAGGCTATTGAGAACGTTCTCCGTTTCATACAGTCCCACTTACAGCTCAACGTTTTCATTAATGGTGGTGAGCGCATTAACCCAGACCAGCACCCAATTACTGCCAACAAGGGACTGATCCGTCTCAGAACGCAATCTGAAAATGTTGTCATGCAAAAACCAAGCAGAAAGAGAGAGAATTAGAGAAAAAGAGAGAGGGGGTGGAGGAGGGGATGGAATTCTTTCATTAATTTAACACTCATTAAAGCTTGGGAGGTAGAGCTGATTTTAAGTCCATTAGTTCTGAATGCAGGTGACACTGACAGGACCTCTGAGATTCCTCAATCTGACCGAGTGGGGTGGTGGCTGGGGAGAAAAAAAAAAACAAAAAACAAGAAAATGGTTGCTCTCCAACTCCCTCCAGTATACTCTTTCTTCCTCTCTCTCTCCATCTCTGTCTTACTCTCCCTCTAGGAAAATGTACCAAATCTCCATCCATATTTAATCACTGCCATCTGACATCACTTAGGGGTTATGTTACAGAAATGTAGAAGTCAGGATAGAGTTACATTAATATATAATCTAAAACAAAAAGACAAAACGCTTTGAAGAATCTCAAGACACTTCTATTTTAAAGACCCCATCAGATTAACATGAGAAATTCCACAGATATGTAAAAGTGATTATTGTGAATTGCATTTTCTCCGGTTTGAGGCTGATTGTCTGTCACTGAGTGAGATGTAAATAACACCGACCGTTGAATATTAAATATCGGAGATGTTTTACGGGTGTAAGTGTCACATGTTTGTGTGTTGAGTTTCATGACATGGCTCCTTGTGGAGCTGGGTGATAGCGCTGACTGATTTGAGTTATGTGGTGAGGAGAGAGGATAATCTTACCTGGCTCCTACCTACCTCCATGGCCAGGGAAGATGACACCTGTCCTGTGTCCGCACTACTGCTGAATGGAAGCGACTGGTCCGAAATATAGCACTGTAAAGTCTTGCAATACTGAATGAGTCACAAACCAACTGTTGAGAATCACAGGCATCCTTTACAGGCCGATGTCAGCAACTGAATATCACATAGACTATTCTGTAAAGCCTTAAAAATGAAATTAAATGTTTTATCATTGCTTGAGTCGCAGTCGCACTGGCTGCATAAGTCTTGCTGCCCACAGCACGATGTTCTCAGACAAAATAGCTTTATCGTTACTAGGTTATCAGAAATGTTTTCACAATAGTGACAGCTCAAGGGTTGTATTTCACCGCAAATCTCTCAGAGGAACACAAACAACACCCACACAGAAACTAAATAAACAGTGTTAAAAAAAAACCCCAATCGGAGATACCGCAACAAAAACACATACAGTATTCACATACCGCAGACTGTCTCTCTCTCTCTCCTCATACCGTGAAATGAATACCTCAGCAGATCTATATAACAGTAATTCAACAACATAATCAAATTGTTAGTGCAAATGCTGAGCATCCTATTCTCTTTCCACCAGTTTCCACCACGCACACACATACACAAAGCAATCATACAGTGGACCACTGACCACAGGAGGCTTGGCCATTATAGTACAGCCATAACTAACCCTGATTAGAGCCGTATTGATGGTCTGTGACATGCAGTTTGCTATAATATGCTGCCCGGTCAAATGGCTGCAATAATGAAGTATATGAGAAACACTAAGTTTACTCTGTTGTTTTAATATGGATGGATCGATTATCTAATAAAAAAGCCAAAGGACTCTTAGAGGTTTTAAACTACAGGGTGGACTCTGTTTCTATTGGTAAGTAAATGTTTTGTGCTGCAGATGCAGAAATTACAAGTACTCCAGGAACAAGCATAAGTAAACCATCCCTTTAATTCTGGTTATTCGTCAATATTTCCTGTCATGATAGTCATGATTGATTGTTGAGATATTTTAGACTATAAAGGCCTAATTTACTTTTGGTCACATACAGCTAATTATTTTCTTCTTTTTTCCAATGACTTGCTAAACACCATATCCTAAACTGTAAAAATCTCTGCAGGGGTAATTTTGACTGTTAAAACTAGGCTTTCCCACCAGCCAATCAATTAAAAATTAACTTGTAAGATGGAATATTTGTTAATCATGCCAGATGTCATGGTCACGTCTGGTCCGAGAGCACTCTGACATCTTTTTGATGCGTTCATTTCTATTCAAAGACTCACTTTAGCAAGACTTGGATCAAGCTCTTCCCAAAAACATATCTGGTCAGTCGCCTTGAGGACCACTGCATCTCGATCACTAACACACAAAGCTTCAGGTGTTTTAAATCCTAGCACGGGTCAATCGTGGCATACTGGAAAGAACCACTGATATCAGTATGAATGTCTGCAGGTTTTTTCCAAGCCCATAATGCAACACTGGAAACTTAATGGCTCCTGTGAGAGAGTCCTAAAAAGACCTATCAGGGCCTGTATCTCTATTCCCACCATTCAGAGGTGACAGAGAGAGCTCAGTATCCATTTAGAGTACACACATACATATTCATGCTGACAAGGTTTATTGCGCTGCCTCACGGCCCTCATCGCAACAGGTTAATATTAAAACTCAGCCGTTACTCCTGAGACCACACCAGAGAGAAAGAAAGAGAAAGAGATGGATTAAAGGGGAAAAACAGACAGGAAACAAGTGTGATAGACAAAAGGAAAAACGCAAACATGCAGGGCTGGTGTGAAGATAAAAAAAATGAAACGACTTTTAAACGATTAGTGAAATGCTGAATAAAACATAAAAGTTTACATTTACATGTATTCATTAACTGGATGCTTTTATCCAAAGTAATTTAAAATGAGGAAAATCACACGCAGGTTTAAAACAAAATGAGCTGTGCATCCAAGTACAAAACCTTGCAGAGAGAGAAAAAGAGCGATAAAGAGACAGTTTCTGAATTTACAGTAATTCTTGAGTTTCTCATATTGTTCACATGATGAACAATGATTTATTTTGTAATATTAATAGAAATAGATTCTGCACTGTGTATGTAAAAAAAAAAAAACCCTTAAGTTTAGTTGCTGCCTTAAATGTTTGTCATTTTGTATGTCATTTTAACATAAATTATGAACATAAAACTGAATCTTGTATAAAAAAAGTTTGAAACTTCTTTTTATGAGTTAATGTAAGTAAAAACATATGTTGCTGTGACTCATTGATAATATAATTTTTTAGTGTACCAACTGGTTCTTGTCTAAATAAATAGTAACAAATAATCATAGAATTATCTTATCATTACTTATATTTAGTATAACAGTATAAGGTACTTATAATCATTTAGTACCTTTTTATTTATTATTAGTATACACAAGTATATATATATATATATTTCATGTGTTTAGATATGTGAATTATTTAAATGACTACATACCACAGTGAGGCAGATCACAATTCATACATTTCTACATGTTTGACTAACATACCCGTTAGTTAACAGCTAACAGTTCATCCGTTGGCATTGTACTGTAATTGGGAGGATAGGGGAGGAATGCATGTCTTTACAGTGCATCTTAAGACACTTTGACGATGAGGAAACGTAATCTACGGGATGACATTAACGGAGGAGTGAGCATCTACCTGTCTTTGAGCCCCATGGCAGACAGTGCAGGCTAAGGTTACCGGCCCTCATTTTGATGGTGAAAGGAACACAATCAACCTACTTAATCTCCCACTGCTCTTAAAGGAAGAGGAAACCGATCTGGGCTCCATTCTACAGACAAACCACACAAGAGTACATGGGCTTCATCTTAAAATGGACCTACACATTAAATTACACTCAAGCACTGGAAGCACAGATGGCCTAAATGCAGCCCTTCTCTTCTTTTATTCACAAGGGAAAAAAAGAAAGGAGGGAGAGATAGAGGGAACTGTTTTCATAACGGACAGTGTCACCACCCTTGTGGCCTTGAGACTCGGAGAATGAGCTCCGAGTCCCTAAAATTTAAGGCATTAGCATCAGAAAGAGGCTAAATACCCCTCCTGCAATAAAACCCCAACAAAAGAACTTCTAGCAATTTCAGCAGTGATGATAAACCCAAGCCTGAGACAGCCATCGCTCTGTGAGAGGGACAAGACCTTACTGTACGCCCTCCCCTCGTACTGTTAGGAGGCTTCTGCAGGCATGAGTGCACTAATAAAGTACGCACCCAATGTCTGCCCACTGCTGCCTGGCTTTTAGGACCCCACAGTGAGAGTCCCACCTGTCTGTCTAGGGACAATGGCAGCTGTAATACAATATCTCTGTGTGTGTGTCGCTCTGTGCCAGGAGAAAAGCTGAAGGAGTGGACAGATAAATGACTCGCACACTTGGACTGCGGCCAGGCCTCTGTCCCACCTCAGAGCGAACCTGCGGCCAGACCGAGCAGAAGACAGAGCCCTGATTCAGGATTTAGTGAGAGACAGAGAAAGATAGAGACAGACATGGCCTAGAGAGAGAGAGAGAGAGAAAGAATGAGATGGAAAGAGTAAGGAGAAAGAGGGAGAAACAGAAAGAAAGTTTTGCTTTTTACTAAACTGTTTCAAATAGGTGACTTCGCACCTGGTCCAAATTCTGATTTAAGATGCAATACTGCGTAAAGGCGTACTAAAATCGGGGTTGTGCAAAACTGAAAGAGTTC
This sequence comes from Megalobrama amblycephala, assembly GCF_018812025.1. Lineage (NCBI taxonomy): Eukaryota > Metazoa > Chordata > Actinopteri > Cypriniformes > Xenocyprididae > Megalobrama > Megalobrama amblycephala. The sequence goes on from NC_063046.1 coordinate 30,071,854, forward strand.
AGAGTTCAATGTTCAATTCATGAATATGAGATGATTTTTTAATTGGAATGACAGGGAGAAGAATGTACTGAATTGTCAATAAAAAATACTGTGGTCCACAAAAGTTCATTTATGGAATATATAAAATATTATTTAAATATATATGCGAAATATAATTTTTATTAGTGGCATTTCAAACATTTTTGCTTTTCTTGTCAACAAGTTATTTTAATTCTACTTCTTTACCTCAATTCTGCTGTTTGCTACCTCGTTTTTTTTTATCAATTGAATTCTGAATGGTGCACAACCCTAACTAAAAATAATATATTATAAAATATACAACCTCGCAGCCCTTAGTATTGCACGTGGCTCTGTGTAAAAGAATCGCAGCATCAGAGCAGCCTTAAACTTTTTTTGCTGTCATGACAGCAATTTATAATTGAAATATTTCATATTTAAAATATATCAACAAAAAATGAATTTCATACAATTATTTATACAATTGTAACTCATTTATACTACCTTTATGCAGTATGTGTAAACTCATCTTTTCGTAGTAGACACATGCTGCTTGAGATGCAGCTTCTGTGCTCTTCTTGCAGTGTAAAGATGCCACATGCTGGCTTTGATTACTCTGCCATGAAAACATACACACACACAAAGACAGGCTGAGAAATCTTCCTCCATGTTTGCTCTTTCAATCTAGAGGTTCTCTTTCAGCCAGCTGTGTACACGTCTCAGAGACTGAGACTCTTTCCTCAGGAAATCATGAACCATGAGAACAGAGGGCGGGAGTGAGTTAAGAAAAAGGCAGAAAATACCAGACTATTCAGGATGAAAGTGAGGATAAAGGACAACACTAATAACATAGACAACGAACAGATGAAAAACTAAATGAGCAGTGGATCCAAGGAGCAGAAAAGACAACACTAATTGCCCTAATTGTATCCTTTGCTCCCACATGCCACACACGCCTGTCACCTGGGAATGATTGACAGGTGGGCAGGTGTGGTGCTGAGCAGTGGTTCGGTCGAGCAGCACTTCAATTGTCCCAAATGTGTCTTTGATCTCCCCTGCGTAGACCAAAAACACAGCAGGGAGTCACAGCCAGCCCCCGGGGCTAAAGCCAGTACAGACAATATAGAGCAGAGGTGGGTCCGTTACGTGAAGAGGTCGCACGCTCCGTTGAGAACTCCCTGAGGCTCAAACACTGCACTGAATCCTGTCAGATCTCGTAACCTTCCCCTTTAAGGAACTGAAACAACGGCCACCTGCCTTATTATTCACTTACTCACACCACATTTCCATAACTGTACAGACTGCAGAGACAGAATAATGAATAGAATTAAAAATTAGATTTTGTGACTATCTTTTCTAACAAGATAACTCCACATAGCACCAGTCAATCTGAAGAATGGAAAGGCTCATTATAATCTTGTTCTTTTTTCACTTTCTAACTCCTTTTATTAAACGTAATGAGGTAAACTGCATCAACCTGCATATTGCTAATGTCGCAAATTACAATTAATGAAAACCTCAAATAAAGTGGCCTAGATGCATTCGGCTTACTGACTTCATGTCCTGTATCATAAAAGTCAATGAAACTGATTAATACTCTGAAGCATGAGCATGAATACTAGAGCACACTTAACACTTCTCAAAATGACAGTAATAAAACAATGAGAAAAGGTGGAGAGGTGCACTCAGTTCCTTCATCTCTGTGTGATTTAAAAAATGCACTGCCCTGTTTGCTCAAGCAACAACAGGTCTCAAATCATGTGTCACATAGCTGTTTCCATTTCTGTGGATGCTGCAAGGCAGGGGGTAAGGGGTGTTGTTGTTGTAATTATTATTAATTATTTTATTCCCTCCCATTTGTGCCATTATTGTCACATAAACAAAAAAGAAAGAAAAAAAAAAGATCTGGTTAGGTATTGACCGTTTTTTCTCTCTGTCTTTTGCATATATAGTATAAGTATAGAAGGCCTTTATACACACAAATATTATCTCTTCTGGATCATTCTCAATCTGCTGTTCAGCTGTTTTTGAAATAAATACTTAAGTTGCTTTGTATAAAATTGTCTGCTTCATAAAAAATAATTTCAGAGAATGTTCAATTTAAGTTTAAATTACATTATGAGACACCCATGCATTTTGACTGGTTTAAATGACTGTTTACTCCGCATTAAATAATAATAATAATAATAATAAAAAGAAGAAGAGGAAAAGAAATAACAAATTAGGTAATCATACAACAAATTACAGATATGCTGTGTAATGTTTCAAACTCAAAATAAGAACTTCAGAAATAAGAACATGACTAAAGATTCTTAAAGACATATTAAAGAATAACATTTATGTTTTTAGTTCAAAATCCTCTAAAATATTGTGCAGCCTATTTGTTTATTTTTTAGAGAGTAAATGAAAAATATGGAATTATTATTAAAAAAAAAAAAATACTAAATAAAAGAATTTGGAACATGAAATGAATAGGGAACATTGGAAGAACTGGGCTGGAACATCCAGTTGTCATAAAACAGTATTTTTCCCCCCTTCTTCATTAAATTCATCACATATCCAGCCATCACTTATTATTATTAATAATTGAGAAAAGCGTTTTTTTGTTTTTTTTTGTTTGTTTTTAATTTAAAAAATATTTTTATCGAAATTTAACCAAACTATGTGTCTCATATTGTGGTTTAAAATGAAATTGGGCATTCTCTGAAATTACTTTCTAAATCAAGTATTAGGCCTATATTTATTGGCGTCCTTAATGTTAACATGACGTGTGAGACATAAAACATTACGTTTAATAATATTCAACAATATCAGTCAATGCAAAAAAATCTGGGTGCTCAACATTACTTTTACATATTAATTAAATGATTGGCATTAAGAAATGTAGTCAATAACTTGACGAAAATAACTCAAATAAGAAATATGTTCGTCCAGGAGCAAAATGTAACGGGTGTAAATCAAATCACTTTTATTTCAAACACCGTATGACAAATGTCATAATTGAGAGGGGTTTAGTTTCAGTGGTGTCAATAAATTGCGCGCGGTCTGTCACTGAAGAATCCGGAAGCTGGGCTGTTCAAACAAAGCGCCTGTCGCAGGGTGAGAGCACAGATTGAGAGGGGCGGGGACCCTCTGCCGCTCCCGGACTGTTTGCAAGGGTCATTTAGCATCGCGATCTTGTAAATATTGGGGAATTTAGCCAGCTATAAAATCCGGGGAGGAGGCGGCATGGGGCGAGAGGATGCAAGCCTCGAATTAACAGATTCCGCGTTTCAGGAAGTGCAATGGTGTGTTAAATTAAATGCAGCTGGTGAAAAAGCAGGACATATATTTTATTTTAAACGATGATAGATTGATAGTTATTATTTTTATTTTTTAAAGCCCACTATTTATCAGTGACATTTCCTTAAAGGGTTTATTGCCTAAATGTTTTAAAAGTAGGCTAGTTGAATAAGTACCAAGAATCAATATTAAAACTATAACAATAAAATACCCCGATAACAGGATATTTTATGCTTTTGTTGGTGAGGACAAAATGTTAAAGGGCGACAATAAGGAATCCAGAGGCGAATGCAAATACCATGATTCGTTAACACAGCGCAAAACGAATATAATAGGCTGATTTATATTTTTATAATTTATATCATATGTCCGCTAAAACATTTACAGTCGGGCTAAAACCAAATCTCTGGGAAACATGAAACAATCAGCATCCTAACTATCGTTACAATTTAAAAATATTTTCAGCTAAAACTATTAACTCAAAGAAAGCGGGTTAGGCTCTATGAAAAGTTTCCCTTATGAGACAGGAACGGTGAACCAATCCATCTAAACAAACGCTGAAAGAAAGGGGCTTCTAAAACGATCGATTGTTTAATTAAAGATGCTGAAGCCTGTCAACCGCCAGAATGATGAACTCAGAAATGTGACTTACAGAGAAGCTGCATGTGTTTTAATGAAGCGCTCTGTAATTGCATTTGCATCCTGACGGACGCGGTCTGACACGTTGAAGTTAAATATGTAACCGACTTTGGATTAACATTTCACACGTTTAATGCACTCTGTCGGAAGAAAGAAATCCATAGTCCATCAGCAAAATAAATTCTGCCAGAGCTAAAAACAGGATATCGACTGGGCAAAGTCAACATATTAAATTAAAGAAAAAAAAAAAAGAAAAGAAAAAAAAAAAAAACGTAGGCTATATAGGCTAACTTTAAATAATTAAGGAGGTTGCATAAATTCGGTAAAAAACAAAAAAACAAAAAAAAAAAACAATACAAATCATCAAGACCGACACTCTTTCTTTTGGAAAACTGATGTATTTGATTATTAGAGTAAAGAATTACAGTATCGTAGTTGTTAGTAGGTATTAAACTGTAGAGAAACTGGGCCCTAAAAGATCTTTCAGCTTTTCAAGAAAGTGCATGTAACAGTCCATATATATATATTTATATAATATTTATAAAAACACTATCATCATTTGTCCCCTGGCCGAGATGGACTTTGTCTTCGAGTAAGACTATGTACAATTGTTGTAAAGGAATTTGTTGCTCCACATCCGAGAAAAAAAAAAAAAAAAAAAAAAGTATAGGGTGCGTCAACACATGATGTGCAGTAGATGTCAAACAAAGACGCTAGTACCTAGCAGCAGTTTGTAAGCCCAGCAAATCTAAACCTCAAAGATCACACAAGGCATTTTGTTTTTCTCCCTCTCATTCATATGTGTGTGGACCTCTTCATGTTGTCATCTAAAAACCGTTTAAGTTTTGTATCCTATTAGCACAAAGAGTGAGAACTGAATGTAACAAAAAAGCAAAATGAAAATACTAAGGTCTAAATAAACAGCTGAGGTGAAACCCTTTTGTAACTTTTTTTTTTTTTTCCTTTTTTTCTTTTTAACTTCTAAGACTGAGAGAAAAGGACTAATCTATGTCCCTGGATTTATGAAATGTTGATATTTCTCAGAGGAAAGTTTCTACACAGCTTGTAAACCATCTAGCACAGATAAGTGTAAAGTATTTACAGCCTTACGATGCACTTTTTAAGCTCTAAATCATTACATGAACATCAAGTTTTGTTAACACATACTACAGATAGAAAATAATTTAATGCCATGGTGAAGTGTTCTACCAAGAAAAGCTAAGTTTCAAAAGCACACTTTAAAACACTCATACAGATTCACTCTGCTGATAAACAGAAAATAACATAAAAACTAAGTAACTGTTAATATTTCCACTTGGTTTTCGAGCAAGGTTATAATCACTAATAAATAAGCTCCAAAAACTATAACGTGTTGTACATTGTACAAAAAAAGCAAGTTCTTTTCAAACTCCTCTTCATAAAGTCTTAATGGCAAGCAAAAGCTGATTCAGTTTTTTCTTGCTTTTCTCTTTCATGGACACATATACGGGAGCACTCGTGTGTGCCAGTTAAAGAGTGTATGTTTGTTCATGAGCACAACAAATACAACAACCTAGTTGGTCACAATCTCCTTGTCCTCCATGAAGCGTGTGAAGCGGAAGTGAGTCCCATTCTCTGTGTTGGCCATTTTCTCTAGGCCAGCCAGAGCAGGATTGGGCTCAGAGTTATGCAGCTTTTCCATGCTGCCCGTCAAGCCTCCGATCGGAGAACTGCCCCCATTGCCCACACTCCCTGACAGTGGAGGGGGCAGACCTCCATTCTGGATCACAGAGATCTCGTTGGTTTTCATGGCCAGGCCGTTAGAGAAAGCAGCAGCATACTGATTCCAGAAGCTGGTTGGGTCTCCGTTTCCAGCTCTACTGGTTAGGTCCTTTTGGAAGAGCTCAGGAAACTTTACAGGGTTGGTGCCCAGGAAAGCCATGGGACCATCTACTGAAAGCCTGCGACCTCGCCGTGCAGGAGCACTGTTCCACATGTGGGTACCCATATGCACCTAGAGAGAGGGAGAGAAAAGGATTAAAGAGTATAAAAACAAAGGATAAGGAGAGCCACATCATTTAAGGTTTGGAAACATTAAAATGAATAACACGTGAGATGATGCAATGGAAAAGAGGAGTAGTACTATAATAATTAGTATTAAAATAGGCCCACTGGAAGCAGCATTTGTCTAATTATTAAAACAAGGTTAAAATGTTGTAACATTCACTCAGTGAGAATGGTGGTCTGCATATGAAAGAAAGGTCCTGTGGTAGACATGTGTTCTGAGAAAATTGCACTGTCCACTCTCATTGTGCTGGACAGTATTGTATCTGACAGTTGCCCCCAGTTCACCCTTGAAGCATGCAATACATTTAGGGGGAAAAGTACCTTGTTTAATTGTTGCAACCCTTAGTGACCATTGAACACCAGGTGCAATTTTAACCATGCTACTTTTTCAATATACATAGCTCTAAAATGATCCATTCCCCATTTATCTGAAATTCTTTTCAAATTGATTTTGTTTAATGAATTGCTAATTCATAATCAGTTAGATTTTTTTCTTCAGAGAAGAGTAAAACAAAATCAATATTTTATGCGGTGAAATCAGACTACAGAATATTAATTTTCAATTTCACTATTGAAATTAAATTACTAAAATGAATTATTTAGTCAGAGGGATTTTTTTTTTTTTTAGCTTGATAGTTACATTCCTTCTGGAAAATTTAGCCTATAGTGAGTAAGGTTTCATTAGTGCAGCCACATATCCATATAAAACCTACAGGATTCTGTTTATCTGTGTGCTAAGCTTTTTTTTATTATTATTACAATCAAAGAGAAAACCACATTTATCATGAGATAAACTTTGGAAAAATAGTGAGCATGCCACTGCTAAGGGTGGTCGCTGCTGGTAACTGTGCTTAAAGCCTGCTCAGGTTTCAGACCAATATTTATATTTATAGGATGACTCAACATTTCCGCATCCCCTTTAATTAATATATATATATATATATATATATACACACACACACACACACCTTTGTTTTTTGTACAATGCCATTTATACTTGTGCTTTCCCCCCTTTATAATTCATAACACATTTCTAATTATTTTCCCCCATCAATACTGGTTTATATGGTCAGTTACCATTGTGGCTGGCTTTTCACAAACATACAGTCAAGCCAGAATTTATTCAGACACCTTGAACATTTCATTTATTAATACAGTTTATTCACTATAGTTAAAAAAAATGGTAATAAAATATGACAAGTTCTCAGAGTTAAATTATGTCAGAAAAAATTTATATCTTAATTATGTCAGATAACACTTAAGCAAAACATGGTCAGGTCAAAGTGTCTGAATAACCTTTGGTTCCAATTTTTTATCAGTTTTACTAGTAGTTCACTGTATGAATAATTTTTGGGTATAATATTTCACAGTTTACTTTATTTTGCTATCCTCACTTACATAAATAAATTATAGTAAAAACTAGTAAAAATATATCAAAAATATTAAAAATGTAAATAGTGAAATAACATCAGGAAAATTGTCAAATAATGTATTTGACATTTGATAACAGTGTTTTGGTCTGCCTGCATTGACACCATTTTCTTTAAGAGATGCTGTGCAGCCAAAATTATATACCAGCTATCACTGTAAAGCTGCTTTGACACAATCTGCATTGTAAAAAGCGCTATATAAATAAAGGTGACTATTTCATAAAATCATAGAAAATAATTTTCATCTTATATACAGCAATAAATACCTTGAGATTTCCTTTGGTGGTAAATGCTCGTCCACAAATGGTACAAGCAAAGGGCTTCTCTCCCGTATGGGTTCTCTCATGGATTTGCAGGGCACTGGAGGAGGAAAATGTCTTCCCACAAGTGGTACAGTAGTGCTGTTTAGGCGTCCTCCGTGGTGGGGCAGTCGAAAGTACCGGAGAGGTGGAAGCAGATGAGGTCACTAGTGCAGAGGGCAAGTCTTTTACTTCAGGTTGAAGACCATGCAGAAAGCCGTTGACCTCAGTCTTCATCATGGAGGTCAAAGGTCCAACAGACAGAAGGGATGGAGTTGGGCTAGAGGCAAGACTGGTGTTGGGTTCGAAGAGCTGGGAGGGCAAATCTCGCATTTGATGGGTCAGCATATGTTGCTTCAAGTTCCCCTTGGTGGAAAAGCCCCGGTTGCATACTGTGCAAATGAACGGTCTCTCTTTGGTATGGCTACGGTAATGGATGTCCAAGGCACTCTGGCAGGCAAATGTCTTGCCACAGATGTCACATGCTGTATTCTTCAGGGTGCCTCGCTCACGGAAGGGGAAAAGCATGCTAAGAGGATCTTTTGATGAGTTAATTGAAGTAAGATCCAGAGCTCCAGGACTGGCAGAATGAGACTGCATGAGACCTGCACTAATGTGCTCCAATGACAATGCCCTCTGCTGCCGATCCTCCAGACTAGGAGATTTTTGCTGTTGGATAGTACCATTAGAGGGTGATGGAGCTTGCATGGAAGAGGTAGATTCAGAGACAGCTGGACTTCCGGCACTTTGGCTTTCGATGTCACCTCCAAGTGAAGAGGAGTCATTTGTGAATCTGTCTCCTTCCATTAATCCGTTCTCCAATGATTTCCCTTGGTCACACTGCACTTCATCTCCTGCTCCCTGGTTGGCACACTTCTGGTTCTCCATACCTAATAACTCCTGTGGAGTAGGGGATGAACAGACACTGTCTTGAGATGCATCAGCTGACTTTGGTGTGTCTGGAATGCTGCTGTCTGGTCCATCCTCAATTCCTTCCATGTTTTCATCAGAGAAGTTGTCAAGATCATCAAAGTTTCTTTCATCAAATGAGCCAGCATCGGACCCCATGGATTCTGGATAGTTGTCAGGAAGAGGGGTGTTGGGGATCTGGCCACCCATGTGCATGCGAATATGCTGCTGCAGTACCACAGCATTCGTGAATTTCTTCTGGCAAATAGGACAAGAATGCTGGACCCTCAGTGGCGGCATAGCTCGATGGACACTGTAATGAGTCTTGAGGTTGCCCTTGGTGGTGAAGGCACGACCACACACTTTGCATTTGAAAGGCCTCTCCCCAGTGTGTGTGCGGTAGTGCATTTTCAGTGCACTCTGGCAACTAAGAACACGGTGGCAGATAACACACTCATTGGGGTCTGTCACCTTCCTGTCAATATTCTCAACAAGTTGCTGAAGCTTAGAGGTTTCTGAGCCTTGGAGAGGATCAAGGAGACCCCCGAATGGAAACTTAGCTTTGAACTGTTCTGACATCAGGGGCATGAGTGGGTTAGTGGCCATTGGAGGGCTGTTGGAGGTGGTGTACTCAATGGTACCCTCCACTGCAGAGCTCATGTTTGTTGTTAAACTGGAGGACTGATTGTTTTCTTCAGCTTTTCCATTTGAGGTAGGCAGGGTTGTGCACTCACCTTCTTCCAACACACTATCTGTGTTCTTCATAGGTGTATCAGCAGGACCTGAGTCGCTTTTAGCAGAATGAGAAGGGCTGCTTATAGCCACTGAGTTATTCTCTTCCTTCTTGATGAATGGAGGCAGGCTTGGTATAGTTGGTGGAAGTAACATGCCAACAGAAGATGTCAGAGTAGACAGAACAGGTTTACTATCAAGCCAACTAGTCACTGGCTTCTCAGGAGGCATAGACATACCATAAGGAATGCCAGTACTCGTTGGAATATTGTCTAGATGCTCTGGGACAGGGTATGGGTTCATCTGAATGTGTGGATACTTCTCTTTATGACGCTGAAAATGAACCTTCAAGTTACCACGGGTGGAAAAGCGGTTGCCACATATGTTGCACTTGTATGGCCTCTCACCTGTATGAGAACGTAAGTGAATCTGCAATGCACTGTCACTACCAAACACCTTGCCACAAAACCTGCACTTATGTTTGAAAAACGTATCCTCAGAGCTACTCTTCGGTTCAAAAGATGATACATTAGGAGGCTTGCCTTTTCTTTGCTGAGCCAGTGCAGCCAGTGAGTTGAGATCCTCAACTGTAGTACCAACACTGGGCAGTGCACTGGAAAATATTGGGTTGCCTGGTGGGGGCTGAGGTAGAAGGGTATTAGCCACAGGATTCAAAAGGCTTCCAATTGCAAAGGCTGGTGTGGATGACTTTGCAAGTGATGGGTTTCCTAACTGAGGATGCAAGCTTCCTGCATTGCCTGGCCTCTTGTCTGAAGGTTGGGCATTAACTGTAGCTGGCCCTGGTGCACCAAGGCTTTGAGATGACTCTCCCACACTGGAATTGCTCTGAGGTAGCTGCGCAACATTAGCCATCTGTTTCAAACTGCTAATGCTTGCAGACTGGCTAGCTATGCTCTGTGCCAACCCTGCAGCAGCTGCCAACTGTTGAGACAAATGGGAACTAAGAGTGGTTAGCGGGCTAGTACCTGAACCTAAAGTCACAGGGGAAGAACTAGGTGGTGCTTGGAGCTCAGGTGACTGTGACGCTAGCAGAAGAATCTGGTGACGAATCTGCTCAATGAGCTGTAGCTGATGGATCTGCTGCTGCTGTAGGGCCAAGAGCTGCTCCATGAGGGCTGGGACAGCCACTCTTTGCCCTCCCGCTGCTCTGGTCTCTTGAGAGAACTGGGCCACAGCCACTTTGGTGCTCTGTAGGTTTTCAATAATGACGTTGCTGTTGATCATGGAAAAATTGCCCAACTCAGTCAAGTTACCCAGCTGAGGTAGTGAGGCAGAGATGACAGAGTTTCCCATACTGGACCCAGAGCTGCCCAGAGCTCCATGGCTGCTTCCAATACCACTGAGTGGGCTGCCGCCTGCCATACATCCACTTCCATCATTATGGGGTGCAGAGACTCCTGACATCTCTGTGTCCATGGCCTCCTCTTTGTCAAGTATGTTCTGCTCCAAAAGGTCAGTCAACTCTGCTTGATCTGTGTTATTAGTTGTATCATTCATCTGCTCATCAGGATTATGAGGAGAGGATCCTGGGGAGAAGGTTCCGGAAGGAGACACTGGATTTTCATTCACAATTAGAACTAATTGATTCTTAGTGCAATTCTTCTGGTGTTTTTCAAGGTCCGATAGTTCAAAGAACTCTGCACAACATCTGCTGCAGACATGGGCACCCGAGTCTTTACAGGGGGAGACGTCCGGGTTGGTCTCTGTGTCCCCTGCAGAGGAAAATAAGAGGGGGGAACAGGGGGATTAGCGATTAGAGATGTTTTGTATCTGAAGAAGCAGCTTTATCTGTTCAAATTCTTTTGTTGTTAATCTTCTGTTAATCAGTTTAATGCTTATCCCCCTCATACGTTCAAAAAACAACCATCAAAAAAGAAACAAATACCAAATAACACAAAGAAAAGGCCTTCACACTATGTAGAGCTATGATGAAATAGGATAAGAAAAGAGACAAAATCAATAGCACTTTTACAATATTGCTTAAAAGTGATCTTTGAAGATGTGTATCAAAGTCCCATCAATTCAACCACCTTAGGTAATCATTTTCTTCAGATAATCCATCAAAACATAAAAATACTATGAACTGAGAACAATGGGCCCTAATGAAATTTCATAGAGGGTCATTGATTTCCAATATTTCATACTACTCAATGTCTACATGTCCACTAGGCACAAATCAACCATTTGAAGGACTTATTAGACTTTCAATTTGCTGTCAACTTCGCTCATTTTCAACCAACTGCAGGCATCTTGGACAGGTTATCCCTGTCACTAAACTAATTTGTATCCAGTCAGCCTGCAATCAGGATCTGACAGGAACAAGTAAGCCTTTGGCATTCAGATTGCTATGCACTCTGCAGAAGCTCAAACTCATTCATACCAGGCTAAACGTGAATGAAGTAATTTCATGATCATCTTAATACAGCACATTGTGAAAAAATTAAAAATTAAAAAAATTAAAAAATGTAATCATTACAAAAATGTATAACTATTTCAGGTGATTATTTATGCAGGATTTTCAATGCAAGCGCAAATATAAAAACAATTAATGAACGTTTGACTAAGCAAGAAACTCTTTGCTTGTTCAAACAAAGTTTAAGTGTACAGTAATAATATCATGTGTCAGAACACATGATGACTTTAATTTAAATTATACAGTGGAAAAGGTTTTGAAACTTTTTCTAGAAAATGAACCATAAGCATTTGAAAAAGAAAGTGAGAAAAACTGTTCTATTCCCTCCCTCCCTTCTTCTAGGGCTGTGGCCTTTCTCCAGTTTCCTCATTCTTTCTCACCCCACCTCCTCTCTTTTTGTCCCTCAAAAATCATGCTGTTTAACATACAAGTTGATTTACAAATTGTGAGGCAAACTCATTGTGGGGCTTTGCTCTCAACATTTTCATCAGCGTGGAGATTCATTTGCAAATGAAACCCCTGCAAGAAGTGTGTCCCAGCCCTGCGGAGAGACAGGATGGCTCCCCATTGTTCCCCAGCATGGGAGTGTCAGAGCAGGGGAGAGGGGCGAGGGCCCAGCCTGCTCATCACGGCTGGCTCTAAAGCAGATCCTGTTTAATTCAGGGATTATCTTCCCCCTGTGTCTCTCTGAGCTGGAACATCAGATAACGTTAAAGTTGCCATGACAGTAAAGCCGTGTCTCACACAAACGATGTGTTGCCCAGACGGGAAAAAGTCAACTTTTTTGACAAAAAAAGTTTTAATATTGAGGTGAGGCCATTGAAAGAGAAAAAGTGAATATAGTGTTGGGGTAGGTGAAAAGATTACTTGGGAAGAAATTATTTTTTAAAAATATAAAAACCAAAAAATGAACCAATGAAAAGACAGCAAAAACTATTATTAATGATAATATAATTATGATGATGATGATAATAATAATAATAATAATAATAATAATAATAATGCACACTAACAGTCGCTTGTTTATTTACAGTCATATGTAATGATAATTCTGCTCAAAAATTAAACAACTTAAATATATTCACTGCAACCTGTTGAAGACCTTTGTTTTTCGGTTAACAAATTTCTTAGTCACTTCACCTCATCACAAAATAAAAAATACGAACAAACTTATTTCTCCCTCAGTGAATATGTACTATAGGAGACTTACTAAAAGATGAACAGCACAAGTCTTCAGAAAACAATGATAAAGGCCTACAATTGGAAAAATCTAATTCTGAAAAAAATGTAAATTACTATGTACAGAAGTTGATCCTAAGTATCCTTAAAATGCATATTCAAAAGTTACATTGTGTGGACTTTTTGAATGTAACAACAACAAAAAATACCTAGAAATATTCATTATTTTATATTTTTTGAGATTTAAAAAATATCTTGGTTTCTTTCAAAATATATTTGCTATAATTTTGACATTTGAACTAATAATTGTCAAACATTTATTTCAAAATTATAAAAACAAACGATTATCATATGACATATGAATGTTGAAATAAATTGTTATGCCATATCAAATCAGATACATTACATAACTTCTGAACTTTAAAAAAAAAAAAAAAAAAGCATATGCTTTACTTCGCATTCAACCACTGGTACAAAAAAAAAGGACACATCTTCATGCCCAAATATGAATTAAATAAATTAGCATTAGAATAAATAAATAAATAAATAAATAAGCATTTTAATAAAAAAAATTTTAGTCTCCAAAACAAGATAAAACAACAGAAATACATTTTTAAATAAATTTTTTCAATGCTTTAGAAAATCATACATTTTCGGGAACTTAATTATACTCAAATGACAATGCGTAATGGGCTGCTTACAAAGCCAGATGTGTGTCTAAAGACAGTCTATAATACATGAAAAGCAAGAAACGACAATAGTTTATGAAAGCTATTGTACACTGTGTACGGCTGTGTAGATTAGTGAGACAGAGCTAGTTTTGATGAGCACAGTTCTTTACAGCATGATGGCTTTGGGTCATCATCAGCATGCTACAGAGCAAGGTCAAAGATCTCATCCCAAGCAAATCAAGACAGAGAAAGGAGAGAAAATTGGCGATGTGGTAAGTATATATATATATATATATATATATATATATATATATATATATATATATATATATAAAAAGAGTAACTAGAAAAAAGAGAGGATAAACATACATGAGAATAATTTGTAATGTCTACATTACTTTTCTCAGCTGCAGGCGCCTTGCTAGTTGTGACTTCGAAGAGTGTGTTACCATTCACTCAAAATCTCCTTCTGTGTCCCTTCTTACTCTCTTCCACCCGCCCTCAACGTTCCTGCTTTCCCTTTGCGTCCCTCCCTCACTTTCTCTCAAGCCATAGAAAACTTCCTACTGAACACTAGATGGTGTGCCTGGGAAAGGCTTCTCTACTGGTCACCGAGCCCTCATCCCCAATTCTTTTGACATGCTCTTAAAAGGATGGGTGTGAGAGGGGACTAGCTAGCAAAAAAAAAAAAACACGTCCAAAACATCCACTATAAACACTGGCAAAATGACAAGATACGAAATCCCTGTTGTTTGCAATGTGTATTTTGGAGGGGAGACCTCCCTGACAATCTCTCTGGGTGGGTGTGTGGCAAATTTGCTGAGGTGAAAGGGGAAAGCAGCCACATTGATCTCAATCCACATCACCCCCCACCTCCTCACCCCACACACACCACCACAGGGAAAAAAAAAAAAAAAAAAAAGTAAGAGCCCCTGTTTGGCAGGCTATAGCACAGCATGTTGGAGGTCAGAGACATGGTACACATGAACACACTGTGACCTGATCTCTTCTCGCCTCCCCACCGAGTGAGCCTGGCAAAGGTTAAAAAAGCTCTACATCCCACCCTCACTAACAGGCCAACAAGAACAGACTACTCACCTCAGTCTAGCCATAATACTGCTTTCTAATATCCCACACAGGCCGCAAAGCATAGTGAGAAAATTAACCTCTCTGCATTAAGTTTTTCTCAAAAGAGAAGACACTAAGGAAAGTTTATTTGTATTTATTAAGGCCCCGTTTTCACTGAATGTCAAGGAAAAAAGTTACCTAAAATTGCTGAAGTCAAAAAGACAGCAATAAATCCGAACACTTACATACAGGTTATGCATTTGCCTCATGCTTTGAATGAGCTGCATTTGGCAAAAATGTGAACTTGGTCAGCTGACAGTGGTTGACAAATCCTACCATTCACTTCGTTATTAAATTTAAATGGGAAAATCCAGCAATGGTATGGTTTTGAAAATCTGTTTTCTTTTCCGTTTCTTAAATTCTAGCACTAATTACATAAACTTCACTTATGAATGCCATTCGCACGTAATGCCCTTTGCTAACCAACAGCTTATGTAAATCTATCAAGTATTCATTTTTAATAACACTGAGCTGGTTTCTATACATCTACGTTCTCTACAAATTAATAGAGCTATGTTAAAATAAGATGATGTGCTAAATATTGCATCTCAACACATAGACCCGCGAAAAGCAGTAGACTTTTTTTTTTTTTTTAAACAAAAATTAAGAATCTTATTATTTAACAATTAGCTATCATTGATATATAGTCTATGTATTTGTGTTTCATATCAGCAAACATCAATACGTTGTATGGTTTAAGGAACACCTTTATAAAGTTCTGACATCTAAAAAGCAACTGGTGTCTATAGCGGCCCATGAACTGTAACGAAAAGCAGTTTAGATTTGTTTTATTTAGAATACTGAAAATCAAATTTCTTTAATGTGAAGAGAAGACGCGCAAATAACTTTGTGAAATCTCTACTGCATTATTAGAGAACTAATACTCGCGTTGCACCAGTGATTAATGTTTTTTTATGGATTTTACCTAAAGATTGCCGTAGAACCGTCATTAAAAGAATGGTGTGCTAAATATCTATAGCCTATTAGCTTTCCCTTTTGCATTAACAGTATAAGTAGGTCACTTCTGTTAATTCTTCACATGTTGCACAACGGAATACTATTGAAAATAGATTCAATTGGAAGATTAAAAAATATTTAAGAAAATTAGTTGGATCCAGTTTCGATATGAAACAAAATCCTTACCTCTTCATAGGTCCCATTCTAATCAGAAACATGATAGCTTAGAAAACGCTGAGTTAAGCAAGAGATAGGACAGTTCCCCCGAAACACTGCGTTTTAAAACGTTTCAAATAAGACACTACTGAACAAAATGTCCAGTATGCCCTTTAAATTCTTTTTTATAGCTCTATGGGACGTGAGAGGAACTTTGATACAGTTTAGAAGTAGCCTAGTAAAACAGGTAGCCTATAGACTTAAAATGTTAATGACTGTTGGAAAACCTTTAGACACCGACTGCTCCAACACTGAAAACTATGAAATTATAAAGTCTAGTACATTTAGTATGAGAGCATAAGAAAAAAATAATAATTCACATAATTAGACTTTTGTCGTTATTTTACATGTCCAAAGAGAATAATACATTTACATTAATTTGCACTCTCATTTAGTTCGAAAAACGTTTAATATCTAGACTATAGAAGCCTAAACGCATGTTTTAAAAGTTGACAACGCACAGTATGTAAGATGAGCTTGGCCACAGTGTGGGACAGTGTGTGTCGGAAACTACATGGCTTGCTAGCAAGTCAGCTCTTGATCACAAAACTCGCGTTAAAACTTATTTAAAAGCAAACGAACGAGATAATCCATTGATGGAAGTTTTGCGATACCCGTCTATAGGTACAGCAAAAAATTAATACGACGCAAAAATTGTCTAAATTATAAGTATGGAGTCATAATGGAAAAGCTCGATTACATGAGATTGTGTGATTTCGTTGTTCGATCGCCCGTGACTACATGCCATTAAAGTTTAATTTCGCTTAATTATTACCTCTTATAAAGTTTCACAAAAGTTGGAGATACTAGGGGAAAATATTTTTAACAAAATACGTTTCGCTGACTTAGCCTCCACCTTTGAGAACGGTCGCATGACATAATTTTCGATAAGGGAGATAACATGGAATAGATGCAATATAATATCCTACAGAAGTGGGGAAGAGGGGGAAAGGCTGAAACCATGCGAATCCCCACTTGTGTGGGCAACTTCAACGGGCCAAAACAAAACTAATTCGATGAGTTTTAACGTTTACAAATGATTGCTGATGAATTTTGGAAAACTTTTAATAAATAATATTACCGGCAAACTTCGCCTATATTATAGGCCACTTTCTTTCAAGAGTCAGCTTTCACGAGCCAACTTTTAAAAAAAAATGCCACAAGAGGATTCTTAAAAGAATCGAACAGAACTAGAAGAAACGTGATTTTGTTTTAGCATAAAGTAATAGTTTCTGATGATCGCACAAGTAGTCTAAAAGTTTTCAACTGTAGGCTAGCTACTTAAATAATAGGGCTCTTACAGAGAGTCCATTTAGCAGCACAAATATATAGACTAGGGAGATTACCAATTTATTGCCTGAGATTAAAAACAAGGAAGAGTCACTCTAAATACGTTAAACCCAACAATAACAAAAATGAAGTTAGAAATCCCTTTTTGGTAAAAAGTGCAGAGTGAGTTTAAGTGTGTATTAAGGGCTTGAACTCACCATTGTGCTCGGTTAGGACCAGCTGCGAGTCGGACTGGAAATGCTGCGGCTTCGCTTGTTTCCTCCGCGACATGCTGGCTCACGCATCAGCCACGAAAGAATAAAAAATTACTATCAAATCTGCTCAAAATTACGGAAATCGAGCCCATCCACCGCGCATGTGTCCTGTTATGATTATCAATAATGCCTCGCGATTAATCATGGAGGGGAGGGGGAGGGGGGTCCTCTGAAAGGCGATTGGCACCTTGCCAGCCCCCTATTCAAATGAAGTCTCTTTAATCAATTAGCCGCTGATTTGCTGGGGACTCTTGTCTCTCTTGCTGCTCCCACCCAATGAGTTGATCCGTGTGGAAGAAAGGCTGGATTTTCCAACTCCCTTTGGATACAGTTTAACCCTTCTTAGCAACCATCTGGTGGCTACGTTGGAGCTTAACTTAGCCACTACAGGAATGTCAATTTCTCTTTCGAAAGAGCAACCGTATCTTTTGATGTTTCATGGAATCAAACTGGTGCTCAAAAGTTGCAATTCACCCAAAAGTGTCCGGATAGCCAAAGTGTCTGCTAAAGATCTTCCAGCGCCTTTTCCGTAGCTTGGAGTTGTGGAGCGTATCGCGTATCCTCGTTTGTGATTGGCATTAAAGTTGTTGTAATTCGGCTCCTGGATGATTACAAGCGCACCGTTTCTAACCAAGTCGTTCTTTCCTCAAGGCAACGGTGTTAAAAGTAGGTCGGCCAACTGAGTTTCGTGCGTAATGGCAACTATCGGCGTCTCGAAAGTCCAAAGAATGTATCAGATGTCCCAAATCAGATTCATCTGATTATTGCCGAACGGGATCAGTAACACGTTTTCATCACACGCCGCATTCAGCGAACAAACAAACTTTAAGGGCCCATGCAGAACGGTGAGAAATCTTCAGCCCCACCCCTCTGTGATTCTATTGGTCACTGCTCTGTTCTATCATAACTCGCGCTCTCTGTCCCTCTCAGTCTCGCACCCTCCTCTCCTTCCCACTCTCACTCTCTCACCGCGCGACCGAGAGACAGAGGAAGCGCTCGTGCTTCACAGCAAACCTCTTCAGCTGTGCGAATGCATCCCATCTAGATTAGCCTGTTTGAAAATAATTTCGCAAAACAAATTTAGCATATTATCTTTCGAGGCGGTCGCCGAGAAGAGAGCCCTCATCTAATGAATCGTTAGTGATAAAACGTTAGAAGTCGCGCAAAAGTGAAAAAGTCTGGAAAACATCAAGAAAGTGTTTGGAAACGACAAGTATATTTAAAATCGATTTAATCAGGTTAAAAACTACGTCTCTGCTTAAACGGTTTGCTCTTTTAATGAGGAAATTTGCTATATATTGACACGTATAGCCTACTAAAATTATTATATTTTATATAGGCCTATATATTTTCAAAAATCTAAAGTTTGGATTAAACATGAAAAAGAATAAATGACCAACGAAATAAGAGGAAACAATATGAGCAACTTAATAATTTGCTTTAACGTTTTATTACCGGTTGAAGCACTTGCGTATCTTTCTTTTGATAATTTTCATTAGCCAACATATGCAAAAACAATTATGTTTTAGTTACATATGTGAAAACAAAGACTTTTTAACCACTCCAAACGTAGTAATCTGTCCATACTTTACGTTTGGTGTTATTCAAAATCTTGTGTAAAGTGCTCCATTATACTATTATATTTTAATAATAATAATAATAATAATAATAATATAACATTAATATGTCATATTTATAAATAGGCAGTGTTTTGAAGAAGAGAGATCCCCCCCCCCCCCCCCCCCCCCGCTGCAGCGACCTGCAAAGCTGAAGATTTATGCCCTGGAAAAGACAAACGAAGCTATCAGTCTAGCTGATTTTGAGAAATGAAGATAATAACGTTACTATAGGTGATGTCTCGGATGCCATTATTTCTCACTGAATATTTAACGAACTGCTGCCGGCGAGATGGATCAGGTCCTATAGCGTCAGCTATCTATACTTTAAGACGACTGTTATTTACTTATTAATGAAAGAACAGAGGGAAAGAAGAGAGGAGTAAACGGACGACGTGTGCTTTTGGTTGAGAAAAAATCATATACGGAGTAGAAATCAATATGTTGCTTAATTTTAAAGCTCTCCAGATTATGTCTTTGTTTTAAAGCTATTTAGATTTTTTGATTTCTTTATTACACTGGCATATAACGCATTCCCACCTGTCCATATTACTTGCATAAATATATTTTTTTTCGAAAACAGTTTTCATAACAGGACTAACCTTTCTTTCTTTCTTTCTTTCTTTCTTTCTTTCTTTCTTTCTTTCTTTCTTTCTTTCTTTCTTTCTTTCTTTCTTTCTTTCTTTCTTTCTTTCTTTCTTTCTTTCTTTCCCAAGCTATAGAATAATTACAGGGCTATTAAAGAAAAGTCTAGACAAGGCAACAACACCTGAAAATCATATCGTGCCATAAATGCAGGAATACGGACCGTGAGAAGGGGGCAATATTGTGATGTCCCCGGTGAGAGGATCGATGCTCGGTTAATTGATGTGAGTGTTGGTGTGGGGCTGTAAACACGCTGATTTGCAGCTCAGCCGAGCGCGAGACGCAATAAATGAGATTCCCCGCGCGCTCTCGGACAATCACCGCGTGAATGACACTAACGGCGAGAAATTTTGGCTGTGACTCGAGAGAAGTCAGGGGTGCACCACAAGAATGGGGGTAGGGGTTAAGTGAAAGCGCTCAAACACTCCCTCCCTCTTACTATTATGCGGCGGCAATTAATTGGCAGGGCTGACAAATGTTTGGAAATATTATCTGGGTGACACCGCGTTACAGATGCGCACGAAAACCGAATTCTATTTTAAAGTGAAACGTCTTCTTAAGTAAGACATGAAAACAGATGCAACGAGCATCAGAATATGAAAGAACTCTTAAAGATAATGTTTCCCTTAGATTGTGCAGCGAACAAGTCAGGGCTCTTTCTAGAGCGCAGATGCTCGCGCTCACTCGGGGTGTCACGCGCTAATCGATAAGAAGCATATAGCAGCGGGAGCGCGTGGGGTCATCATTCACCATTATCACTGACAACCGATAATTGATCATTCCACAGAAACAGAGGGCGTTTGACCGCATAATTGAATAGCATAAGCAGTATGGATGATTTTTTCGCATTTGTGTGTGTGTGGACGCCACATATCACCGTTTTATGTCCTTTATCTCTTTTAAAAGAGATCCTCTTTTAGCAGAGTTCAACATGTAGCCTTCAGTGAGGAGCTGAACTGGTGCACGCTCTGCGTGGAGAATTACAAACAGTTGGACCACACTTCGAATAGGATCAAATCGAAACAGTGGCGAATGTGAAGAAGGACCTTATAAAATGTTAAACTTCATGTCAAAGGAAAAAGCGCCTAGCCCACTCTTCGCATCCTCCTCACTGTTGAGTTATAAAAGATGTTTCTCTTAACTTTTTCCTTTTGAAGAATAATTCTTTTTTTTTTTTTTTTTTTTTTTTTTTTTATCAGGCTGATTTACACTCTGCCTGTTGGAGGTAGAAGAAGCACGACTGTTTTCAGTCCCGTTTATCCACATTCATTTGCGCTCGATCGCTTCTTGCAGGATAAGAATGGAATGCAAAATACAGTGGGCTGTTCATAGTTTCTAGAGATGTGGACAAACGGAAGGATCTTGGTTTTGAATTATGATAATGAATTATTTCTCGTTCTTTAGAAAGTGGACAAAGTTTAAGCGCGTATCTGGTGTTGTAAATTTTGATCTTGTCTCTATGGCAGGCGTGATGATCATGTCAAGCGGCAGACAGTCGCCTCCTGATGACATCTACCATCTGTTATCAACAGATGACGGGGATTATTGCAGCCACTGAGGCATTTTTCTAATGTGTTAAGTTCCAGACTTCAGGGTGTGAATGCTTTATACAAATAAATAACATATAGTTTATTTACCTCAGATGCTGTTATGTGTTAATTATCAATAGTTAACTGATCAATTTTGAAATACATTTCTATATGTATTTCAAACAATATAATCAAAGTAATGAACAGCAGAATGGCCAGCTCCACATATCATACTGATTTCAAGTATGACTAAATGTGACCATCTTAGACACACACACACAGTTTTTACAGACATTTATATAGTATGAAAGGATAAAGGGGATTTATTACTTATATTATTTATTACTATATTTATAGATTTATTACTATATTATTACGTCAGTAATAACTCCCACTTTTTCCAGTTATACTAGCCTATATGTTTGAAAAAGAGAGAGTATCCTGATAATTGTAAACTGCAATCTAAACTATATTTCTAAATTCACCTTTAGACCTTTCATAAACATAAGGAAAATGTCAAACTTTAAAACATTTGAAAACCTTTATATAGATAGAACAAACAATAGAATTAATGAATGAACGAACAATAGATAGATAGATAGATAGATAGATAGATAGATAGATAGATAGATGATAGATACTGTACCTGGCTTGCCATAAGAAGACCATTTATTAAGAGATCAGAGTGGAGCTTTTGTCCTCTAGTGAACCCACCCTCCCACTACCACACACAAGCTCAAAGCCAACATATGATCCAACATAGGCTTTACCTCTGTAATTGTTGCAGTGACATAGTCCAATGCAGTCACTCTACATCAATAGACTATGATTGTTTTTGCATTGTCACAGACAGAACTGTTGTTGCTCTCTGCCTCTCTCCAGTGGCGCTGTCCTGCTTGAGAAAACAAGTAAACAATAAAAATGTGTCACAGAACCACACTTTTGTACTTGTTTTGTGTGCACAGAAAAAAAGAAAGAAAGAAAAAAATACACATACTTCCAAGCAAGCATCTAGGTGTTTGAGACAGAAGATTTCAGTGTCGAATTACCATTAAAGAACAAGAGGATGGCCACGGGGAGGACCCTACTTTGTGTCCATGTCTGTGTTTGTGTGTGCATTAGACGGAGTCTGTAGGGGTTTGCTGTCTTCAGAAAAGATTGATTTAGTGATTCATGACTAGTTATGTAACAATTTATCCCCGATTTCACGCATGGATAAAAGTACAGTGTTGAATTCATCCGATTTGAATGCTTAAGAAAAAAGAAAGTAAATGTATATTCCATGTAAATATGTTTGTGTATGGATACTCTCACTTATACAAACAAAAATCTCTATCAGATGTACCTATGGTTAGTTTTGATGAACTAACACTGTGTGGTTAACATTAAGAATGTAATAATGAGTTGTGTAGAGCTGATGACGACTGGCCTACATGAATCACATCCACTTCTCTATGACACTGAAGAATGGTATTTGGAGTAAGAGCTCTTCATGTTGTAGTGGCAGAGGGAGATTATTTTGACACATTTCACCAACAATTCACATTGTAAACTCACACTTAAAACATTGCCAAAATGAATTAAATAATTTTAAATAACTAAAAAACAAAAAAAGTTATTAATAATACTTCACACACTCTGCCTATATGTCAGAGAAAAGAGAAAGCTCTCACAGATCCACTGTGTCTGAACACATATAAGGACACATACACACTCACGGATACAGAGTGAGTCAATGTGTAAGAATGAGGAGAAAGAGTGTGACTACAGAGCTGCTAACAATATAAAAATTCACAATTAAATAATAAGCTCTTTTAGCAGGAGTCATGTGATCAGTTTTATAAAATGAGTATTAAAAAGTGAAAAGACAAACAGAAGATAATTAACGTATTTCTTTTTTTTTCTTTTTTTTTTTTTTTTTAAAAAGGCTAAAAGTACACTCTAAAAAATTATTGGTTAAAAACAAAGCCAAGTTGGGTTGAAAATGGACAAATCCAGCGACTGGGTTAAATGTTTGCCCAACGTGCTGGCAGTTTTATTTAACCAACTATTTTGTTAAAAAATACAATATGACTGGCTTAAAATGAACCCAAAATAGGTTGGAAATTAAATATCAGACACATAATTACTAGAGGCAACAATAATAATCAAAAGGTGAACATTTATGAATAAGCAATTTAATAAATGTTTATTGTTTAATTATTATTCATTAAACATGAATACATTTTAATTTATTAAACTAATTAATAAATGTTCATTTCCAACATACTTTGGATTAAATTTATGCAAACAATACAGTCATTTTTAAACAATAGTTGAGTTAAATAAAACTACCCAGAAGGTTGGGCAAGCATTTAACCCAACCTTTGGGTTAAAACAACCCATTTGCTGGGTCTGTGCATTTTCAACCCAACTTGGATTGTTTTTAACCCAGCAATTTTTAGAGTGTACCCTTTTGGCTTAAGTGATACTTTTAGCCTGTAAAGACAGATTCTTTCCGCATGCACATTGTGATATGGTTTTATTATTGTCAAGTGGTTAAGAAATTTTCAGCACATTTTAAAAATAATTGTGATGTTTAGGAAGAGGTGCAGCACACTCAAAGCATTTTCAATGTGAGAAATGTAAAATGAATGTTTCAAGATGTTTGCGCTTTCATTCACATCTTTCCAGCACCCGACAAAGGAAAAACTACATTAAATTCAAGCTTTTCATTTTTAATTGTTCTTTAAAACAAGCAATAACACACATTAGACGGAACTGGGGTTTCAGTGGTTTGAAACTGCCACTGTCTGGAGGGAGGATAAGCAATATATGAGTTTGTCTTTGAAAAGAAGTCTAAGCAGTCTCATTCACAAAGACCACACAGTTAAACACACGCACACTCACTGGAAAGAAAACCAAAAAAACCCCCCAAAAAAACAAGTATGACATTTTCAGCATGCAAGTGACCAGTTAAGCCAAAGATGCTGAGTAAAAATTCCTTAACATACATTGCAATGATCTGCTTTCTCTCCCTCTATCTCTTTATTAACTGCACCAGTGTCTCTGTTTATGTTTATAACTTCATGTAACAAAACATGTTTGAGTACAACTTCTGACCTGCTGACCACACACACGCACGCACGCACACACACACACACACACACACACACACACACACACACACACACACACACACACACACACACACACACACACACACACACACACACAAATGTGCACAGGTTCCTGTGCAGGGAAGTTTGCTGTTGTTTTTATTGCTTCCTTTTCCATTGGCTGGCTCCCTCCCACATGCCCCACTATCACTTCCTTTCTTCCTTTGTGCAGGTTTTAGAGAGCAGTGACAGTGCTAGCCTATTACCCTCTCTGGCCCAGATTTCCCCTGTTTCTTTATCCTTCTTTCTCTATCTCAGCTGCTTTCTAAGATTTCATGCCCTTATTCTCTCCCTCTGTTTCGCTCTCCTTCTTTCTTTCTCCTTTCCTTTCCTTTCTTTTTCTCTCTCTCGTTAATATTCACAGTAAGAGCCCAGGCACTTACAAAGTCTCCTCTAGAGTCACAGCCAACTATGGCCCTGTGAGAACAAACATACATAGCTGACAAACATGCCACTAGATCAGTCTCTTTCAGAGCTATATATCAACAGAGAAATCTGAATTAATATCCTAGTTCATTTGTCATATAAAGATCTTTATATATACTGTATGTATTCATTCTAAAACAGGCAGTGTTAACCATGCATATATGCTAGCATGCAAGGACATGTAGACACAAATCTGTTCTTTAGAATTAAACTGTTATGTTTTATAATTTCTTTGCTGATAAGCAATTCTGTATAAGGACTTTTTATATTCATACATTTAAACTCTGCGATGACTGTGTGTGCTGTATAGGACACCATTCTGCACATTTATCTCCTGGTGTATGTGACAGGAAGCAGACAGTCTATTGAAGACCTTCTCTTGATTTTAACAGGCTCTGATTGGACAGCAAACTCACATTAAGACTCTATTGATCCTCCTGCCGTTTCAGAGGTGATCAATACAATTGATCAGAGGAGGCTAAATCTAATACAATAGAAAGTGTGTTTCTCTGTCTGTCTGTATGTGTATGTATAGTAAAATATAATATAATATAATATAATATAATATAATATAATATAATATAATATAATATAATATAATATATTTATTTATTTGATCCAAAATACAGCAAATACAGTAATATTGTGAAATACAGTATTTTTACAATTTAAAATAACCGTTTTCTATTTGAATATATTTTAAAATGCAATTTATTCCTGTGACGGTAAAGCTGAATTTTCAGCATCATTACTCCAGTCTTCAGTGTCACGTGATCCTTCAGAAATCATTCTAATAATTATTTTTATCAATGTTGAAAACAGTTGTGTTCTTTTTCAGGATTATTTGATGAATAGAAAGTTCAAAAGAACAGCATTTATCTGAAATAGAAAGCTTTTGTTACATTATCACTACCCTTCAAAAGTCTGGGGTCAGTAAGAGGTTTTTTTTTTTTTTTGGAAATAAATTAAAGAAATGAATACTTTTATTCAGCAAGGATGCATAAAATTGATCAAAAGTGACAGTATAGACATTTACAATGTTGCAAAAGCTTTATATACATACTGATAGTATATATATAGACTGGGGTATTACTTATTGGACCAAAAACCTGTACACAGAATCTCTTAAGGGCCGTTTACACGACACCGTTTTCAACTAAAAACTGAAAACGTTTTATGCGCATTTGCCTTTCATTTACACAACAACGGGTTTTTTTGTTGGCTTGAAAAATATATATATATTTTTAAAATCTGGTTTCAAAGTGCAAGGTTTTGAAACGATATTGGTTTTGTCTTGGTGTAAACTACAAAAACGCGCATGTGTGAAAATGGTGTCATCATGCGCATGCGTATTACGTGTTCTACAGGTGCATAGTTTTTCTTTACAAAGTGAATAGCAGCATAATACAGCATTTTTAATCATTTTCGCAGAACGTGACAACGTTGACAACGTTGTGGTCTTTTCTGTTCTTAGTATATCGTTGTCATGTAAACATGCCCTTGTCCTCTACTGTTAAAGACGTGGGTGTTATATTAGACTAGTTATATCTTTTGAAAATCACATTTCAAATTTTCCCTAAGCTACGGAATATGTTATCTGTTTCTGATGCAGATAAGTTCATGTATTCATGAGCTCTAGACTGGATTACTGTAATGCATTACTAGCTGGCTGTCCTGCATTCTCAATAAACAAGCTACAATTTGTCCAAAATGCAGCTGCTAGAGTTTTTACCAGGTCAAGAATATACGATCATATAACACCAATTTTATAATCTCTACATTGGTTACTTATGAAGTTCCATATCGATTACAAAGTATCGCTACTGACCTAAGGCCCTAAATGGTTTAGCTCCTGTGCATTTAAACAATCTTCTAGTGCCGTAAAATCCATCACGCTCAAGGTCACAAAACTTTTGTTAGTACCAAGTATATCTAAGTCCACTCAATGTTTTTGCATTTGGCTCATAAACTCTGAAATAGCCTTCCTGACGATGTTCGGGGCTGAGAAACACTTTCCCAGAGAGTACGTCAGCTCCAGTGTGGACCCAGCCTCTTACGAAGACTTCAGATGCCCTGACTCCTGTGAAGAGATGACTCCAACTCCTGCAAGGACAGATGACGCAAACTCTGAATCAATATGCACCACTGCCAAACTTTCTATATATTGTAATCATTATGTTCACAACTTGTTAGAATCACATTGAGCTCATTGTTTCTGCCTAAAATTAATACATGATGTTATCTAACTGCATGTTTTGTATTATCTTAGAACTGTACATTGATGAAATATGTACGTTATCTTGAACACAGTCACCTCTGATAACAGATCACTCTAAATTGTAATGTAGACACATGTATTTTCTGTAAAGCTGCTTTGAAACGATATATACTGTGAAAAGCGCTATACAAATAAATGTGAACTGAATTGAATATATAGATATTCACTTCACAGGAATTGATCATTAGCTTATTTTTTTATTAATGTATACATATTCATATTTACATAAAGAGATATTTTTCTAACGCTTCAGCATTTGAAAGTACAAGAATATTCAACACTAATTAATGAGATTAATCATTTGCAAAATGGTATCAATTAAACACAAAAGCAGTATGAACTAGAGTACATGTTCAGCAATTAGGAACAAAGAGCTTCTCTTAGCCATTATTGTACGTTAATCACTTATTACTATGCACTAATTATGATGAATATAATTATATTGAGAGTTCTCATTGGTCATCAGTGGCAGGTTTATAAAGAAAAGGCAAATTTGTTCCTTAATTTTGCTGTTAATGAGATTAGGTATATTAATGATTCAATTACACAATGTAATGTCTGTGGCTTATAACCTTTGCAGCAAGCGAGATTGATTGTATCAGTAATGAGAAAAGTGATTTATCTGTCTCAAAGGTTGTTCGTTATTTCTCTACACAAACCGTTCATTTGTTAAGTGCACTTAACTTACCCCTCTAGCTAATGGTTATTAACTATTTGAATAATAACAATATTAATATATTCCATAATCGGTAAATGTTGTGTTATCTCTCCTATGCTTCAATAATGGTTTGTAATTATTCTGTCCAATGTTCTCACTCATTTTTTATTTTTTATTTTTTATTGTAACAGTAAAATAATCTCCTGTCTTTTAAACAAAGTCAAGAACTTGCCTTTAGTTATGCTGATTTTGATCATTGTTAGTGCTGGTGAAAGAGGATCTCTTGTATTTTCTGCCTGACACCAAATATCCTAATGTTCTTGTAAACTTTTCAGCCTGCCCGTGACCCATTTTAAAGGCTCTGATGCTTCTTGTAATTTACAAATACAATAAGAGTGAATATTTAGCATGAGCCTGTGAGTTAGTCACGGGGGATACTAACACACAACACATATAAACATGCCCCTGTCCTCTTTTTTTAAACTCCTGACCCAAAGACACCATCAAAACCTTTCCTAATTAAGAAACCTCTCATAATTCAATGTCACCAAATTCAATTGACATGAGTCAAATTGAGTTTTCTCACCAAATGCGACTGGAAATAATAGACATTCTAAATATACAGAGAACATGCTTAAATAAAATAAGTATTTGTTTGTCGGGAAGTCATGAACAAATAGAATTATGTAGTGTTCACAAATTTAAATAAAAGCTTGTGTGTGCTACTGCACAGTTTAAAAATACCACTGGGATTATTGGAAAAGACAATAATTGGATTGTAACAGTCAAGCAGATGCTTTCTCACACCACATCCAATTCATAAAGCCTCATCCTGTCATTGGCAATTTGAAAAACTTCTGATAGTGTAATCGGTCCACATAAAGGTCCATTCATTTTAACTCACTAAACTCTGTTGCAGAAGCTTAGAATGTAATAAAAGATCAAATTGTTTAATGGAATGTGATACCTGACATATGCTGTCAATAAACAGGGAAAAAAACAGAGAGTAACAGAAGGAAGTGTGATGGCCTGGGCGAGTTATTATCCTCAAACAAACTTTGACTTGATGACCGTGTGGTTCCTCAGAAGATGAAACTGCATGTATTAAGCAATTGTATTAAGCAAAAAACACAGAATGAAATAGGCCAAGTGTATGTGTAAAACAATGTGCAAAATGTATTGTGCATATAACATGGACATACAAGGGAAAAAGAGAAACATTAAGTGTGAAATGTAGTCAAATGCTTATAAAAAAGGGTCACACATTATGTGAGCGCAGTTGAGATGGTTTTGATATCCTTCATTCATCACATTCAAATTTAGTCAAAACTTTTCTCACTTCAATCTAATAACAACAAACCTCTGAGAATTTAAACTGAATAAAAGGTGAAGAGACTCTGTCCATGAATTATAGCTGCTGATTTAACCGGCCCTTTTCTCTGTGGATTCATTTCAAAGCGTGATGATAGGCAAGTAGGACAAAGAGGAAAAACATCAGTCATGGGCTGTTTTATCATTTCAATTTGAATAATGATAATATACATGGGATGTGTGCAGACATATCTTGCACCTAACAAATGGAGAAAGAGAGAGAGAGAAACAGAAGGAAAAGTGAGAATAGAGGCTGGTGTTTGGGGGGGGGGGGGGGGGGGGTGGTGGTGGGGGAGGAGGAAGTAGAAAGGGGGGGTGGTCTGAGGTTGCGAGCAGCAATTCCTCTTTGTTATCAAGTGAAATGACTCTACAAATATGACAATAAATCACGTCGGAAATCAATCTGGGCGGAAGCGACTGGGAGGCACTGATAATGCATCAATCAATATTTAATGTTTAGAGTTTAATTAATCCAGCACTGGAGAGCATTCTTTAAGTGACAGAGAGAGTGTGAGCGAGGGAGAGAGAGAGAGAGAGAGAAAGAGAGATGGGTGCAGAGTGTTTTAGCACAGAGATGCTCCTCTATCAAAGCACCTCTGTGTGTGGAGAAGGCCCATCACTCCTTTCCTCTCTTATTCTTTGTGGTTCTTTTTCACCTCATTTGTCTATACTTTTCCAATTCATCCATCCACGGATGCATACAAGAAGTAACCTGTGGGCAAGAAGTTTTACCCAAAAACGGTTCTTGTAATGTAATGTTCTTGTAAATTGTGATTGTGTGATTGCAATGTCTGAACTGCTGTATTTGTCTCTTTTCTCTCTCTCTCGGTTCAGTCAACCTGGAGGGCAGCCACACAATTACCGTGACCGCATACACAGGCTGACATTTTGATCCCTACAGTAGGTTGGGTCAGTGATCATGCTGTTTAACATCGTCACGCAGAATCGGCGCTCAGTGATAACAAGACACGCCAAGAAGCACATGCTGATGAGATATGATCCCCCCCTCTGTCTCTCTCTCATCCTTATGGAGATCTGTGTAAGAGGCTCTTGAGACAGCGTAAGTAGCTTACCTGAGGAAGCGAATGATTTTCTTCCCTGTGGTCTTTCACATAGCTCTCTTCCTCTTAAAAAGAAAAAAAAAAAGATAACACAGATACAGGCAGACAAATTAGATAGATAGATAGATAGATAGATAGATAGATAGATAGATAGATAGATAGATAGATAGATAGATAGATAGATAGATAGATAGATAGATAGATAGATAGATAATACTCAGATCATTTTTATTTTTAAATATGTAAATAAAGACATAAAACAAATGCAATTACATTTCAATTTCTTTAAATTATTTTTAGAAAACAAAAATGATTCTGTGAAGTAAATACTACAGAAAAAACAAATGTAATTTCTACATGAAAATGTTAGTTCCGGCAAGAATTAAAAAAACAAAAACAAAGTAAATTCTATATTAGTACTCAATTTAAGCTTATCAACATTATAAAATTAAATAAAACCTACTCAACTTTTCTGATACTGGTGTTCCCATCATGCACTGAGCCTTGAATAATTAATGAGATTGATTTTTTGCCGTTTTCCAGCTGTATTTACTGTTTTATCATAGCTTTTGTTGTTGTAACTTACCATTTTGTGACATATGGAGTTCATTTTCTACTCCAAATGACACATTCATACTCAAAAACTATCCATCGAATGTTACAGTCATTGTGTATTGTGTACCGCATTACTTATTATGTAGATATGGTGTCTACACAATATTTATCATATTATTTACTTAGCTGTTTCTAAGTAAAGCATACACTTAAAAAGCATGGTTTAATTCAGTGTTATAATGTTTGAGTAAAAAGTATTGCAAAGAAAACTTCAATGACACACACACACACACACACACACACACACACACACACACACACACACACACACACACACACACACACACACACACACACACACACACACAAAAGACTAGAGAAATACTAAAATTAAGTTTACTTTATGTGCAAATTTTCTTCAACAGACAAAAAAATTAAGTAGTTTGTACAAAGACTAGTCTTGTTTGATCTATGTAATAAAATTATGCAAAAAAGTAAATCAAGCAGAAATTATTTATCAGTGCCAACTTGCCAACATGACTGGTGTAAGGCTTATATTATTTGCAGCTATTTGCAACTTTGATGTCCAAAGATTAACCCAGGACTTTGACATTAGCTGAAAATAATAATGTAAGCATTACACAAGTCAAGAGGATGTGTCCTAACTGTACTTATGAAATTTCTCATCTTTTGCCATCATGCAACTGTGGAAAGGTACAAAATATGGCAACATATTTCATGGTCAATTATGACAGCTTTTAACGTCCATTTCCTTTTGGTAAAGTATGCATGTGTGTGTGTGGTGCAAATATGTGTATTATCTTCCTGTTGTTTTGTAATAAGAGTGAAATGTATTTCTTGCATCATAAAGTGGAATGGATGATTTTACTCCACAGTTCTAGTGTGTGTCTGAATAGGTGCCAGTGTGACAGCTTAAAGATCTACCACAAAACTCCCATGAACCTCCAAACCCATTGTTAAAAAATGTTCTCTGCTACTGCTTCACCTTTATATTTAAATTACTAACAACCAATTAAACGACACAATCATAACATATCTATACCATGGTACAGTCCTAAACATTTGAAAAAACCTGCAATGAGTTTATTCATGTGAATAGAAGTGTAGTATCTCTCTCAAACCCCAGCAGCCAATGGCACATGCTGTTTATGGCTGTCAACAGCTGCTTGCAACATGAGATTAGTTACATACTCATCACAAACCCTGAGACAATCTGTTTGGGTCCATAATGAAACGTAAATATACATACCAATGCAAATACACATGCCGCATAAAAACATGAGAAACCTCTTACTTTCGTGTCCCCTCAACACACAATAGCGTGCTGTATAAGGGGACGGGATGTGTTGCCAATTGCACATATCTGATTTGCTACACTCATTAAAAACAGGAGCAAAAGCAAGCAGCTTACAGAGAAAACTACTGCAGAGACAAAGCAGATTTATGACTTTTGAATAGTATTAGCATTACAGATAAAATAAAACTGGAGTGTGAAACAGCCAGCCAGACGGACTGAGGTCAGTCAGACAGGAGTAAGACACTTTAGCTTTTGCTGACAGTTGGTAAGTCTCTGTTAACACATTTTAACATGTGTTGTAAAGCTCTTCTTCTC
This sequence comes from Megalobrama amblycephala, assembly GCF_018812025.1. Taxonomy (NCBI): domain Eukaryota; kingdom Metazoa; phylum Chordata; class Actinopteri; order Cypriniformes; family Xenocyprididae; genus Megalobrama; species Megalobrama amblycephala. Next base: position 30,104,247 of record NC_063046.1, read on the forward strand.
CTCACTAGATTCCACCTTTCTGTACGGGTTAGCATTTAGCCAGCCGTTGAAGATATTGATTTTTAATTAGTATAGTAGCATGTTGAAAATATGTTATACAATTTAGCACAAATAAAGTACATTTGTACAAATAAAGTATAAATGTACTTAATTTGCCATATGAAATTGCTTCTCAGTTGAAGGTAACAAGCATCTACTATGTTCTCAAGTGCATCCAAAATTCTATTGCATGGACATTGTTTTTCTCCTAAAAGTTGTCAGCGACTGAGAGTATTTGCTAAAATATTTTACTTTGCCCGACTTACATTGTTCATGACACCTGGGACTAAACTACCCTCAGAACTTCTCCAAGCCATATCTAGCTAGAAACCTTTTCATCCTTGCATTTCATTGGTAGAATGATCTCCTGATAATCATCAGAAGTGAATGAAGCTTCAAGACACATCTGTTTCAGATTCACCTTCTAAGATCTCACTGACTACACATGAAACACACCTGCACTTGAAAAGCCCTAATGATTTGACTCATTTATAGGGAATCCAAATACGTATTCACGTGTATTACAACACAGTAGCACCCTGGCTATGTATTTGTTCAGCAGTGACTCGATAACCATGTAAATTACACTATTACAGTATTTTTCAAGTGCTTACACATTTTAAAAACGTTGCCTCTTTTTTCCAAAACTTTACACACAAATCGCGCACACAAATTCAAAATGCCTCACAAAATTAAGCACTGCATTCAAAATATCACAAACATATCTCAGAAGCAAACATTTGTCTTACGTTTCAAACACCTTGGCCATAATATTCTATTTTTGGACATACAGTGCATCCGGAAAGTATTCATAGCGCTTCACTTTTTCCACATTTATTAAAATTTATTAAAAATATAAAAACGAAAAAATCACATGTACATAAGTATTCACAGCCTTTGCCATGACACTCAAAATTGAGCTCAGGTGCTTCCTGTTTCCACTGATCATCCTTGAGATGTTTCTACAGCTTGATTGGGGTCCACCTGTGGTAAATTCAGTTGATTGGACATGATTTGGAAAGGTACACACCCGTCTATTGCCGTCTCATTTTGAAGGCTGCGTCCTCCGGAGGTCGCATTCGAAGGTTGCATACGTCATTGAGGCTGTATCATTTCAGAAAAGTAAGTAGGACACTACTAATGCGACCTTCGAATGCACCCTTCTTTCACAGGATTTCGGAGGATGCACGAGGTTTATCCTTCGCTGCTGCAGATAGCCCACAATTCTTTGCATCGCTATTAACAACCGTCATTTATTTGAAAAAAAATAAAATAAATAAATATATAAAATGGCGGCATCGGCAGATGCACATGTACAGTACAAGCGAAGATGTGGTGTTTACATGTAAGTAGTTTCAATCTTGTTTTTGTTTTAAACTTTGTTCTTCTTAATATCATCCTCCTTTGTCTCTGTATCTGTTGTATATACACCTCAGCTCCTCAAGCATTAACCAAAATAAAACAAGTAAATGCATTTTCTTGTCAAATTACTTTCCAAATTTATAAATAATTTTCATTCATTTAACTGTTGTGAGAGCGCAACGATGCTGCAGTGAACGTGTTGGCATAGCAACGTGATACTTTTTCCTTTCCTTCCAGTGTGTCCTACGAAAGACGTCTCGTTTAATTCTGATTAAGGACACTCCATATACCGCATCCCTCACAGGACGTGTCCTCTGGAGGATGCAGCCTTCGAAATGAAATGAAATGAGACACAGCTTATATAACAGAGCATGTCAGAGCACAAACCAAGCCATGAAGTGCAAGGAATTATCTGTAGACCTCCGAGACAGGATTGTATCAAGGCACAGGTCTGGGGAAGGGTACAGAAAAATTTCTACAGCATTGAAGGTCCCAATGAGCACAGTGGCCTACATCATCTGTAAATGGAAGAAGTTTGGAACCACCAGGACTCTTCCTAGAGTGGGCCGCCCAACCAAACTGAGCGATCAGGGGAGAAGGGCCTTAGTCAGGGAAGTGACCAAGAACCTGATGGTCACTCTGACAGAGCTCCAGCATTTCTCTGTGGAGAGAGGAGAAACTTCCAGAAGAACAACCATCTCTGCAGCACTCTACCAATCAGGCCTGTATGGTAGAATGGCCAGATGGAAGACACTCCTCAGTAAAAGGCACATGACAGCCCATCTGGAGTTTGCCAAAAGGCACCTGAAGGACTCTCAGACCATGAGAAACAAAATTCTCTGGTCTGATGAAACAAAGATTGAACACTTTGGCCTGAATAGCAAGCGTCATGTCTGGAGGAAACCAGGCACTGCTCATCACCTGGCCAGTACCATCCCTACAGTGAAGCATGGTGGTGGCAGCATCATGCTGTGGGAATGTTCTTCAGCGGATGGAACTGGGAGACTAGTCAGGATCGAGGGAAAGATGAATGCAGAAATGTATAGATACATCCTTGATGAAAACCTGCTCCAGAGTGCTCGGGACCTCAGACCGGGGTGAAGGTTCATCTTCCAACTGGACAACGACCCTAAGCACACAGCCAAGATTACAAAGGAGTGGCTATGGGACAACCCCTTGAGCAGCCCAGCCAGAGCCCAGACTTGAACCTGATTGAACATCTCTGGAGAGATCTGAAAATGGCTGTGCACTGATGCTCCCTTCCAACCTGATGGAGCTTGAGAGGTCCTGCAAAGAAGAATGGGAGAAACTGCCCAAAAATAGATGTACCAAGCTTGTAGCATCATACTCAAAAAGACTTGAGACTGTAATTGATGCCAAAGGTGCTTTAACAAAGTATTGAGCAAAGGCTGTGAACACTTATGTACATGTGATTTTTTTTTTATTTTTATAAATTTGCAAAGATTTCAAACAAACTTCTTTCACGTTGTCATTATGGGGTATTGTTTGTAGAATTTTGAGGAAAATAATGAATTAAATCCATTTTGGAATAAGGTTGTAACATAACAAAATATGGAAAAAATGAAGCTCCGTGAATACTTTACGGATACACTGTATCATATACACACAGTTATTCAAAACCTAAAGTTTTTTTTATTTTATATTTTTAATTTATAATATAATATATAATATTATAATTTTAATTTAATTTTTAATGAGCTCCTATGTACATTTCTGTACAAGATTGAAAGTAATTGGCAGAGAGATGTTGAAAAATTCACGGTAAACACAAAAGCAAGATTGAAACCAAACTATTTATTTTTTTACTGTAAGCATTTGTGGTTGTGAATACAGTATTACACAGTAAGAAATAAACGAAATACATCAACCATGTGTAGTTGGACAGAAACAATGATTGTGTTTGAAAAAGGAAATCAAGATATTTCCTGTTAGATTTTTGTGTGTTACACAGAGAATTGTGTGTTGTGTTTTGCAAAAAGTGTTTTATGAAATTGAAAACTGAGTTGAAGGCCAAGAATTAATGTATGGTTTTGCAGATTTGGTGTGTGGTTCTGGTGTTTGAGTGTCAGGTTTCAGAAAAGCAACAAATGCAGAAATGCAATTAAGGAGTTTGTGTTTAAGCAGTTGAAAAAAAAACAAAAACTGTTGTTTGAAGAAATTACATGATTGAAATCCAGTCATTTGAATAGTAATCCACATGATTGAGTTTTGTGTGAGAGTAAAAAAAAGGTGCATGTTGCTCATGTCATGCAAATTCACTGTGCTGACCAACAGAAAGCTGCTTTTTTTTTTTTTCAAAGTGACTTCAATGTTGCGCTACTGACAACAGAAAATGTTCCTTTTTTGTATATGCAATTTCACTTCAGTTTCATTAATGTGAATGTTACCTGAACCAGAAGGTTATTAAATCGCATTATTAAACAGAACTTATGAACAGAACAACATTACAGGAGCTGTCAGTTACTATAGTAGCACTTTCGTGCTAACAGCTTAAGAAAACTTGGCCATGATCAGAAGCTGTATTTTAAGTTGCTGCAGGTCTGGACAGCATTGCTGCATTATGTACCTGGATGATCAAAAGTGAGATTTTATGGATGGCATACTAGCAGCTTGTTTACAAAGTTTCATCTTGGAAATTCTCACTGTTCTTTTAAAAGGAGTCTGGAAAGTTGAGATGTTTAAAAGCACTTTGACAAGCCTCTTGATCCTTTGTGACCTGCAAACAGCATTTCTCCTATCCTTTTGGCTCCTCCTCAGTGTTTAATACAGGTGAGTGCGTAAGTAAGTGGAGAGGTAATGGCAGCGTGAGTGGGCATAAGGGCTTTTAAAAAAGCTCTCTGATGTGGTCACCTAAAGAAACAACAAATGCCCAGAGAACAATCAAAGCTACAAGGACACCTACAATTAAGAACACACATAAAACTAAAGGGAGTGAGTGAGAGAGAGGGAGAGAGTTTGTTTTGTCTGACATAGCATTCTGGTTGAATCAGTCCAGAGATGTGATGTCATTCGTTTTATCATCCCTTTGATTAATCCTTCTGTCAATTTGAACACTTAATTCACTGCTGTGGTTTTTAGAACACATCCAAGCAATATACAAGCTGATTGCATATAAAGTCAGTGGCAACGTAATGAGAGCAATGTATGTGTGTTTATTCACATTAGCGTATTAAAGTGTGCATGCCTTTGAAAACTTTAGGAATGTTGCGTTTCTGTGTCCGGCGAAAAAAGTGCCCCCCCTCTCCCGTGTGTGCCAGGGAGAGACTCCAGGATTAATCTCTCCTGATCTGGTAAACACTCACTCCGAGCGCCATACACATCCACGTGCTCTTGTTTTCTACTGAAGAAAATGTGTATTTCTGGGCATGCAGAAAAAAAAAAAAACAGATGGAAGATGCAACGCATTTAATCTTACTATATATGTACAGATTGAAGCCAGAGATTAAGAGCACAGCCAGGCTTGTTTCAAAATAATTATTGCCAAGCTAAATTAAACTCATCCTCTTTAAAACGGAAAACATACGTAGCTGTTCCACATACGCATTAAAGACCAGAAAATCCTATTGTGATTCCTGACATTGCTGTAAATATATTTGTGCTATCTGGCCTGATAATCCCTTGTGTAAACATGTTTTACAGAGATGTTTTTAAAAAGATATTGAGTTTAATTTTATAGAGAAGATTATATGAAATTGATAACAAATACCACCAGATGTGTAGCTTGTTTTTTAAGTGAAGATTTTAAGTTGTTTGTTAACCAGTGTCAATACATTTAGTTTAATACAGGGAATTGTACTTTTTAATTTCATTCCCTCTGACATCATACCATTATTTATTTTTTTTTGCTTTAAAAATAAATAAAATAATTTGATTAATCAAATAAATAAAAAAATGCATACATATCCGTTCGAAAGTTTGGGGTCGGTAAGATTTATTTAAAAATGTCATTTATTCCTCTGATGGCAAATCTGTCACATGATCCTTCAGAAATCATTCTTATATACTGTTTTGCTGCTCAATAAAAATAAAAATCAGGATTTTTTTGATGAATTGAAAATTTAAAAGAACTTTTGTAATATTATACATGTCTTTACAGTTACAGTATAGGTCATTTTAATGCACTTTCTTTAAAAAAAGAAATAAAAATAAAATACTGACCCCAATCTTTTTAACAGTACTGTGCATATATTCATATTATGTGTGTTCTAATTCCTGTTGCATTCAGGCGAATCATAGAGTGACTGATTGAGCTGTATTTAGTTGTGCTGTACAGTAGATTGGCAGCGGTGCAGAAAGGGGCCTTGTATTCCATTGTTCTCAAGCTGTCTTGGCTACATATGAAAAAACAAATGAATAATTCTGCCTTTCATCCCATTAACTGAAAGACAAGGCATTTATCCAGGTCTCTGTCATGAGACAATACCCTACAAACTTATCTCTCTCCCACCTTTCTCCATGTCCTTCTCATTGTCCCTTATAAACCGGCCCCCTCCCAAACTCACAATCACGCTATCACACTCCTCTGCTAATTGATGGCGCAGTCAGCGGCGTATTGAAAGGACTGATTTGTGTGCGTATGTGCGTGTATGTCTGATATGTTCCTACCTGGGTGGCTAAAATCACTGGTCTCCATGGCCCAGGCTGGTCTTTTGTGTCTTTTATCAGCACGTAAACCTGTAAATCGCAGATACCGTCTGCGGATCCTGCTCTTTACAAAAACCACACAGGTAAAACATTTACTACCACAACAACACCAGCACACCCCTCTCTCTGATCTTATCACTGAGGATGTTCACAATGAAAGCAGATACTTGGTACTTTGTTTTGGGATTCACACCCCCAGTGCACACACTCACACACACACTCATACCCCCTTGAGGCAGGGGTCTCACCCGTCTCTCCTAACTGATGTTATCTGACGCACGAAGACCCTCTTTCCTCTAATCATAAGCCCTGGTGGAAATGACACTATACAATTTAGTAATGGGAGTCTGCATGCCTTAATACTACAGGAACCAGCACACAGCCTTCAAGGCACTGAGAGGAAAATGAGAGAGCGGAAGAGGGGGAACGGGGTATTTCAAAAAGCACATGCCTAGAGTCATTAGAGGGCCGAGGTTAGCTGGACATGATTTAAACACACTTTGTAACACCTCTCCAAACAAAGAAGAAATGAATTGACATAAAAATGAATTCATTCCACACTTTGACATCTACAATACTTACTTTTGTGTTTGTTGTTGATGTTGTTTTTCTAATCCATCTCTTTTGAATGTTAAATACCCAAAAAATCCCTGTGTAAATAAAGCCCTTGTCCTTTAGATTCTTCTCTACTCCCCCGCTCTCGCCCCCCGAATATTCCTCTCCATCCTTTGCGAATGGCCCTTGGCCATATAAAGTTGTTTGGTGCCAGTATCATGCTCAGAATCTCAATGCCTGAATTCATTCTTCACAACCCTTTCGGTGAAACAACTAAAATATTATTACAACTTCCAACCCCTGTCATCATAAATTTGAGAGGAAAGCTGGAAAGAGATAGAGAGACTATATAAAATAGATCAGAGTTTTTGTAAAAAAAAAAAGACAGGAGAAGATACAGGTGGATTTTGGAGGCTGTCAGATGGGCAACTGACATCAAGCCAGACTCAAAAATGTTTTTTTTTTATTTTTATTTTTTTATCATTGTTTAAGTGACTAAATGTCACAGATAAATGTTTTTTATTACTTAATCAAGATAATTGCATCTCATGTAATTCAAAAGATTAAGACAAAAATAATTCATTTTAATTATCAATTAAAATGACAATTATAATTAAAAAAAAAAACAAACAATGAAAATGACCAAATATTACTGCATGATCTTCATCCTTTATATAACAACAGAGAACATTTTTTATTTATTTATTTATTTATTTATTTTATTTCATTTTTGTAATTGATGTTTATTGCTAGGAGATAATCAGGGTTAGACATTGCATTTAGACATGCCATATTTTGGTGAAAGGGTTGCAAAAATTACAAATGGCTTAATATTCAGTTTGTGTCCTGAGGTCGATGACTCCTTGCACATCTTCAAAACTACTTTTACCTCAGTGGAAAATTTTCCATCACAAGTTTATCTAGAATGTCATTTTTTCCCATTAGAACTTCATGTGGCAAAACATATGTGAACTATTACTCGCATTAAGTCTAAAACAAAGGCATCAATGTTGAGAGTCACACAGTAATATGATGCTGCGGGGTGTGCTATTTATCACAAATTTGCAAAGAGTTAAACATTCTGATGTACCTGATTCAGAGATGCCTCAATACTTTCCCTCTGTCCCTTGAACCACAAAAGTGAAACTCCTAGGAAAAGAGACGAGAGCACTGTAAAGAGTACAAGTGTTCTCATTTGCACTGTGTTTCATTTTCCGTGGGTCGTGTTAACCTGACTGGAGTGATTATTCTGTTCAGGGCAAAAGAAGAGAGCGACCAGCTGCGCTCTAATGGACAAACACACACGGGCCTTACAAAACAAGACTGCAACCTCTCTCTGGATCAGCCTGAACTCGCAGACTTCAAAACAATGCCAAAACATTAAGCACACACTGAGACTTTCTCTCTTCCTCTCCGTTTCTCGTATCTGCTGTTTTACAAATGTCTGAGGATGGAACTTACTCATATAACTATAAACCTTAAATATTCATTCTTTAAAATTACAAGCACCTTTTGTAAGTAATGAAGAAAATATCACCTCAAATCATTTGTTTGTGAGCTACAGTGTGAAAATGCACATTCAAAGATAAATCAGGCAAATCAAGGAGTGATTGTTTAATATTCGTTATTCTGCACAAATATTATACATAGAGGTAATAGACTATTATATACATTTGCAAGTTTACACCCACTTTGTAGAATCTGCAAAATGTTAATAATTTTAGCAAAATTGCAGAGTTTTTTGAACTAGCCTGAACAAGCTATAGTTCACATAAAATATGTTTGCATATAGTTCACAAGACAAAATAATAGCTTAATTTAGAAAAATAAACAAATAAATAAATAAATAAATAAATAAATACATTAATTAATTAAAATCAATAAAAAAAATTACAAATTAGAAAAATTAAAAAAGTTAAAATTAAAAAATGCTCGAGGTCCTGCACATTCTTTGGTTTTTCAGCATCTTCTGCATATTTGAATCCTTTCCAGCAGTGGCTGTATGATTTTGAGACATAGAGAACAACTGTGGGACTCAAACACAACTATTGCAAAACGTGCAAACATTCTCTAATGCTCAAAATTAATTATTTATTCATTTGGCGCTGTCCTTCAGATATTTTTTCATGTTTTTTTTTCATGTTTCCCAGAAGACAATACAAAAAAAAAAAACATCCCCCCAGATTTTACTGCATCATGTTGCTTTTTTGAGCATCAGTGAATGTTTGCACCTTTTGTAATAATTATGTATGAACAATCCCTCAGTTGTTAGTGTGAAGAAGAAAAAAAAAAGATCTCAAAATTATATAGTCACTGCTGGAAAGGATTCAAATATGCAGAAGATGCTGGAAAACCAAAGAATGTGCAGGACCTGAAGGAATTTTAACTGTTTAGGACAAACAAGACTCTTAAAAAAATGCATTTTTATGATTACTATTATTTTGTTAAAATTATTAACATTTTTTTTTTTCAGACTCTGTAAGGTGCATATAAACACAAATTTACAGGTTATCTTACAACACTAAACATCAGAGAAGTGCAACAGTGTCTTGACAGGCCCAAACCAAAAGGAGGAAGAGAAGGAGAGGAGGAGTGGAGTGATAATGGATGGAACATCTGCTGATATGCAGGTGTTCTCCTCTCTATTTCTTTATTGTTTAATATTTACTGAGTGATTTTACAGTTACAGTTACAAAGAGATTTTGGAGTTTTTGGAGATTTTGTAAACGTCAGCCAATCAATATAAGATTAGATTAGTAACTTTTTTCTTCATAAAATAAAATCTCTTTGACATGCTGTCCACTAATGACAGTGTTGCACTTATAGAGTCTTCCTTCAAAAAACAGTGACTAAACCTCCATATCTGATTCCACAACCTAGATTGATGCTGAATAAGGCCTGTTTCACATTGCACATGTAAGTGAACCTGCAACACAAAGAAGTGTTCAGTAGTTGTGAGCTGGTGGGAAATAAAATTGAAATTGCATTTTTTTTCCGAGGTCAAAACAAGCTTCCATAAGTACTTGTAATAACAGCAATAAAGTGGGCCACTGAGTGGGCCAATGAGAATTAATTACAAATACACGCTGTAAAACCGAACAGTGAAATTAATTAAATGAAATTAGCTTGTTTCACTCAAATAATAATGAAAATTCATTGTACTAATAGAAAAAAGTTGTGTGAACTCATAATGTCATTGTAGTAAGCTGAACTTAATATGATTGAGTTGAGTTGCAGCAGATTTTTAATCCGAATTCTAATAAATAAAAACATTTAACCAAGATCTGAATGTGATGTTTATGTAAATGAACTGTATGTAATTAACATTATGATGAGTTGGGCGAGGCTGAGAACTGTGGGAGCAAAAGGATGCCAGTAATGTGATTGTTAATGAGAGACACCTGTGCACCACACTGGGCTTGCTCTGCTTCCATGGCTCTCAGCCCCACCCCACTTGTCACAAAAATTTCCACTAATTAAAAAAAAAAAAAAAAAAGAAGAAGAAGAAGAAGAAGAAAAAAAAGAGATGTTTTGAGGTAATACGTTTCCTCAAATGTTTTGAGTATTCTGAACTTGAGTTTCACAGTGCAGTCAGGGCTCGATTTTAGGGGGGATGCAGGGGAATGGCATCCCCCTTGTTGAAGAAAAAAAAAAAAATGACAAAAAGCATCCCCTCATGACCACATGAGGGGATTATGTACATCAACCACATGATCCCCCCTTACCATCCCCATTAGATTAACAGTGTTGTTTATTATGTAAAGCTGATCATGTATGAAAATTCTCTATAAATAACGGTTTGACCTATCAGAACTCAATATTGTAACATGTTGTGCACAGTCAAGAAAGCTTTCATCATTTTTCATGCTTGCTCAAAATGGCCAGGAGAATTGCTCAAGTGCATCTTTTGACATTCTTTAAAAAGAAGAGAACAGAAGGTATGATATTTCTTTGATTAGTGTTTAAGGACATTCCCCTGACACATTAGAAAGAATAACAAACATAGCTAAAGTGCATTGATTCCATAAGGGATTGTTGTCAAAGTGGCAGTGAATTATTGAAAGTGGATGTAATCACTGAGGTGATAATGCACACATGCATATATGTTATCTAAATGTACATGTGTTTATTTATTTAAAAAAACAAACAAAAAAACAAAAACTATGAGGTATGTTCATACGCCACTGTTTAAATCTGCAAAAAACATCCATTCAAACCACAGCTAACAAAGACTATACTGCTAATTGTTCGACATAAGTACTCAATATGTGCTTGTTAATAGTTCAAAAGTAGCACTTTTGATGTAGTTTCTGGCTGTTTCTATCCAGTTATTCAGGATAGAAAGACTGTGTGCTGTAGCCTACGTGTGACTGCGCAGGATGAGAGAGAGAGTGTTCAATAGAGAAATGATAAGCCTATTATTTTTGTCTTTACTCTTTACCATCCAATGTTAGAGCTTTGGAGCCCTGAAAAGTGTGAGGCTAAAAAATAACTGTCATTTGGAACTCATTTAAAGAGTTATTTTTATAAAATAAATAAATAAAATAAAAATAAAAATGTTTAAAAATTAGAAACATTTATTAAGGCTAGCTACAGAAGCACAACCCCAACCCATCCCCCATTTTTTACAATTCCACCTCTGAATACAATACCATCCAAAAGAATGGGGTCAACCAATACTGTTCTTTTGAACTTTTGAAATAAAATGTATCATGGTTTCCACAAAAATATTAGGCAGCACAACCGTTTTCATCATTGATAATAATAAGAAATGTTCCCATTCAGTCGGTCACGTTCGATGTACGTCGGACAGACCAACGAATAGGAATCCCGCTAGAGAGGCCAATCTACTTCGAGTGTAACTACAATGAGGCAATGCACATTGACATGCAATCACATGCATCAGCTGCTCGCCTCGCAGCACAGGTATATAATGAGCAGCAGGTGCGTTGCATCTTCAGCTTTTCACTTCGGAGGCGAACCTACTACACAGTGGTGTCTACGAGCGAGTGTTTTACAAACAAAAATGAGTCAACTCTTCTAGATCAGACTGCTCTTCGTTTGGTGCAGGAGGACAGCACAGCAGCGGGGTCGATCTCTCTTCTTTCTTTTTCTTTTTTCTTTGTTTTGCCTTTTTTGAGCAGCAACAAAAAGCTGTTCCCAGCTGTAAAAGCCGTTTTTACGGCTGGTGACGGTGCGCTTAAAGAGCACTCAAAAGCTGTTCTGACAGCTGGTAAGAGGCAGCGTCTACAAAGAGAGTGCACACGACAGGCTGCACATTCCCTGTCTGTGTTACAGCAGCTATTCCCCTGCGTGCTTCGGCATCTAAAAGAGTTCAGTCCCTAAAAGAGATTGCACAAGTAGATTCACGCCTTTGTAAAGATGTCGTTCTACTTGTGTGTTTCTGGATGCGGTCGTTACCTGTCACCGCGGGATGGTCACCAATGCTGTATCGCGTGTCTGGGCTTAAAGCATGCTGAGGCGGCGTTTGTGGAGTCGTGTATCCATTGTAGGAGGATGACCAATTCAGAGTTGCAATCTAGACTCCAGTTCCTGCAAAGGGGCGGAGTCCCGGTGCCGCTGCCTTGTTCCAATCCTCCTCAGAGGGTTGCTTCGGGCAGCGGTGCTGGTGATCTGAGGATTACTGTGAGCACGCTTCCTTTGGGGAACCAACCCCCTAGGAACCCTCACTCCTCCAGCACGCCGCAGCCAGTAGAGCTGCCGGGGGAACGCGGTGGACCACCCCAGAGGTGTGTATCATCCGTATCCTTCAGAGCTCCACAAGATGACCGGAGAGCAAGAGGCCCTAGGACGGGCAACCCGGAGATGGATGGGACTGCTCTTCGGGAGATGGTGACCGCACCACTCCTTCCCCCGGAGGAGGGCCGGGTGGAGAATCCTTTGTTCCCTTTTGTTTGTGTTCCGCTGCTGGCCCAACAGTCAGCGGTACCCACATTCTCAATAAAAGAGCAGTTTCCTTCATCTCTGGGTCCGAAGAGGGCTCGGAGAGCAGTGGGAGGGCAAGAACCTCACCACTCTCATTCCCCTCTTCTGTCGCCAGCGGACAGCAGCGAGCAGCAGGCAGCCAAAGCCTCGACTGCTCCCTCTGTCCATCCGTGGAATCAGGTAAGTCCCTCTGGTCCCGCTTGCATGGTCTCTGCGAGCCTGGTTAGCGCTCCCCAGTCCGTCTCGCTGGCTCATTCGGACCATCAAGCTCGGCTATGCAATTCAGTTCGCCCGGCGTCCCCCCAAGTTCAGGGGCGTCCACTTCACTGCAGTGAAAAATGTCGATGCCCATGTCTTGCGTGCGGAGATCGCGGTCCGACTGGCGAAGGACGCGATAGAGCCGGTCCCTCCAGCCGATATGAGGTCAGGGTTCTACAGTCCCTACTTCATTGTACCCAAGAAGAGTGGTGGGTTACGACCTATCCTGGACCTGCGAGTTTTGAATCGGAGCCTTCACAAGCTACCGTTCAAAATGCTCACACAGAAACGCATTTTCGAGTGCATCCCTCCCCAGGATTGGTTTGCAGTGATCAACCTGAAGGACGCGTACTTTCATGTCTCAATTCTACCGCGACGCAGGCCATTCCTGCATTTTGTGTTCGAAGGTCAAGCATGTCAGTACAGAGTCCTACCCTTCGGGCTGGCCCTGTCTCCCCGTGTCTTCACGAAAGTCGTGGAGGGAGCCTTGTTCCCATGAGAGAACAGGGTGTTCGCATCCTCAACTATCTCGACGACTGGCTCATTCTAGTGCAGTCGCGGGATCAGTTGTGCGAACAGATAGCGAGCAGATAGCACGCCTCACAGAGGAACGTGCTCAGTCGGTGTTGAACTGCCTGAATACGTTCAACGGCAGGACAGCGGTTCCACTGAAATTCTTTCAGAGGCTCCTGGGGCATATGGCGGCCGCAGCGGCAGTATCCCCGCTCGGTTTGTTTCATAAGAGACCGCTTCAACACTGGCTTCATGGCCGAGTCCCGAGATGGGCGTGGCAACGCGGCACGTTCTGGGTGGCAATCACTCCGGAGTGCCGCCAAACCTTCAGTCCGTGGTCAGACCCTTTATTTCTTCGGGCAGGAGTGCCCCTAGAGCAAGTGTCCTGGCATGCTGTGGTATTCACAGATGCCTCTGCCACCGGCTGGGGTGCCACGTACAACGGGCATGCAGTGTCAGGGGTTTGGACGGGCCCACATCAACTGCCTCAAGTTGCTAGCAGTACGTCTTTCCCTGAGCCACCTCAAAGGTACGGACAACACTGCGACCGTTGCATACATCAACTGTCAAGGTGGTCTACGCTCCCGTCGCATGTTGCAACTCGCCCGCCATCTCCTCCTGTGGAGTCAGAAGCATCTGAGGTCACTTTGTGCCATTCATGTCCCCGGTGTGCTCAACCGTGCGGCCAACGAGCTCTCATGAGCTGCGCTGCCGGGAGAGTGGCAACTCCACTCCCAGATGGTCCAGCTGATCTGGAGAGAGTTCGGAGAGGGTCAGGTAGACCTGTTTGCCTCACCAGAAACCTCCCACTGCTAGTTGTTTTATTCCTTGTCCGAGGGAACACTCGGGACAGATGCACTGCCACACAGCTGGCCCCAGGGCCTTCGCAAATATGCGCTTCTCCCAGTGAGTCTACTTGCACAGACCCTGTGCAAAGTCAGAGAGGACGAGGAGCAGGTCCTGTTAGTTGCGCCCTATTGGCCCAATGCTGCTGTTATCTTTGCATACCACATAGATGGTAAATCCGTTGGTAAGCACGGCCTGGTCATCAGGTTCCTTAGGGGGGGCGAGACGGTTAAATCCTCCTCGACCCCCCTTCATACCCTCTTGGGACCTTGCTCTGGTGCTTCGAGCACTCCAGATTGCTCCCTTTGAGCCCTTGCAGTCAGCAGACTTAAAGATTCTGTCCATGAAGACTGCTGCTGGTTGCATTGGCCTCCATCAAGAGGGTAGGGGACCTGCAGTCATTTTCGGTCGACGAATCGTTCCTAGAATTCGCGCCGGGTGACAGCCACGTGGTACTGAGACCCCGGCCTGGCTATGTGCCCAAGGTTCCTACCACTCCCTTCAGGGACCAGGTAGTGAGCCTGCAAGCGCTGCCCTCGGAGGAGGCAGACCCAGCCCTGGCTTTGCTCTGTCCAGTTCATGCTTTGCGACTGTACATAGACACAACCCAAAGCTTTAGGACCTCAGACCAGCTCTTTGTCTGTTACGGAGGCCAGCAGAAGGGAAAGGCTGTCTCCAAGCAGGGGATGGCCCACTGGATAGTGGATGCCATCGCCCTGGCTTACCAAGCTCAGGGCGTGCCCTGCCCGCTCAGGTTGCATGCGCACTCCACGGGAGGTGTTGCATCCTCCTGGGCGTTGGTTCATGGCGCCCCGCTGACAGACATTTGTAGAGCTGCAGGCTGGACGACACCTAACACGTTCGCTAGATTCTATAGCCTTTGTGTCGAGCTGGTCTCCTCCCGTGTTATCACCTCAGGTCAGAGGCATGGAGAGGCCCTGGCTTAGTGTCGGCTTGCTGCGCTACATGCGCTTCTTTTCTCCAGAGAGTCCCTACAAGGCAGACCCTGTCGAGTCCTCCGATCTCCCTTCGGCAGCCGACGTGGCGGAGCGTCTGGCGCCAGGCCTATACTCCGTTGTATTCCTTGAGAACCGGGTTTAGGTTGGGTTCCATATGTGTGACCCTATGGGGATCACATATGGCTGGTTCCACGGTTGCTCCTAAATGAAGCCCGTGTCTTTCCCTCTGGGAGAACCCACCTCTCATCGAGTTGGAGTCACCCCAGTTCTTCCATATGTAGTACAGCTCTACAGGGTTAGTCCATAAGTACTTCTCCACATAACTCCTTCAGGGAAGGATGTGGCTTCCGCACTGTTCGTTTCCCAGTGAAAGGGTATGCTTTCCCAGCATTATCCAATAGTCTCACTGAATGGGTTTTGGGGAACAGCAGTGATCGACACTCTCTGTGTTAGCCCTGTCCCACTGACCTCAGGCAAGGGGGTTCAGGTGGCTTACAACAGAGCACTGGAAGGGGGCAGCTCCTGTGGCGCTTTGGTAGGGATTCCTATTCGCGGGTCTGTCCGATGTACGTCGAATGTGACCAACTGAATGGGAACGTCTCGGTTACAAAGGTAACCCTCGTTCCCTGAAGGAGGGAACGGAGACGTATATCCCTTCACCACAGTCGTTGTCCCGCTGATGCTGCCGCCTGCTCGGTTCGGCTCCTCAGCGAAAACCTGAAGATGCAACGCACCTGCTGCTCATTATATACCCGTGCTGCAAGGCGAGCAGCTGATGCATATGATTGCATGCCAATGTGCATTGGCTTGTTGTAGTTACACTCAAAGTAGATTGGCCTCTCTAGCGAGATTCCTATTCATCGGTCTGTCCGACGTACATCTCTGGTCCCTCCTTTAGGGAACGAGGGTTACCTTTGTAACGAAGATGTTTCTTGAGCACAAAATCAGCATATTGATTTCTGAAGGATCATGTGACACTGAAGTAATGATGCTGAAAATTCAGCTTTGTCATCATAGGAATAAATTACATTTTAAAATATACTGAAATAGAAAACAATGATTTTAAACTGTAATAATATTTCACAATATTATTGTTTTTACTGAATTTTTGGTCAAATAAATGCAGCCTGTCTGAGCATAAGAGACCTCTTTCAAAAAGATTAAAAATCTTACTGACCCTAAACTTTTGAACGTCACAAAATCTATATATTTTTAATCATTTAGCAAATTCTTTTATCCAAAGCAACCTACAACTCCACTTTCCCCTGTGCTTTTTCAATGCTTATTCTGGCATTGTGAATGTTATTACCTGTTAATATGGATGCTAAAATACATGCACACCATGTACAGACCTAATACTTAACCTTAAAGTGACTGTGTTTAACGCAAGATGAAGAGGACATAATTTTTTAGCAAATGCAGATGGCCGCAGACTTAAAAGGGCCATTAGTGTGGGCTAGTAATGGGGAAAAGATAAGAGGAAAACAATGCTCAGAAGATAGAGGGAGGGGTCGGGGGCCAGGCCAGTCTTCAAAGAAATATCCATTTTGCCATTAGCTCAGTTTGAATTGATTTTTTTCCCCTCAAACACTAAGAAACAGATGCCAAGATGCTTTTGTTACATGGTCTAGGAAAGAAAAAAAAAAATCGTAGAAAATTGAGAGACAGAACGAAAGACATGGAGAGAAGGAGAAAGAGAGAAGAATCCAGCATCTTTGAGTCCTTTGATTGCTATCTTGGGGCTATACAGTGCAATTACTGGCTGGAACCATTAAAAGACTTGATTACAGACAGGCAGGCCAGACAGTGAACAACAGACACACATAGTGTTAGACCAGGTACTGTCATCCGGACACGGTCTCTCTCTCTCTCTCTCTCTCTCTCTCTCTCTCTCACACACACACACACACACTAACACTCATAAACTTGCTCTCTCTCTTACACACACGTAACACGTAACGGAGATAATTTCACCTTCAAACCTGAATACATCACTGTTCAATGTGTATAAATATGCTCACAGCTCCTTCTAATTATCTCTGTGTCACTGTCTGTAACATCCCAATGCACCTGTCCTCCCGTCTCACTTCCTCTAACTCTCTCCTGCACCGGTGCCAATTCGCCTCTGAGCTCCTGAGACAAGAGAAGGGATACGATGCACCCTAAAGCTGTCGATTTATCCACCCAGAAATGACCAGGATTCCCAATCGTCCCTCATATTATTCACACACACTTCCATCCGCACATGTTTCCACATGTAGTATGTGGGGGGTGAGGGGGAGTGAGAAGAGCAGAGGAGGGCTTGATCATTTGTTTTCAGTTTTCTCACAGCTTTAGGGCTGGCACCCCCTCTCCTCTTCATTTACTGCTTTTCTCGACCCAGCCACATCTAAAGCGCTAATAATTACAGGCCTCTAAAACTGGCCGCTTTAGGGCAGCTGGAATCAGATTTTTTGGCCTGAATATATCTGTGTGTGTGTGTGAACATTGTGTGGGCATGCGGGAGTTGTTTGGGTCTATGTGTGTCTGTGTGTGTGGCAGAATGTGCTTGTAGTAGGAAGGTGTAGTTTGTACCTCCACCCTTTTTCATAGTTTTGATTCCCGCGTGTTGGTTCGGCACAGTCAGCGAGTCTTTACAAGGCCATTTCTTCCTCTGAGAGGCTTGTAGTAGTGATTAAATATATCCCCAGAGCAAGGCATCAATTACTGGGATCACACGGGCCCGGCTGGCTGCCGCTGCGCTGGCGTCCGCGCACAAACCCGCCGCGGCAGCCAGGGAGTGGCGTTAAGAGCCAAGCCTGGCTACGGAGCTCCGTGCTGGGGCCAGACATCAGCCTCTGGGGGAAAACTCTGGGAGAGGCTCCAGGGAGTGCGAGGGGTGTTAAATGGGTATGAATGTATGTACATAATGTGTCGTGTGCATGTATGAATTTAAGAAGCTCTGGTTTTAACTTTATGGTAAGGTTTAATTTGTTAACATGTTAACGCGTTTAAGTTAATGCATTAGGTATCATGAACTAATAAAGAACAGTACTTTAACAGCATTTATTTTAATTTCTGTATTTACCAATACAAGCTTTAACATTTCAAATAATAAAAATTACCAAAATATTATGGAAAACTTACTAATGAGCAAAAATGTATAAATTATGTGAATATTTTATAATAGAAAATGAATACATGCTGTAAAAATTGTTCATTGTTTATGATATCTAATGTACACTGTAAAAATGAATTTTCAAAGTTGTAAATAAAACAGAGTATATTTTACAAGAAAATGTAAAATATAATGTCTTCACTTTTTCTACTTGAAAATTTCATGTTTAATTCAGTGTGTTACTTGTAGTTTCTTTGTAATTATTTGTGAAATTTACTAGCAATTTCTGAGTGGAAATTGTTTCTACACCAATTTTTAGTGTATTAACTACTGTTAATGAATTGAATCTTACTGTAAAGCGTTACCAACTGTTTTTACTTTAAGAGAAAGACTGACAGAGAAACATTTGACGGCAGCAGCCATAATCGACTGTAGCCATTAGGCCAAAAATAATCTGCACCTTTATCAGAAACCCTGAACTATCTGCAGTCTCACACAGGAGATCGCAGATGTTCAAAACTCATATTCTCCAGTCTCATGCCCTTGTCTTTCTCATGACAAATATCTCTGATGTTATTGGATACTTTGTGAGCTCAATAGCTTTTTCTGCCACTGTCTTCGGTTCCCCTGGGAACGGAAATCCCTGTAACTTCAATGACGGTGGTCTCAGGTTGATGACCTCACCTCTGGAATGGCAGCTATGTTCCAAATGGAACTGTGGAACTTTTTCATTCAGTTTTTTCATACGCTTCATTAGCACTGCTGATTCCTGCCTTTATGCACCTGTCAGAGAGAGACTTCCACTACAGTTAAATGAGAAAGAGCAGGGGGTGGTGGAGAGACGAGTGAAGGAAACTACAGTTAAAAACAGAAGTACACTTAGAAAACATTTTTAACTAAAATGACTTGCATTAGACTTATTTCAGTAACAATTGCTTGGGTTAGATGTCTTGCTCCATGACACAAAGGTGACAGCCAACATAACTCATAATGGTTTATATGAGATGATAAAATCATAAGGTATTGTACGACTTTGCTTGTACGGAAAGGTACACATTTATTTGCAAATCACAAATAGCAAATAAATAAAAAAAATTTGTAAGGTACAATTTTTTTTTTTTTAATTAATGTTATTACAATCATGGTTATAGGTAAAGGGGTTTGTCATCTCACTCGAATTACTAAACTAAAAAAAGTTGCTGCCTTAAATTTTTAAGTACAACGATCTTGGATGTTTAAGTCCAAACTTAACTTATAAAAAAAAGTTGAAAATTGCTTAACTTATTTTGATAAGTTAAAGCAATGTAAAAACAAATGTTGTCATAACTTATTGATCATATACTTTTTTAAAGTGTATGCCTTTAATGAGAGTTGATTAGGGATCATGACTTGTTCGTTTTGGACGTTCCACTATCTGACCCTAAAGGTCGCAATATACTCACAGCAAAGTTCTTTTTTGTTCTTCTATTAGGGGTAAAAAAAAAAAAAAAAAAAAAAAAATTGAAATACGTGATCAGCGGTATACTGTTAGCGAACATCCCAACACCACCCACGCTGCTGAGAGTGGCGTTTTGATGAATATGCAAATTTGTGCTGTGCGCTTTTCTTTCAACAACAAAATAAACACAAGAAAAATGAAAGCGGTGAGAAAACAGCAGTTTAGTAAACATCTGATCATAGTGATATGGATGCTCTCCAGTAAAGTCACGTCACGTTTAATTATATAGCACTTTATGCAATAGATTGCTTTTAAGCAAGCAGCTTTACTGTATTAAACATGAAAAACCAGTGTAAGTGTCTCTTTCAATTTGAATTACAACTTCAATTCCTACTATAAAGAGGCTCACCACTGCGTTCATGTTTTTACGACTGATCTCGACTGACTGAACAGAAGAAATTAACCAGAGAAGATTTCCATGTCAAAGAAGGTGGAGCCTCAGAGCCACACCAACCTATTACGCAATCACCATAGACCAATGGTAGCTTGAAGGTGTTTACCAGCCAGAGAAAACTTTTCTGGAAAGTTCACTTTGGCGAGCTGTTTCGAACTCCCGAAACGAACACCAAACATACTTTGTTTGGGCCTGATTCTGTTCGAAATAACTTCATACCAGTTTGTTCTTCAATTTCGCTTCATTGGGGCCTTTAGTCATTATACTACACCACCCACCGAAAGATAACAAAGAGCAATATTAAAATAATTATAAATTAGTACCAAGACATGTTGAAAATGGTATTAAAAATAAACAATAATAATAAATCAAGACAACAACTTAATGCTCAGATTTCATAAAATCATGGAACATTTTTCATCAGTGTTGCAATTACTTTAAGATGGAATTTTGAAAGGAGCCGGTCCATCAATTAAAGTGATAAGAAAGTTTCAAGGAAAAGCTTCTACTCTGTAATCTGAGTTTATTCCATGTCTGTATATTTCTCCTACTTCTGATAATTTTTCCTTGTCCTTCTAGTCTCGCTCTTTTTCTCTTCTCCCTCGCTTCAGTGAGCTCCAGGCGAGGGGAGGGCTGAGGGGCGTTTGGAAGCCCAGGCTGAGCTCTCTTACTGGGCTGTAATCCTGGCCAAATACCCCTGCCTCTTTTTTTCTATCTGGAGGGGCTTCTTTTGTCTTGAGGGGAGTGAATGGGTCTATAGAGGCCGGCAGGAAACCAAGGATGTGTGTATGTGTGTGTCTCTGTCTGAGAGTTTTCGCCAGTCGTTTGTAACAACAGAAGAGATTTTTAGGGGTGATGTTAGTGGCATTAATAAAACTGAACAACTGTCATATGGTTCCATGTAAAGACGTTGACAAATAGCACTTTGTCATCTTGAAATAACCCTCTGTCATACACACTCTCTCTCTTTTAATGTATCTGCCCACATACCCTCTTTGAATATGAATGTGTGTGTGTTATGTATCTGTACCTGTACAAGTGCATATATCTTTTTTATTGTGTAAGCTAACCATCTGTTGTTCATCCTGCATCCGTCCTCGAATGTACCCTCATGTCTCTCTTTCTCGATCTGTGTGCTTGAGTAGTCTGACAGTGGAGGGGTGCTGTACTGGAATGTGGGCTGTGTGTATTGTTTGTAAAAATAAACCATCTGGACAAAGATATTCACTGAGAATTTATATTAAACAGCTGAGAAAGCACAGCTTCTGAACGTGAAGGGGACGGGTTGTGATGCAACAGACCACACCATGAGACAGTGAGAGAGAGAGAGAGAGAAAGACAGACTTAACGACTTCCGATTCATATATTTGACTTATATGCCAGCTTGAAACTTAAAAATCATGTTTTTATATTTTAAAAATCATCAATCAGTTCAAATGATCTTATTCAGCTATTATGAAATTCAAACATTCGTGAAACTACAATACTCTCCTGTTCACCAGTGATGTCACTGTACTGTACTTCTCTTGGTTGAGGTTAGTCATGTCGCGCCAATCACACACCGATGACCTAACAGGGGAAGAAACCTTCCCACTCACACACACTCATCAACATGGTGGCTCGCAGGCAAACTAAATAGCTACAGATGTGATTGGTCTGCATGTAGCGGCCATCTGGCCAAGTCAAATATTGCCTCTGCAGATTCTCACCCTTCTCTTGCTCTCTTTCTCTCTCGATACCTATCTGTCTCTCTCTGATGTATATTTGTCTTTGGCAATGCTTCATTGTCCATACTCACACAGAAGTGTCTGTCAATTTCAGAGCCACCCTAAAATGCAAGGCGGAGTGTTGCAGAGGTGATTGGTTCATGCTCTGAATGGTGTCACTTCCTGCCAGTATCTGTAAATGTGTTTGACTGAGGTACCGATTAGATTTGGTATTAACATCTGTTTTTAGGAGGCCTCTGTGAAATGAAACAATGCTAAATACTGTCGTAAATGGCATCCAAAATGTTTTGATTTGTCCACTTCAACTACGTTCGGAGGTGGTTGAAACCACATTTGGCGACATTGTACTTGAAGTGTAAACACAAAACCATCCTGATGTGTTCAAGTCAACAACAAATGGCTGCTTACTAACTAGTCAGTTAACAAAATTGTCAAAAAAAAAAACAACAACACAAGACTCGAAGTTCTCAAATGCACCAACAACGCACAGACAACATGATGCATATACTCAAAAAATCAGAGATCCACCCCTCAAGATTACAAGTGGTCACACAAAACGATTTGTGACCTCTTATTACCCTGACGTAAACACAGAGAAGCAAATAATGCAAATAATGCACTTTTTCTCAGTACACTGTTAGTTTCTTTTACCCCCTTTCTGAGAACAATAACAACAAATATAAAAATGAACAAGGAGGAGAAAAGGCAGGACAGGCAGAAAAAAGGAGAGACAAATGGATATCACAGGCCTGAGAGTGCAGACAAATGCCAATTTCAGCAGAGCTGGAGCTGTTTTAACTATTAAAATAAATATATTAAAACAAATAAATTATTAATTATTATGACATTATAAATAATTGTATGTACTAATATAATTTAAACAATATATAAAGTTTAAAAGTCTTCATAAGAGTTTCATGCAAAAAGAAATATAAAATTATAAAAAAAGAGAAAAGTATTCATGAATATTTCTGAATTCTGCAATCCTAATGAAGCACATTACATCATGGAAGAGCAACCTTCTCTTGTAATTATCCAGACACACACACATAACCATACACACATGTATACACACTGAGCCTGGGGGTGAGGTGCAGCTTGGGAAATGGGATAGGGGATGTGATTGTGAACAGCCTCTTGTTGATCCCCCAGATGTGTTGCATAGATTTAAGGTACGTTTATGTGAAAACGTTGTTCTAAAAATGGAAACGTTTTTCCTTTGTATTTTTTCTCGTACAGACGACACCACTGTCAAACCGATTCCTGTCCACACAAATCCACGACAGTGATTAAAAATGCTGCATTATGCTGCCAGGCCAGTAGTTGCCGATGTCTCTGTAAACGAAACTCTACGTGCCTATAGACTCAAGACTTTTTTTTAAAATACTTTTTTATTCATGGTTTTGTATTATCATAACAGGGCAGAGTATGTTATTTTGTTTGCGTATTAGTTTCAATATTATTATAGGGTATGGCATGTTTAAGCTTATATATTAGAGGGCATTGTATGTTTTAATGTGAAAGTTTTTGTTTTAGTTGTGTAATATAGTAGATAGATCATTGTTTGTCTGTGTGCAAGGATTATGTAATTGCTGCTATTGTAACAAATATAATATGCATGCGCATTCACAATTTCATGTTTTTGTAGTTTACATGGAGACGATAATAATGGCATTGTTTTCAAAAACTGCGTTTTCAGGCCCCCAAAACACTGTTGTCGTGTAAATGTACGGCCAAAACGCATACAATTTTACAATTTTAGTTGAAAATGGTGTTGTGTAAATGGCCCCAAAAGAGATGAATTTGCCACCAGAATTTTCTTCTTTTGCAGTTATTTTCCATGAGTCAATATTCCAGTTTTGAAAAAGAAAAAAAAAATACGTTGTGTTGCTCAGATGCATAACCCAATAAAATTACATCTAAAATAATCTGCTGAGACTGAGCATGACTGAGCTAAGTTGAGCTGTCATTGAGTCGCAAGATGTCGTTTTTATTATGCAGGATGTAGACAGATTGAGTCTGCGATGTTCTGAGCTGATCGGATCACAGGGGCCAATAATAGCAGTAAAATAACTCCGGTGATGCTCTTTAGAATGCACTTTTAATTGGTTAATAAATTCTGCCAATTATGGGATGGAATTCTCTCGGGTTGCAGAAGTCACCTTTGATAATCCGCTCATAGAGACATCAAACGATGCCGTGTCACGAGGGCTAGAAATACACATGACAGAGGAAGACAGAGAGAGAGACAGAGAGACTGTGTCAAAATTCATATGTTCCATTTATATAAGTACGCTTGCATGACTCGGTGTTAACCAGCATTTGATAGAGGATTTGGTCTGTTCATATTTTAAAAAGTATAAGCGTGTGGGTCTCAGGGAATACGGGATCATGTGAATTGTACACAGCCGCTCAATTGGATTAGCAGATTAGCCCATCTCACCTTTGCCCCCAACATGTTCTCTCACACTCTAACGCTCACCTGAATAACATTTGCCTCCACACACACTCACAGACTAAAACTTTATTAAGACACACACACACACTTGCAAATGTAATCATAGTTCCTTGACATGCCCTTTACCTGCAGTAAAGATCTCTGCCTTATCCAGCATGCAGTCGAGACAGGTTTAAATTGGATCAGCATAAGTGGCAAGGAAGAGCTTAACCATAATGAATAACAATGTCTGATACACAACTCGTACACTGCGGAAAACATCTATATAAACGGATCCAGATTTACAAATTTACAATGTAAGTGGGCCACTATGCCTTCCAGGTTTTTTGATATAAATGTGGTTAGCATTTTGCAAATTACAAATGAATAAAGTACTGTAATCCTAATCATTGAAGATCTGGATGGCTAATGCAAAGATTGCAGTTTCCGTTCCGAGCAAGGATGACCCAGGATCTGGACAGTTCCTAAGATCACAATCCTGCTTTATCCCCATTGTGTCCTGGAGCCAAACATCCAATCCGAGTTTGCTCCAGGGGTCCTGGCCGTTCAATTCGTACTCATCAGGTTAGATGAAAAGCATCTGGAAAGTAACAAGTCGTTTACGCATGAGAGCGTGTTACAGGATACGTTATGGGAATGCACTTTGATATTCGGTATAACTTTGCATATTTTCCTATGATGGATGATTTATACCTGAGTCACTAAATCACAGTGGAGAAGCTTGTGTTTCTTGAAACTCGCGGTCACGATGTGTGAACAAGTCCTCACACATACGGCCATAATGTGTGTGCACATTTTCTCCAGTTCATTGAATCGGGGCTTTTTACTTGTTTTCACTCACACACTTTATGCCTCAAAGTGACCCTAACAACAAGCGCATTTTACGCACATGCATCTTTTTCTTGCTATTAGCCCGGCACATGTCTCATGTAAGTGCGTTGGCCGGTGGCGGTCTCTTACAGGAGCTAAAGACATGCTGCTTCTATTGGCAAAAAGCCTTTGAACAAAATGACTTCCTGTAAATACCACGGCTGTAATTAAGTGCGAGCAAACAGAGAGCAGGTCCCACAATTTGTACCGCAGCAAATCATATTTCCACAGCGGAGATAAAGACATAACCAATGATTTAATACTAGGAATGTCATAATTATTTTCCTCGTCTTTTCTGCGCTGCGGAGGGATCGGGTTGCTGTTAATGGGCGTTGGGTTGAAAGCTCTAATTAGGTTTTGTTGTCGACTGTCACTGACGGAGAAAGAAAAGAAAAGGTGGCAGAGTAAATAAAGTTCCCAGCGCAGCGGCCAAGGCTGTAATTTGAGCTCAGGCTCCTGTACAAGGGTTAGTGCGAATCACAAACCTCCTCTCGGCAAACACAGAGCGAGTAATTGTGAGGTGTCGACCCACACCTTGTGTTACTGGGAGAGCGTGTGTGTCTGTGTGTTTTTTTGGGGAGGTTGTGAGATCGGGGGTGTATGATTAGTGGGGTATCCTC